>NW_009952879.1:2446028-2491561 GCF_000747805.2 Chaetura pelagica | reverse complement strand
TCCTCTGTAACTTATGTACAGTGATTAGCTGTATTAACGGGTAGTTGATTTTACTTGTGCATTAAGCAAATGCAATTTACTTGTAGGACTTTGAGTGCTTAAGGAAGCTTGGAGAACAAAGTCATTCAGATTTTGAAAGTGAACAAACAAATTGTTAGTGCTGTGCAATAGAAGAACTTAAGGATGTATTGATTTCCATTTTGACCTTGCTGGCCAAATATAATTTTATTCTATACATACCATTGTGAGAGTTAAAGTACTACTTGTTGTTGACGTCCTTGTTTTTACTCAACTAGTTTATTTAAAAAAATTGAGGCAAAATAAAATGCATCATTTACCAACACTAAATCTAAATGGAAAAAGCTTTTAAAGAGAATTGTGTAGAACTGGAGGTATTATGTGAGATTAACTTTCCTGTGGTTCACGTCACACATGCAGAGTTCGTACCTGTATTTCAGTTATCTTAATTTTATTGCACTGTTGTTTAAAATAAAGGCCCGTGTTTAACATAGCATTGTCCAAATCTGCATTAAATTGTCATTCTTGATGGAAGGCTTTGATACCAAGCAACTGCAAGTATACTCCAGTTGGTAATTATTTAATGTTTGAGAGCTTTATGGACTGAGACTAGTTATTTGTGCAGCTAAATGAATGCAATTCAGAATGACTGAGTGGGGGGTTTGGAGTAGAGTTACAAGCTTTACTTGTCTACTTTGTGCTGATTTGAACAACTAAACATCAGTATCTTCCACTGATTAAGATGAATCTTGCAGTTGCTCTCAGCATTTTGAAAATCACAACATTGCTAGTGTTGTTTGAAGTCAGATGTCTTCTTTTTTTGGTGATAATCTTAGCTAGAAGCTGTTAATAGTTGTTCCAAACCATTTTCTCAGTAGTAGCCACATCATTATTGTAGCTCTTGCCTGCCCTTCTCAGTGGGTTAATTGGCCATTTTTTTAGGTGGCCACACAGACACTGGCTGGGCAAGTGGAGCAAGAGACGCTCCTGTTACTCCTGCTACAAAAGGGCATCTGAGAAAGATTCACCTCTATTACAGTGGGAATATTTCCTATGAATGTTTAGCCAGTCCCATGTCTGTAATTACTGTTGCAATTTGTAGTAACTTCCATTGACCCAGAAGAACTCTTGTTTCATAGGACTTCAGTTAAGACAATTCCATCTGTTAACATTCCTTTGAAAAACAAATATGGCAACTCCACTGCTGTAAGCAGGATGCCAAACAAAAGATGTTCCTCTGATTCTTTTCCTTTTCCTCATACCACTCAAATCCATAGGTGCATTTTCTTGTTACAGAGTTTACCTTCAGGGAAGGGGCCTCTCTGTTATCTCCCAGTAGTAAGGAGCATAGCTTGGTCTAATATAACGTAATGCTTTTCCACTGAAAGATGAAAATCTAACTTGGACCTATTGCATTTGTTACTTAGTATTATTTAGTGACTTCTTGGAGAGGAAGAAAAAAAAAAGAACCCGAGTAACCTCAAGAAAAAGGAAAAAATATGTGTCTCTCCAGTTGGTTGGAAACAGTTGATAGCAACAGTCACAACAGATAGAGGTTTGCTTGGATTATTTAGACACTAGTGTGGTAACGGGTTAGGAGCTACTAATCTGCATTTGTCAGAGACCAGTCCGTTGTGTTGATCTGAAGTTTTTCACTTCAAGAAGAAAGGAAAAAGCTGTCCTACAATTTATAGTCAGGTCTGGCCCTGTCTTTATGGCTTCCTGAATCATCCTTAGTCTCTCTTTAGGATGCTCATTTTGTTTGCCTTAATTTTAGGTGATTACTGCTTTGCTGTGCTTAATCGATGCAGGGTGCTTGAGTAGCCATCTCTAGCTGGCTGGCATCTGAAGTTCAAATTATTAGCTCTTTATTTAATGCACACATTTTCTGGAAGGCTTTCCCCCCTTCTTACCATGTAGTGATATTAGTGCACGGTGAATTGTAGGTAATGTGGAGTAAAGATGGTAAGATATAAACAAAACAAGAGGGACAGAAGAGGTCTTATGCTTTATTCATGTCACATTTGTTTATGTTCATGCCACCCAGGAACACCCAGAAAAGGGAAAACAGCTGTTCCTCAAAGGAAAGGCAACAGCAAAAATACATCACTTCCTAAATAAGAGACTTTTAGGTGCTAGCAGAATTTTTCATTCAACATACTTGACACAGTACCATTCTGTCTCTCTGCATTTCATTTTTGCTCCTCTATCCAAAATTTAGGATATCATTAAATAAAATAATAGAATAATATTAATGTATTAATTTCTGATCTTACTTGTGTAGCAATAGTACCTTGCTGTGTGGCAGTAAAGTACTAAGCAGAGTACACTAGAACAAAATGAAAGGATAGGTTGTCTTCTAAAAAACCCTAAACTGAACAAGCAAACAAAAAAACCAAAACCAACTCAAAAAAACAGCAAACCTGATCATTCTGTGGCCTTGAGTTACCTTTGTGCATAAACAATTTTTCCCTTCCCTGTCTGCCTTGCCCTTTCACCCATCTTTTTCACTGTTCTCATGTCTGTTAAGTTCTGGTATTTTAATATCGATTTGTTCTAACTGTTCTTATTGAGACCATCAAATTAGGGAAGAAAATGGAATTTCAGACCTGCATTGAGGGGAAATAAGGAGCACAACCCAATAGCCAGTCTGGATCTGTGCTCTCTGGTGCTGATGCTGCGGGAGGCTCAGAGTGCTGAGCTTATCAAATGTAGAATGCTGCCAGTTGTGTTCATTGACGCTTAATTAGGGCAAAAGATGGGGAGCCACTGACCTTTAGAAGAGTTTGACTTAATGAGACCCTCATGCCTGGTGTCTGTTTTCAAGCCACTTTTAGGTGAACTAAAATTATTGTTTAGCAAGATTGGACTTTAGAAAGCCACTTTTCTCACCTTTGCCTGTGAATGATGGCACAAAATAAATAAGGTTTGGTACTAAATTTGTGTGTGACATTTAGTAAGGTTGAGAAAAAAAATTCTGTTTGGGTATGTTTAGTGGAAGTATATATTTTTCACTTGGTTTTGGGTTTTGTCTGCTGCTTAAATGTTTTGAAGGAGAGTCAATATAGTTTATGGCTGAAGTAGGTGAAACTGGGAGTATCTTTTAAGTGTTATTTAATTACTATGTGCATTCACAAAAACAGTCCTGCCCCAGAAAACCTTTTACCCTGTTCTTTCTAGCCAGGGTATGTGTGTGAGATGTAACCATATGTATTGCTTATAAAGTTAATAGATTCAAGTTTGATCGCTTGGGTTGGAGTCTTTTTTTTTTTTTTTTTAAATAGAATTTTTATGGGCTTGAACTCGTATTCAGCATCTTATTTGAAAACAGGTTATTTGTAAAATAGCTGCTGCAGTATCATGTCTCTTCCAGTCCCTCTTTTTTTTAATCCTTAAAATATTGAGCAAATACTAGCATGTGGAAAAATACAAGGAAAAATGATCTTCAGGTTGGTTAGGCTTGAGAAACAGAACATCTTCAACAATACAGTCATAGATCTACATCCAGCAGTGTCAGAATGTAAATGTGATTCAATTTGCCTCCCCTTTTCTCTGTCCTTAAATCTAATGATGCCAATTTTCAGTTATGGTCAAACTTCCTTGTTTGAAGGTGGCACAGGTCTATCATAAGTGCCAATTTGTGCTAGGAAAATTAATTTTTATAGGCTATAAAATGTGAGCTGTGTGGTAGGACAGTAAATGCAATGTAATATATAATAGGCTATTTAATTTGTTGTAACCGTCTTAAAATCTATTTAAGACATGCCAGAGCAGATCTAAAGGAGATCTTTTCCATCAAGCTCTTAGTGATTTAAACTTATATTTCCCATCCATTACAGTTTTAAACTGATAATAGTGTCACAATTGAAATTCACAGGCATCTGTAGAGACTTGCATACTTTTCTAATGGGACAGGTAATAAGCTTTGTAAGTATGAAAGCCTTCAAACATCTTTTACTCACCATTGCATAGTTTTACAGGCCTAATAGGAAAGTGCATCTTTTACTCAGGTTTATGGAAGTTGATTAAAACATTATTTCAAGGGTGCCGCTTCTAGCGCCTACTGTTCCTTTCCTGAAGCAACCAACTTTATTTTTAGACCCCAGGATAAAGAGGGATCATTGGGTGCATGAAGTCCAGTGAGTGCTTCACAATCACAGCTGGTCATCCTGGCCCTTAATTCTGCAAGGATTCTTAAGAACATGGCCCTCTGGCTGCCACAAGCTGGAAAGCATCATTCCATGGTATATAGCAAAGATTTTTAGTACAGAGTGCTGCAGCCTGGGAACAGCTGCATGCTGCTGGCATTGCAGAGTGGATGGCAGACAAGAGGATCTCCTCTGTGTTGGAACCCTTTGGTGGCAGGGTGACAGATGTAAATGTATGATAACAGCAAGGTCTTAATCACATACAGTACAAAGGTCTATTAACATACTTTCTTGCTTCTCATACAGTGCTGGCTATATATAGAAGTGGCATTAGTTGATTTCACTGGTGGCTCATTATCCTTAGGTGGTGAATCTGCCAGTCCTTCCCTTCATTGTTCCAAGCAGAGGCCTGACTTGTAGCACCTTTTTACCATGCTTATTTTCTGTTCTTTTTCATTCCATATCAATCACTTCAACAGTTAAAGTTCTTCTTCCTGTATGATAATTTGGTTCTTTACCATATTAGCAGTACTTTAAATTGTGTTGACAGCAAAAAAAAACCCTAGTATTTCTTTTTACCCAGGTATAAAATGTAAGTTCTAAACAAAGTAAACCTTTGAGGACCACCACCACTGGGTTTCTCCAATGCCAGTTATTAGCCATCAGATGTGATACTCATGTGCTACCATCAACCAACAAATTTCATCAAGGAAAGATAAGCCAGTATAACATTATTTACATTTGGAAAGCTTTGGGTTGCCTTTTCATTCTACTTTCTATTGATGTTCCACTCTGTGTTGCCCTTAGAACAATTGTTACAAGACACTGAAGAGGTCTGAGTAGACATTAACAGAGCTTTTCTGAACACAGCCTCTAGATTTCTTCTCTAATGCTGGACTGCTATCCCAGATGAGGTCTTATTCATTGATAATCCTAGTGCCTGAGCTTACAGTTTTTACATATAACCCATTTTTTTCAGTATTCTGGGATGGATTTTTTTTTAAGCAGCCTCATTTCATTTAAGTAATGAATGTGGTAAGTTTCAGTGCTTTGTCCTTGTTCCCATGAGGCATTTTGTCTCTGTCCTCATACACAGCGTTATTCTCACAGGAAAAAATGATGCACAAAACTAATTTAATATTTGGTTTGTCCTCCTAATTTCTACCCCTTGTTGACACCAGTTCTTAATTTCTTGCTCTTTATTTCTTCTTGGGAAACCTTTTGTTTGTCTGTGAGTTACCATTTTCCTGGCTTCCTGGCAGTTTTCATGTAAATTCTGTGGCCTGACTTCGAAGTTCCAGCTCTCTTTGCTGATCAGTCCCTTTTTCCATTCCTTGTAGGTTCTCTGCTTTCTCTTAATATCCTGCTTTGAGGTGCATTGTCATGCAGGTACGTCTGTAGATCTTTCCTGTCCCCTTTTTTCCTTTATTTGGATGGAAAGACTCAGCATTTGATTTAAAGTAAATCCATGCCTTCCATGCACTCAAATCCAATTGTGTATGTGTTTCATATATCTTTGGATGAAGTTTTGGGTTATGGCCCAACAGGGAAAGTTGGGATTGCTCTTGAAATGTAAAGAAAACTTAGTTATTTTTGAGTTAGGCAGCTGGTGAGGCCTGTACCCCTAGAAGGTTAAGAAAGTTTGAATTGCCTTTGGCAATTATTATACATTGTATAGGCTGCTTACTTCCAGATGGTTTTTTTCCTTCATGAAAAACCATGGGAATTAATTTTAAAAACTGGCATTTAGACCACCTGAATCAGAAGTAGTTCTGGGTTTTGTTGGGGTTTTTTTGAGGGGGTTTTGTTGTGGTTGGTTTTGTTGTTGTTTTTTTTCCCTTTGATGCTAAGTATCTTTCCACAAATACAGTTACTTTTGTTAGAAGGTCAGTAATTTTGGAAATTTCCTGAAATCTTTTCAAGGTTTCACTTCTTAAGAAGGTATGCTGCTGTCTCCTTTCTCGTTGTGTTGAGAGACAAGACTATTTGGCACTACTTCTTTTAGAAAACCCAAACACATATGATGACAGTTCACAGTTCACTTGTTCCTTTCTCCAAGTGGTTGGGAGAGCTATTACCACAAATGCAAGAGATGCTCTTTGGAGCCACAGTGAGTCTTCATATTATCAAGGTTAAAAGAGATTAATTAATTACTCAATCACTGGCAGTTTTAGAATACAGTCTGGAATATTTATGTGTACGCCTGTGTCACTGAAACTACCTTCAGAAGGCTGTAGGCTGGACTCTGGATAGAAGCCTGCAGTTAAGTTTCTGTGAAGTCGTGTAGTGTGTGGATTTACAGTCTGTCAGCCACTTTGTGTGTACTACCCTGTGAACACATTTATACCATATGGCCAAGCCACAGAATTGCCCAGCTCCATGTGAAGGCAGGAATCCATGCAGATAGATACAGCTGAAACACTTGGGTCCAAGAACCAACGCAGGGCTTGGGTCTTTCGAAGTTACAAGTTTAGCATAGCTACTGAAGATTTTTTTCTGGATTGTCATATTAAAATGAGGCTCAGGGCTCATCCATGTTGATATTGATGGTGTTAATCCTAGAGCTGATACACATTTGAAATGATAAATTTATTAATTTAAATGGAATTGGAACTCCTCAGTGTAGTTTAATGGTGATGTATATGATGCTGTCTCTCTTATCCTTCGGTTTGGGGGGAAATCTCTGAACAGAAGTCCCTTTGTCAGTTCTTTTTATTTGGGAATAGCTATTTTCTTTGCCTAAAATATCAGAAGTTCATCTCTCATATGTGTCGTTAGTGCTTGATGAGGTAATAGCAAGAAAGGGATTTTTAAGTCTTTCACTGTGTTTGTTAGCCAAGGCATCCTTTAGTATTTATGTTGCAAGTTTTTTACAGCATGGATAATAGTACTTAGTAACTAAAAGCTCGAAAAACTTATTAATGGACTGTTTATATTTTGTGTTATTCCTCTTTACTGCTTTCCTTTGCTTTAATGAGATTGAAGCTAATTTAGTGTCATTAGTAAATGTCTGAGCATGTTCTGCAAAATGAGCTCTCAATACTGTGGTGGGGAGTCTGGGGGTTATTTCTTTAGTCTGATGGCACTTTAAGTTGTTTGGTTTACTTTCTAACTTCATCATGGATCGGTGGGGGTTTCTGTAACATATGGCACTATATGTTGAAAGTGGATGTTTGCATCTGGTATGCATTGGAAGATTAAGGTAGAGAGGATGAAGTTTTGGGCAAGTATGTGTTTTTTGGATGAAGGATAAAGAGAGAATACTTTTATTTCCTCTTAGATTTGAAACATATCATTCTAGCAATGCCTTTGAAACTCTGCCAGCTTTGCCAACCATAAGGTTTATGGGATCTTGGACCTAAACTGAATTAGAAAACTGTTTTTAGTGGCAGAGAAAAAGGTTACTGCATGAAAATAGCTAGGCCTATTATCGACTGCATGTGGTCAGTGGTTTGGCTGAATGTAGGTGGCTCTTTTCCTGTCACTGTTTTCAAGCATATGGCTTTGTTTGTGATGAATATAAAACTTAAAAATGAGCTGTACTGCAGTTCTTTTGCACAGTAGTCTTTTGCTCTTTAGTAGTGATTATTTTGCGTTTGTCGTCCATCTTCAATCTTGTAGTAGAAAAGAAGTTTTTTAAATAAAGCTTATTATTCCTGTTGTCATCAAAATGAAGAGGTTTGAAGAATGTGGTCATCTGTATATAGCAGCTGCTTCTGTCAGTACTGCTTTGTAAACGGATGCATATACTATATAGCTGATTATTTCTTGTATTTAATGCTGGGATTGTTTGCAGTGGGCAGAAATGCCTTTTAAATGTGCACATGCGTTTTGTTTAATTAGTACTTCTTTGAAAATCCCTTATACTGAAATACAACTTCTTTTTTTCTCCTTTGCATGTTTTCAGTCTTGAAAATAACATTTATAGCAGCTTTTCTCAAGGTCGACTTCAGATTTGACATTTCTTTTTCTGCTTATGTAGAAGACAGCTTGAAATTAACCTGGTGTTTAGTTTTTTTGTTTGGGTATAGTATATAAGATGCTAGCTCAGACCTCAGGGAATAGTCAATATTCTAGCTCCTACTGCAGAGAGGGCTGCAGGGCACAACAGGTTCTCTTTAGCTTTAAGTTTAACAGTGTTACCCTATTTATATCTGTAAAAAAATCTGGGTGATAGAGCTGTAAATTGTGCAGATTGTGGATTGTGTAGATGGTCTGGTGTTTTCAATGTAGACGATTCTAGTGAATCTTGTTTTAGCAGCTATCATATGCAAGAGCTAGTTTCATTCAGCTGAGAGCAAAGTACATTTAGTTCTGCATGAAGCTGAGAACTGCAGTAAGAACTGGGAGCACCAAGCACTTAATGTGTTGGTTCCATTGCTGTGAAATACTGAAAAGCAAAGCAAAATTATTTACAGTTTCCTCATGTTTGGGGATAACAATTTACAGAATTATCCAATTTTTAGAGTAACTGTAAAAGAATAACTTAATACAGTGAGATAACCTGTAGAGCTGCTTAATATATTTATTTGTCAGTCAGTCCTTAGGGAAGTGCATCCTGGTCCCATGGGCCAGGCTCAAGGAAAATCTTTGTGTTGCACAGTTGAGGCTACTTGTGTGATCATGTCTTGCAAACTTTAAAGAACATGGTTTGCTACCTGTATTTAAAAAATGTACAATATTATTTAAAACACAAAATGTACTTTTAAAATTCTTAAAATGATAAAAAATAAAGTCTCTAGAAACTGTAATTATTGCAACTATAGGTTAGAACTTACTGTAATATCTTCCTACAGTATAACATAACAATTTAACTTACAGGTTATTAAGAAATTTCTAATTCAAAGTAGGTCTTTTGAATTGTGTTATGAAGTCAGAGCTGTTGTTCCTAAGCATTCTTGGGACACTAAGCAAGAAGTGCTATGCATGCCTTTGTAAGAGAATCTTCAGTAAGGTGGCTATAAGTATTGCATCCTCAAATGTTTTTGGTTTTTTTTTTAGTAAAAAAAAATATAATTTGAGTTTGCATCAGTTTGGGGTCATAGAAAACACCCTCAATAACAACAAGCTGTGTAACGTGTTTTGCTTTGTTTGTTTGTTGTGGGTTTTTTTCTAATTTTTATTTAGGACCAGGAAGCTGCTCACTATTTTTGACAATAGTAATTGTCACAATTCAGGAATTCTCCATCTTGAGAGGTTTCATATTTAAACATCCTGCCTAACAGATACTGTTCCTCATCAAAAAGATTTGAACTATGAAGTTGCTGGAGATCATGATTATAATTTCTGAACACAGAATCTTAAGAGAGAAACAGCACAGCTAAGCCATGATCCTTGTGTTCAATTTGTGAGATATTTTTGGTGGTCTTATTGCTGAAACTGTGACATTCATAATCCTCAATGCCTCCTGTTTGAATTGCAGAGGTTGGAGACCTGAGGGAGCTGCAGACACTGGACATTTCAACCAATCGTTTGATCACGTTACCAGAAAGGCTGCACATGTGCCTGTCACTACAGTACCTGACTGCAGACAGGAACCACCTGTGGCACGTGCCCCGTCACCTCTGCCAGCTGCCCAGCCTCAATGAGCTCTCCATGGCTGGAAACCGCCTGGCATTTTTGCCACTGGGTGAGTCACCACCGTGGTTGGGCTGGGGGGTGGATCAGAAGAGACAGGAAAACAAACTTGTGTCGTCGGTCCCGGAAACAAAAAAAAGAATAAAAATGCGACAAGTGGTTTTCTTTGGTGGTCCCTACAAACTCTGTTTGTGTAACAGTGATCATGTTGTTGGAAAATATGTTAATAAACAAAAAAAATATGCAGGTTAAGGTTTCATGGCTGTTTTCAAGCAATAGGACAGCTATCAAATTTGCTCTATTTTTAGTTGAGGGGGGGAAAAAGTTTAAATGATGATGTGTTTAAATATAGTAGTATGTAATCTGAGTTTCACCACTTTGGGTAGTGGATCTATTTCTGTTTGCTGGACCTGATGATTTAACTAAGATTCTCCAGCTAGGGTTCAAAACTTGCTGTGGAATCCCAGTAACTCCACATAACTTAATTTTCATCATTAGGAATGTCAATGCTGCATGATCTAGCAAAGGTTTAGTTTGTGCTGTGTAGAGGCACACAGCAAAACTTCCACAGTAGTAGCCTAGGAGGGAATTTCTGCCTTTTTATTTTTCTCAAGCCTTTCAAAGTTTGGAAGCATTGAAGCAGGTTTTCAATAGGAGGTGCAGTCAGTGAGTGGTGGTTTGTTGTGGGAAGTAGTTGTGTTGTCAGTGAGTGTGGACTGTATATTCTGTTTGTGAAAAGTAAGTCCTCTTCCCTGAGCTGGTTACTTTTCAGTCCTGCCACAGGCTAATCTCTGCTGAAATACAGACATACATGTAGATCTGTCATGTCATTTGAATAGCCATTAATTTATTTATTTTTTTTTTATAATACAGTCAGGATTTGGTTTTAATTAGGTGATCATCACATTGAAAAAGAAGCTGAAAACTGAAGTGGCTTAAAATGAGACAATAATTTCTAAATTAATTACATCGTGTAGGTTTTAGTTAATTTCTTCAGTACTAGCAATTTAGATTTTTAAAGAAGTTGAAGATCTTCCTGATTTTCTTAGCACCTTACTTTCCGTCATATAAGCTAAGTGCAAATAATGTCTCCAGACAGAGTGTTTCAGTTACGCCCCAACATATGTCATTATATAACGAGAAAACGAGTTCCAAGATGCATCATCCAGATTCCACAGTACTAACTAAAACAAGCAAAGTAACTTCCACTGTTTTGGCAAGTATTTCTAACTGCATTTCTTAAGACAGGAAGTTGAGTCTTTTTAATTTTGCAAAACCAGCATACTATTCAATAAGATGAGATACGAAATATTAAAGGCTGAAAGATTTTGCTACTTTTGCTCTAGTAGCTTATCTGTGAGTTAGCTGTGACCTGGATGAGCCATAGATCTGCTCAAGTGTTTTAAGTTCAAAAGGAGGAAATAAATCTCTAATATAATGACACACCTTCTTTTTTCTTTATTTTTAGACTCAAATTCAAAACATTCAAAAGGAACTTTTAAAATAACGGGAAACATCAAAGACTGTCAATTGACCTTGTTCAGTAGTTCTTAATAGTGACTCACTGGTGAACATTTGGAGATAATTTGCTATCTGTGGATATGAAACTGAATCATAAATCCTAGAGTTCAGAGGAAAAGAAGCACAGTATAAATGTAAATGTTTAATCCTTCCTCTGAAGAATCAGAAGGCTTCAGAGTGCTCAAGATGCGATGGAATAAAGTAGAAGAGAGGGTTGGTGCATTGAAGAGCGAAAAGATTTAATCTATCTTCTGTTGTATGGGAAAATATTTTTCTTGGAGTATTACTGAAGTTAAGGCATAATTGTAGCATTATTTCTGCTAGCTGTACATGTTGGCTAATGGTTTGTTTGTGTGTATTTTTACATCCAACTTCACTTTACTAGTTAATGACTGGGTAAGGATGTTAAATAACAGTGAAAGATGCTGTAGAAATATCTGCAAGTGATACTCAAGCAAGAATTGTTAAACAGTTGGGTTTTTTTTTCAGTTAGGGAGTTGAGTTGAAAAGCAGACATTTTATTCGTGTCCCGAGAGAATGGGGTTTTTTCTCTTTTTTATTAGACATGTCCATGTTAAAAGAAGTATGTTTGGAACATACTGCTTAATGCTTTTTCAAGTATGATTTACTTTATTTATGGTGGCTGACATCTACTATGCCAAGGAATCCATTCTTCCTCATCTAAGTATGTCCCTTGTAGCTGCCAGTAGAGCCTCTTCTTAAGTGTAATGGAAATCTGCATTTTCCTGTTCCTAGATTGATAGGTGTAAGATTTATTCCAGCAGCAGCACAGCACTTTCACAGCCCTGCTGAAGAGGTGTTAGGTAGTTTTTTGTCCTGCACCTTCTTTTAAGTTTCAGGCCATGTGCATCTTAAGGAAAAAAGTGTGCGATTATTTGTCAGTTTTACAAAATACAATAAAAATACCTGCTGCCACCCTCTGACTTTTAGAACTGGTACATAAACAAGTAGATGGGTAAACAATAATGAGTTAGTAGTTTTTCTGCAGAATACACTTCTTTCTTGGATATGCCAATATTTTTAAAAAATCACTGATTTTCAATTGTTGTATACTCCTGTGTGTATTCAGAGAAGTAAGACTGTGTGGGTATGAGCCATTGGGCCTTCCTAATAACTTTATTTTTAAAAAAATAATAAATTTGTTTGTGTAAGTTGACCTGGCAACTGTGTCCTGGACAGTACTGTTATTGGCAGGGTAGCTTTCATGCTGCCCTAACAAATGGTCTTAGGAATTCTGCTCTTGAATGGCAGATGACCTGATCATTTTTTATCAATCTACTTAAAATATAAATTATCCTTTGATCAAAATTTAACTTTAAAATTTTACCATTAGCAAATGCTCCAATGCCTGAAAACAAATTCCATTGCAAGCAGAAACTTGAATCTGATGACATTGCAAAAATAAAAATTACTTATGTCACAAAGAACAGATATACTTAAAATAGGCCATAAATTCTCAAGTGTACTGGCAGTACAGGGGATGTTATGACAGCAGACATTCAGTGTTACATCACTTTATTGAGGGTTCATGTGTACTTTTTGTTTAGAAAATGGGTCTAGTAATTATCAGTGCCCAGTAAACAAAGGTCTTATTCTACCTCAGTATATGCTGCTTTTGTGTCCTTGCCCTCACAGTATGGTTAAAAGAGCATCAGTGCAGCCACACAAGAGCTTTTGTTCCATCTCCAGCCATGTGGAATGCATATGCCAGGGCCCTGAGGTTAAAAAAAAAAAAAAAAAAGAAAAAAAGAAAAAAAAAGTAGGGAAAAAAAATAGAATTGGGGTTTGTTCAGGACTCATGGCATTTGGTCATTTCTGGGAGAAAGGTCTTTGATCTGGAAGCCTGGAAGGAGGAAAGTGGAAATGTTTTAGACACAGTACAGTGCTTGCAAAAGCCACATGAAAACTTTCTTTGTAGCTCTAGCCTTTTCATAGATGGGCAGCTTCCTTATTTTACAGAGTTCTTCAGAAGCGTGTTTTGTAGAGAACTTTTAACAATATTTGTTGACTGATATAAGACATAAAAATTAACGTGGACGGGATACAAAGAGCTTTTTTAAGTGATGAGTTATTTAAATTTAATGTTATGGATAGTGTTTGAAACTGGAAAAAAATCTTTTGGGGACTAGAAGATGCTTGGTTATTTAATGCAAAGAAACTATATCAAAGGAACATTTATAGTTACAGGCTATTTGGCTTTGAGTGTTGAATTTTTCCTACTGAGATATTTTATCTAACATCCAAAAATTTGCTTTAATTACCTAGGAAATGCAGTCAACTCAGAACTTAGAATCTAAACATAGCATAAGATAAAGACAGAGGGAAGAGATGAGATGCAGCCTAACTCCGTCCTCAGTGCATGTGAAAAGAACAGTTTTAGGGCTTTTTTTGACTTGCCTGATTTTCAGCCTATTTGCATACATCTGTGTAGAAATGAGCAAGATGAGCCTCTTTTAAAAATGTTCTTCCACCCTCTAAATTAATACTTTAAACAGCAGCAGATTCAAGCTACCCCAGCAGCCCACAGTTTTCTGCTCTTAGTATAATTGGCTTCTGCACCATGAGAGATGTTCTCCAAGTGTCAGGTGTGCCATGCACATGCTGTCTGCTTTCAATTGTATTGACTGATTCTTCTCCAGCCTTGCAACATTGTATGGTGTTACAGTGCCTCAGTAGTGTAATATTTTTAATCATTGTAGGATCACAATGCTTTTTTTTTTTCCCCATCTAACAATATCCTGGAACTTGACTAAACTATTTTCAGCCCTGCAATACTGAGCCAAAATAAATCATCTTTTTGAGTTGTTAGCTCATAACGATGCGCAGCAGCGTCTCACAGCAGTGCCCGTCACTCAGCAGAGGTATTTGTACTTGCTTCTTGGGACAGGACAGTTGATAGATGCAGCAGATACCTCTGTGACCTGGAATGTCTTTGGGATGGGGTCAAAGAAGCATGTGCTGTTTGAACGTGTCCCCTGATGTCCATTGACTCCGGTTTGAACAAAGCCCAGATTATGGTCCCTGAAACCCTCGTAGACAGTTGCAGGGCAAGGGCGCAAATTCCACGGGCCCGAGGGTAAAAAAAAAAAAAAAAGAAAAAAAGAAAAAAAAAAGTAGGAAAAAAAAATAGAATTGGGGTTTGTTCAGGACTCATGGCATTTGGTCATTTCTGGGAGAAAGGTCTTTGATCTGGAAGCCTGGAAGGAGGAAAGTGGAAATGTTTTAGACACAGTACAGTGCTTGCAAAAGCCACATGAAAACTTTCTTTGTAGCTCTAGCCTTTTCATAGATGGGCAGCTTCCTTATTTTACAGAGTTCTTCAGAAGCGTGTTTTGTAGAGAACTTTTAACAATATTTGTTGACTGATATAAGACATAAAAATTAACGTGGACGGGATACAAAGAGCTTTTTTAAGTGATGAGTTATTTAAATTTAATGTTATGGATAGTGTTTGAAACTGGAAAAAAATCTTTTGGGGACTAGAAGATGCTTGGTTATTTAATGCAAAGAAACTATATCAAAGGAACATTTATAGTTACAGGCTATTTGGCTTTGAGTGTTGAATTTTTCCTACTGAGATATTTTATCTAACATCCAAAAATTTGCTTTAATTACCTAGGAAATGCAGTCAACTCAGAACTTAGAATCTAAACATAGCATAAGATAAAGACAGAGGGAAGAGATGAGATGCAGCCTAACTCCGTCCTCAGTGCATGTGAAAAGAACAGTTTTAGGGCTTTTTTTGACTTGCCTGATTTTCAGCCTATTTGCATACATCTGTGTAGAAATGAGCAAGATGAGCCTCTTTTAAAAATGTTCTTCCACCCTCTAAATTAATACTTTAAACAGCAGCAGATTCAAGCTACCCCAGCAGCCCACAGTTTTCTGCTCTTAGTATAATTGGCTTCTGCACCATGAGAGATGTTCTCCAAGTGTCAGGTGTGCCATGCACATGCTGTCTGCTTTCAATTGTATTGACTGATTCTTCTCCAGCCTTGCAACATTGTATGGTGTTACAGTGCCTCAGTAGTGTAATATTTTTAATCATTGTAGGATCACAATGCTTTTTTTTTTTCCCCATCTAACAATATCCTGGAACTTGACTAAACTATTTTCAGCCCTGCAATACTGAGCCAAAATAAATCATCTTTTTGAGTTGTTAGCTCATAACGATGCGCAGCAGCGTCTCACAGCAGTGCCCGTCACTCAGCAGAGGTATTTGTACTTGCTTCTTGGGACAGGACAGTTGATAGATGCAGCAGATACCTCTGTGACCTGGAATGTCTTTGGGACGGGGTCAAAGAAGCATGTGCTGTTTGAACGTGTCCCCTGATGTCCATTGACTCCGGTTTGAACAAAGCCCAGATTATGGTCCCTGAAACCCTCGTAGACAGTTGCAGGGCAAGGGCCTGTATTAGAAAAAAACCCCAACCAAACAAAAAACCCCAAAGCCCTCAGCAATTTGTTAACATTCTTATTTCAGAAAAGGAATCTACTAATTTTCTGTTGGTTTTAGCACTTGTTCTTTATATCAAAGATTTGATAATGTAACACCCTTTGAAGCTCTTCCTCAGCATTAGCTTTTCAAGTTTCTGGTGCTTGCAGCTGCCATTCGAGAGGGTAACAGGGGAAGACATTCAGTATATTTTAAGATGGCCAAACGTTTTGGGGCCATCCACTCATAATTTGCTTTATTGGCACTAAATGATGTCCAGAGCTCTTCTGTACAATAAGACTATTCAATAATAAAGAAGGGATTGTATTACCTATTGTCATAGCAGGGAATGACAAGAGATCATTATTCCAAATGAAATTTTTGAATAGAATTATAATGGAAATTTGTTTCATTTTTATTCTGTTCTTGGCCATGATTACAAGGGACAGAAGCCATGCTGATTTCTCTGGTTATCTTTATGCCATCCAAGGTAACAGGCAGTTGATAAAGATGGGAAGTCAGAATTAATCAATACTAGTGTTGTCTTGCAATGTGGCTGATTCAGCCAAATGCTTGTTTATCTTGCTTAGTTTCTATAACGTACTCATGAAAGTTTAAGAAGTTGAGAGGCATACAGATATTTATTTTTCCATAATGCAATTTGTCTGGGTTGCAGCTATCCCCTCCCAGGCAGAGGCTTTCAGACATTGTTTGCTTGGTTTGTGCTTTGTATTAAATGCATGTGTCTTTTCCTAACCCAGTATCTTGAACAACACAGGACCTAGAGGTGAAATGGGCTGCCCAGCTGATGACACATGTCAGCTCTCTTGCCAGTTCAAAACTTTTAGACCATTCTTTTTAGTTCACTCTTTGCTTTGTCTTTTTAAGGATCTCCCATTAGTATGTTTTTCACTTCTTTTGATGGGCAGTTTTGCCACTGCACTGACAAGATCTTGCCGTTAAGCAAAAGTATTGTTTCTGAGAATTATTCCTAGAAGCCTAAATTTTCACTTTTAGTTTTGCTCCATTTTCCTGCTATAATTTTCTAAATGAAACAAAATGATTCCATTCCTATATGCTTCTTTCTAGATGTATGTTAAGATACTTCTAGCCTGTGAAGGTGTTGCTTAAACATGCTGTACTTGCTTCTTTGGACTGCCAGCCACTAATATTTTAACAGAGATGATGTAGGAATCACACCTTCAGATACATGGATCATTTACTTGTAGCCACAAATTTTTGTTACACAATATTCTGCAGTTTAATGCCTGTATATTTTCTTGATTTTTTGTAATTTACCAGACCACACAGACCTTTTCTGAATGATTACTGGTTGTATTTGGTTATGGCTCAGGTAATCAAATCTTTTCTTGGAGAAAAAAATGGGACCAATCACATTCTTGTTTTTGTTTTCACCACTTTAATAAAGATAGTGAAGCTGTGACTTTGGTGATGTGAGGCCAGTTAATAAAAGCAGGTTTGACCTTAAGAACTTGAAGTATGCACTGTAGAATTGAAATCAATTGTTCCTTTGCTTCTTCAATCAGACTTTGGAGCTGGTCAGTTTTAAAATGTAATTATTTATAATGGGATTTTCAGAGCTACTGAAAGGGGTTTTGTTTTGGGAACTTTTACTCCTAATTTATAAACAGCTTTTCAGTTCATCCATAATAAAACCATTGGCTGAAATTTTACAACTGAGAAGTACTATTTTGTTTGCTTACATTGAGTCAGATTAGCTTATTACAGAGAACTGCTTTGCTGATAGTTATCACTGACTTTTCCTGTTTTCTAAACCCAGATTTAGGTCGGTCTCGGGAGCTACAATATGTTTATGTGGATAACAATATTCATCTGAAAGGCCTCCCATCTTACCTGTATAATAAAGTAATTGGTTGCAGTGGGTAAGTATGAATTAATTCAGATGTCTTTCATACATGCTTCTTGGAAAATTTCTTAGAAATATCTTCCTGTATGATACAACTGATTTGTGTGTGCAAGTGATTCAGAAATGATGTTACTTTGAGGGGTTTACTGCAGCTCCCAGTCCTGTTTCATTTTTGTGATAAATCTTGTGTTAATTGCTGACTTTTCAAAAGACAGCCTCTGTTTTGCAGGAAATTGTAATGATAATGTAAGGCCTAAAGCTGAATCCTAGCTGCACTTAAAGGTTGGCCAAAAATGTAGGTTTCATAGAATTTCCAGAACTAAAGAAAGAACAAAATATGTTTTAATGTGTTGCAGCAGCTGTGAAATTTGTAAGTTCTCACATTTGTGTAAGTTATGGGCCTTATCTTGGAATGTCACGTGCAGCCCTTTCACTCATTTTATATCCCAGTATCAGCTTCTTCTTAGTCTTGGTACCAACTAACAAAAATAAGTAACTTTTTTTAGGAATCATGGATTGACAGGTATATTTTTACATGTGCATTTTAAAAATATCCTAGGCTGCCTCATGTTTGTGGTTCAGATGTGAGGAAAAAAACATGATCTGTCTAGGACAGTAGCTTAATTCTTTCTGCACTGACACTGGCATAAATTAGGATCAACACCACTGATGAATGGAGCCTTACTGGTGTAAAACTGATCAGAAGAGGATTAACCCCATTACCATCTAATTATAAATTTCTGGTATGCTCGCTCTCAGCAAATCTTGCATTAAATATAAATTCCGTCTCTACAGCCTGCACTCTACTGCAATGTGTGAGATGCTGAGTCTTGGCATTTTAAGGTTTTTCTAATAGTCCCATGTCAGCTGGTAGTGTGATATTTAAATACTGGCTGTTGGATTATAATTCTGCTGAACTGTCTGCAGTCTCAAGTTAATTTTGTTTTTCAGGGAAGATGACTTCTAGCCTTTGTTCTTTCAGAATCGATTGTGAATTCTAAGACAGACAGTAAATTGACCCTAAAGATAACAGAACTGTCTTGATTGTGAACAAAAACACTAGTGGCAAGGCAGGAAGTATTCCAACAAGTTTGGTCCAACCGTCCTGCTTATTTAATGAGATTTTAAAAAACCATGTCTTTATTTTTGTTTATGTTTTAAGTCCTTACTTTGTAGTCAGTCAAAATAATTTTATCTTTGCACTGACCTTTTGTGAAGGTATCACTAGTTCCTGTTGTCATTACATGTACACTGCTGGTGAGACTAGCTGCTGGTATCTCTGATGGAGAGTATTAGAAATCTCATATCAAGGAGACAGAAAAAAGTTGCATTCTTGTAATGCTTCTGTGGAAAGAAAAAATATTTTTCCCCACTTAACAATAAAGAATTTTAAAAAATACCTTTAGTAAACAAAATATTAGTATTTGTGTACCAAACAGGTCTTTGTCTTTACGTTGTGAAACCATCTTGAAACATCATACATTATTTTTAAGGAGAATTTTCAAGACAGAAAGAGCACTTACATATATTATTAAGAAACCAAAGGTTTTATTTGATAATGTGCTGAGTGATGTTAAAATTGTGTAATAAAGATAATGTGAAATATTTCTGTTCTTTCCAAGAAAGCATTAGTAACCAATGCAAGGTTTTCATGGGTCAGGCAAGAACTGAAGATGCAGGCTTTAGTGCTGTATCCGGTCATCCACTGGAGAAATGAAATCTAACATGCTGCTGTTACTAACATAAAGCTAGATTTCTGAAAATAGAATATAAATTGCATTGGGTAAGTAATGAATCTCTGTCTGGGAATCCTGCAGTCAGACTGACTGAAAAAGTCTTTTATGTAAGAGGTGATGATCTCAGCACTCAAAATAAATTTCCATCTTCTTTTTTGCAGATTGGATTTCATAGTCTCCAGTTAGGTATCTGTCAGTCTTCTTGAAGGCAGCCAATAGGTGTTCACAGCTATTTTTCCCCAGTTACTTATTCACCAGGGTTCTTCTGCAGCTCCATTTTTTCCAGTTAGTTAGACCATCCTCTTATTTCGTTCCATGGGTTTTGTGTGGGGATTTTTTTATGTTCTTTGTTCTTGCACACAGTATTGCTGATAGGTTGTGATTCATTACCTAATCCATCCTGATTGAAGGGTGTATATCTCTTAGATTATTCCTCTTGGTGGTCTGTTTTGCTTGTGTACTTTGTTTTTCAGTATTGTGGTCAGGCATTAGTAGCCTCACCCTTTTCAGAAAGTAGATCAAATAGCCCAGCTCTGAACTGCAGGAACTTCAGTGGATTTATGGGTGTGTCTTCCAGCTAGGTTGGTAAGGGGTTAATCAGCTTGAAAAAAACATTATAGATTTATTTGTTATGATAGCTAACTCATTGGGTGTGGATTGCTGGGGAATGGATTGTTGGGATATTGGATCTCTGAATTCCCAATTATATTTTAACCCCATTAATGGATTGTGGGAAAGTATTAAATATTTAACAAGAGGCTTATTGACTTGCTGTTTGAAGCTGCCCTTCTTTGCTTTTTTCTCTGGGCTGTTTTTCCTTTAGTCAGAGGAGATGGGATTGATGAGATCCTTTGTTATCATGGAAGAACTATGGGATTTCTTTTACATCTGATAAGGTCGAGTGTAGTTACCTCAGTTTTAGGTCCAATTTCTGGGAAGGCTGACAGATTTGTGTTTCTGTTCCATTTGTTAGGACTGGCCCTAACAAGTTGCTCTTGGCTTCAAATTTAAGTTGTCATAAACAATTCCAATTCCCCTGTTGACTTCCCCAACCTCTTAGTAGAATTTTCCTATGCGTGTCTCTTTGGTATGATAGCTTGCAACAGGGATCGTGTAAAGAGTTACTGTTTATTTACTACAGGCTAAGTTTCTCTCCTTGGATCCAAATAAACTTGCTTTTCCTTATATGATTTGGGAAGGACAAGGCTAGTAGACTTCCTAAGGTGTCTTCCCACTACAGCTTAGGCTGTTCTTTGTTTTTCCTTCACCCACCCCCCTTTGCCCTCCAAGGAAGCTCTGTGGATGGGGAAGAGTGTAGTGCAGAGTCACCAGTGGCACAGAAATGATTTTTTGGTGGCTGTAGTTTGCCTCACATATTTGAGTTAAGAAATCCATTCTTAACTCATCCAACACACAGCAAGTCAACTGTTAGAGGTATGAAACTGCTCCCCTCTGTAAAATACTTAGGAATAATGGCATTCAGGGGCTGAAAGAGATTAGCCCATTGGCAAAGTAAGGGACACATAGTGCACTTCGTTCACCTCCTTGGGACTATGTTCTCATTTCTCCAGCTTCTGAATGTTATTTGGCAACTAGAGACCTCCTGATGTCCCATGACTAGTACATGACAGAAGGTGGGGATCTATTGAAAATGTATGTCAACATGTATTGCACTTTGCAAGGAATCCTTGAAGGGTGCTACACTGAAGAACAGTATCAAGCATACTTGGGGTTGCTTATCTGGTTTTCCCCACAAAGTTTCTTTTTTTTTTTCTTCCTAATCGCTTTCTAAATGTTTTGTGTCCTTCTAGTTGTGGTTCTCCAATTCAAGTTTCAGAGGTGAAACTGCTCTCCTTTTCATCGGGCCAGTTAACAGTGTTCCTGCCAGCAGAGGTGAAATCTATAGGGACAGAAACAGATCATGTGCTGCCTTTGCAAGAACTGGCCATGAGGACCCTCTACAACACCTACTACAGGTTTTTAAAAGGTACAAAATTTCTGCATACTTCAGATTACAGAAAGAGTGGAAGTGCTTTTCTGGCAATTATAGGGACATTTCAAATAGCTCTTCAAAGAGCTGGGCAAGGATTAATGTTTTAAAAGATTTATTTAGTCAAATTATGTTTGAAAGGCTGTATTAGGACAGAAATGTCCAATATCAAAAAACAGATTGAAAGACTATTTTTGGGGATCGAGTGGTGCTTACAAATGGTTTCTTTCTTGAGGATTGTATAAAGAAGGATGCTTTTTGCAGGAGAAACTTTAATGGAAATAGGAGATGGGAAATACAGTTCCTGAGGCAAGATTAGATGCATCAGCCAACAATGCAACTTCTTGCCAGGCAGCACGCCCCTAAACTGGCAGACTTGTTATACATGAGGCAAAAGAAATGTTAGCAGCCCTTGGCCATTTCAGTGCAGCATGACAGCTGAGCTGTTTTAGTTCTGCCCCAATTCAGACTCTTTGCTGCAAAGTGGCCCTTGGCTCATTCTGGTTATGCATCATGTGGTCACATGAGTTAGCAATATCTGATGATAACCTGCAGGTTCTGTCAGATTTGGGTGGATTGTGACTCTCCCCTATTGATGGCACCTTGGGAATTTGTCAGCTTTAGAGGTGAAAGTAGAAAACAGAAGGTTAGAGAGTTACAATGGGAACATGAGAGGGTCATGGTAAGGGATCACTTGTACCATGGCCATTGAGGGACATGGTAACTGCTGAGCTATTGCTTTGCTAGGTAGGACGTGCAAGGAGGTCAGCAGCAAATACACTGAATGGAAGAAGGTTCATGTTGAGACGTGGGAGAAACGTATGACCTGTGTTTGTTGGGAACAGCACTGCTTTGTGGTGAATGTATTTACTGACATGAAGAACATATTAATTGACCAATTTGTGTTTGTGTATTTTTTATATTTCTGTATAGGAAGGTTTTTAGTTGGTTTTTTTTGTATGTTTGCTTAGTTGTATCAAGATATCAGCTGCATCAAAATTACCCAATGACAGATGCTGTTTCATTTTGATGTGCAGAATTCTAGTCTTTGAAAAGGAGTTTGGGAACATCAGGTACAGGATCCTTCAAATCACCAATAACTACTTTCCTCATCCAGTTCATAGAATCATTTTAGATGGATCTTTAAAGACCTTTAGAATCATCAAGTCCAGTTGTGACTTGCAGAGTCATTTCTGGAATATGAGTGAATGTGGTTCCTGAAGGTGTTGGTGAAGTTTGGTCTGGGAACAGCAAGATAGCATTGCAAAATCTGTTTAAGAAATGTTTTGTAGATGGTTTATACAAGGCTGTGAGGATCCTATCTGGTTGCAGCCAAGGTGCAGAACTTGAAAAAGATGATGAAACTGTAACTATCCTGCCTACTTCTAGGTTGCTACATGGTACTGTGTAGTCTGTTTATATATTTATATATACACACACACACAAAAAATTACTATTATTCTGGGTGACCTTACTAAAGACTAAGTGCACCACCAGTGGTGACACCCACATTTCAGTGAGGCAGGAGCAACGCACAGTTAGGCACATGTAAGATAATTTGGGGAAGCAGGTGGCACATATGATGAAAGTAGCAGATTTCATCTCTCACTGATTGCCTAAATTTGCAGTTTGAAGGGTGCTGTTAAATACTTGGCTGCTGCTAGGTAAGTATGACAGAAGTGACTTGACTCCTTCTCAGTCTTTGACTACAGAATGTGACCTTTTCTTTCTGACGCAAACACGCTGTTCCTCGTGCTTGTTGCCTCAGTGGAGGCTGTTGTGGTGATTGTTGTGTGGGGGTTAAACTTCTCATTGTTTGAAAGCTGAAACCAGTATGATAGAGTAAAACTAATTTATCAGGTACTGTATCTTGTCTTGATTACTCAGCACTTAAACTCATTCACTTGTTTTGGCTGTCTCAGTTTCTAGATGGAGATTAGCATGTTGGTTTTAATTTATAAAACACTGCCTGGCTTGGGTCAAGCCTGAGAAAATAATTGCCTTTTCCCATGAAATGACCCTCGAGTCCCTTCTGGGGAAAATGATGGCATCTTGTAAACTGTGGGAGCACACTCAAGATGAATGTATTGATCTTTTTAGAGTGGTCTCTGGTTGGACCTGTGAGAATTATGCTGGGCTGGATTGTATTTCAAGTAGTTCTAAATATTTCAGATCCCTTTTTGCTGATGGTGGAGTTTGGGCTTTTTAGTGAGCTTAGCAATCCTTCTGGATTGGTTGCTGAAATGTTCTAGTAAATACTGCTGATATCCTTTTCAGATTTTTGTGTTATTAATTACTCAAACATCTGTCTAGATAATCTTTGTCTACAAATGCTTTATGATATATTACTGACTTTTATTATTTGCTTGAGCTATAATATTTTCACCTGGGTGCTTGAACCCAGTTAATCCCATGCCTACAGATGCTAAATGTAAACATTTGACTTTTTAAATTTATACATGGAAAGCATCATGTGCTTCACTCTAATAGTGGTATTTGTGTTACCTTTCTGTTCTTTTGATAAGGTCACAAGAATGTGAGACAGCTGGTTTTGTGAATTGTTCATGGCTCATGCTTGTTGTTTTTGACTTTATCATGCGACTGTTTTGTTACAAGCATTTTATTTGTTTCTTTTCTTCTCTAGATTTGAACTTTCTGACTCCAGTCTCGCTACCCAAAAGCCTCTTGGAATTGCTGCACTGTCCCTTGGGTCACTGCCACCGCTGCAGCCAGCCCATGTTTACCATTGTCTACCCAAAGCTCTTTCCCTTGAGGGAAACTCCAATGGCAGGATTGCATCAAGGGTAATTATACAGGAAATTACACTGGGGTTTCAATTAGGAAGAAAAGCACCTTGTTGAAGAAAGTATATTCTTAAGGATTTTTTTTCTAAACTTTGCATCCTTTCAGATCTAAACCCCTGTCCTCTGATTCCACATAAAAGTTGATAAATCTTTTATTTACAAGACAACCAGACTACTGCTGTTACACCATTTAACAAGAGCTACCACCCTTGCCTGTTTCAAACAGCTGTATAGTATAGAGTGAAGGGTTTTGTTATGTTGGGGTTGATTTGTGGTAGTGCAGCACATGCATGGCCTCAACCCTGACTTCAGGAGAATGCCACCACCAAATAAAAGCAGTGTAGGATCAAAGATGGAAAAAAACTCTTAAGGCCAGAGCTTAATTAAAATGTTCTGTGGTAAAATACTCTTGGTTTTTCTTTCCACACTAATGAACTGGAGACAGGCTGTGGAAACGCTCTGCATTCTAACATACCTTTTTGTAGCAGTACGTTGGTTTAAAAAGACTTCAGTTTTTACGGCTGTAGCAGTTTTGAGTGTGTTCGCAGGATTCATCAGTCCAGTAGACGAGCCCACAGACTTCCTGACCCTGCTGGACAGTATAGTAGTATCAAAATTGAGATATGGTTTAAAGAATATTGCCCTCATGCAGATAAAGATTTAAAATATCTTTAAAGTGAGCACTCGTTGCTTTGCAGTGATTCTTACCCAAACCCCTGTTAGTTTGAGCTGATACTGTACCCAGCCAGGAGCCATTATGTCACCTAATCCACATTTTGCAATGGAAAAGCATTGTCAGAGAAATGTCAGCTGGCTCAACTTGGACAGAAGTACAACACTGCTTGAAACCTAATAAAGAAGGTTTAGAGAAGAGTCACTTAACGAAGCACATGTGATACTCAGATTCTTTTTAAAGAATTCAAGTCAAGCTGTTAGTTATAAAGCATATGCCTAAAGATGGGGAGCAAAAGGGAAGGTGATTTAAAAAATAAAGTTTCTTAAATTGGTTGTTGATGTATATATATAATGCACAAGAATGCCACTTAGTTCTTGTCTTGCTGAATTCCATTGCTTACAGAGTTATCTACCATAAAAATAAGAAACTGCTTTTCAATAGGAAGATCTTTAAGAAAAAAGAAGAGACTAATTGGTGGTTCAGGTTGATGGCACCTGTTTTCTGTGGCTGTATCACAGGTTACTTTGCTGTGAGTTTGTGGCATAAAAGGCATTTGATTTGTAAGCAATTCAACTTTATGAAATGAAAGCAACTTAGGTATGCCATATCTGGACAGCTGCCAGAAGGCTGCATAAATGCTACTTTGAAAAGCTCATCTGTCTTAGAAAGCTCTGATTGCAGAAATGGTGTACTTCAACTTGCCATTCTCTTACAATTCAGTCATATGTTCAAACTGAATGGTTTTCATATTGAGTAAAATAAATTGCTTCCACATTCCAGTCCTAATATTCAGAGTGGTATAAGATGTTATAATCATGCTATAAAGAATTTCTTTGAAGCATTGAACAGTATCATTTTCTAAGAAAGTGATAGAAAATTACTTGCTGGTCAATAAATTCTTACAGTATCTGAAATAATCCAACAATGGAAGAGTTTGGAATAGAGAGCTGTATTTTTAATTGTTGGCTAAGCATTGCTCATTGTACAACTTACTAGTTACAAGATGATAGACACATCAGTAGACACCTTTAGGAATTATTTAAGTGAACAACTCAAGAAAAATGTACTCTAGAACTATTTTGGAAGAACACTGTATTTACGTTTTAAAATATGTTAATTGAAAATACATATTTCTGCATGGTTTTCACTCATTTAAAAATTATCATTCTTCCCCTTAGACAGGAATGTACTGTGTTCTGCAAAATACCTTAATCAATACAGCCTTAAGTAGCTGACATTTGATGCAAATCCACAGAAAATGAGATCTAAACAGGGCAGCCTGTCATCCTTATCTCTGTAGCTTGTGCACTTGACACGGTAAGATTATGTGGAATTGTAGAGGTGTGATAGCTGGTTTAGAAAGACATGAAGGACAGGGTTTCTGTTTTAAAGAGCTTACAGTGGCTGTGAAAACACACAGGATAGGGATCCTGAACATTTGAACAGCACTGATTAGCACATGCCACATCCATGCCAGTAACTTCTGTCTGGATTTCTGCATCACATTCTGTATCCTCTTACAGGAAAAAATAGCTAAGTGGTGAACTGTATTTCTTTGTCTGAAAAAGCACAGATGACATGAACACTGGGTAAAGTGTGATTTCTGGGTTAGTAAAAAACAGATCTTAAGATTTTTACAGCAGATATCTAGGTCCTTGCCAGGCTGGGAGCAGGAGGAGGGTCAGAGTGAGGCTACCATCACACTTTCATCTTACCATCCCTGCAGTAACTGGCACAATGTGACAACACTGCCAGTCAGTCATCCTTTCTGAAGATGGGGGCCCAGTTTGTTCACTTTGCTGAACCAAAGGAGGACACTGGACTTCAGTTATTTCGTGCCTACAAGCAGTAATTTAAGAAACACATGAGCAAAGCTGAAGCAAAGAATTACCCAGCTATTTTCCTTCTAGTTGTTAAACCTACTAGCTGTAACACCCAGCCACACCCTCCACAGAAAGAAAAACCACATGCTGCTGCTTTAAATGAATACATGAGAAACCAGGAAGGTTTTTGAGAACCCCTGCAGTGTTTCCCTGCCTTTATATCAGGCACTCATAGAGAGCAAATGAATCTTCTTTTCAGAAGTGTTGAGGTCAGCTAATCCTGTGTTTTACAAACCAGCATATTGCCTGCAGTGGCACAGGGCCAGGAGCTTTAATCTTACTGACAACTGTTCCCCCCTTTTTCTTTTCTAGGAGGACAACTGTTAGTTTTGTGGCATACTGCTGCTCCACCCAGTGTCTGCAGACTTTTGACCTACTGAGTTGATAAACATTTAAAACTACTCAGGAGTGCTGCCAGTTTAGAGCTGCATTAAACGTCGTATCCCATTGGTACTGGAATTCTGTGTGTGCACGTGTGCCAAAGCAGCAGAAGTGCCCAGTCGGGAACACTAAGAGGCACTTAAGTCCTGCCCTATCAAATCTGGATGAACTGCAGAACCTTTTCGGAAGTGTAAATACCAAGCTTTTGAAAGTATTAACTTCTCTCTCTTCTCCAAGGCAACATACAAACCAAACAAATTCACGGGCTTTGACTTCAGGGTTCCCAGTACTTTTCAAATGTGGCTGTCTTCAGGTTGACCCACTGCATCTTTTGAGGCAGTTTTCATTCCTAACAGGGGAAAAAAGAAAAGGTCCGGTTATGACAGACCAGTTTTCACTTATTCTGCCTCGTCCTCATCACTTGTACAGCTGGGATCAGGTCTCTAGGTGTAGACCTACAGAAACCTTTGAAGGGCCCAGTGACTTGCCCATGGAATTCAACTTAATTTTCTGACTCTCATAATTTTTTCTGTAGCAGAGTTATCCCAGCTGGATACCAGGTCTTTAACAGGTAACTGTGCTATTTAAGTCCACATATTAAAAGCAGCTCTTTCTTTCTTGTATCCTTAGAAGCCACACTCATTTAATTGGAGTAACTAGAGTATGTCTGGAGACTAAAGATGCTGTTTCAGTAAGGAAGGCCAGTACAGATGTCTGTGCTGAGTAGTCTTGCTCCAGCATGACTGAGGGTGTGTTTTCTTGATATTCATCTCTCAAGTTGTTTTATAAATACTTCCCCTCTTGCTTCTTTGAGTTCTTCAGGAAGAAGATGACTTTAAGTACAAATTTCACTTGAGAAAAACCTAGTAAAATGACAGTAATAATTTATATTCATTATATTTTTACAATTGCAGACTGTAGATCTGCAAAGAGGTGGTCTTCATCTTTTTCTAGATTCAGCATTTGGCTGATTTGTGGAAGTGTGTCAGTGGAGTGTGTTAACTTTGGAGAAGGCTGGAAATCTGGAGGGAGGTATGTGTATCTCCATGCATAGATATATATGTCTACAGAGAAATCTTCATAGAAGGGCTGTAATATTTGGTTTTGTGTATTAATGGCAGATTTAACTCAAATTTCCACTCGGTGTCATTTTTGTGGGATTTTTTTTTTTTTGTTAGATCTTGTTAATTTTAAATAAAGGACAGAGGATGGAAGAAAGGCCCCAAAAGTCTGCTTGACTTAATTTTAATTTTATGCTGGAACAGTTTATACAAAATTAACCCCCCTTGACTTGTTTTGGAATATATATATTTTTAATACAATGTGGGGCTTTTTGTTATTTTTTTCTTTCTTAGGTATAAACTACTTGTTGATTGAGCACAGTGTGCTACTCTGTGCAGTAGGTAGTTACAAGCTGAAATAGATATGAATGAAACAGTTTGTTATAAAAATGGCAAGATAAAGAGACTTATTTGATAGTCTATTAGCATATGTTGTGGTGAGGTGTGCATATTTTGAAGGGAGGAGGCACTGAAATGTTTTCCTTTTGCCAAAGAAGCATTTGTTCCCACTGCAGGCTTCCTGGCATCTCTTCAATAAATAGAGTGTCTTAAGAGCTTAAGAGAGTACCAAAAAGGCAGTTTTTGAGGGTAGAATTTTTAGGTTGTACATGTTACTTGTAAAAGCTTTGCTGGTTTCATTGGGTTGGTTTTAGAGAGTTGAGTTAGCATGAAGAAATGTAGAACTTAATCTTTCAGGAATGCAAGTATCATCTACTGTTTAAGAATTGTGAAATTTTCTAAAATAAATTCCATTTATTAATGTGCTTTGCAGTAGGGGAAAGAGCCATATCCAAGCAGACTTTGTACTATTGGATTTCTGACTCTGTCATTTCACTAACTTGTTTCAATGTGGGTATCCCCAGTAGGCCTTCCCAGCAGGGTCTCCTGCTGAGGCAGCAAAGTGGATCTTACTCTTTTTTCTTTTTCTTCAGTACAGTTGAGGTGTAAATTGCCCATCTGCAATTATGTCTATATCAGAAATGTGCAACAGAACAGAATCAGTTGTTGTTTTTTTTTCAATGGATAAGAGAACTATGGCAGTGTTACAAGTATAAATTTTTTATGCAATACTGTGATCAGGAATTTTCAGTGTTATTATTTTTCCTGTGGCTTCCTCTGGCTTTTAAGGAGATGTTTTGTTGGCTGTTTATTTGTCCTTTTTTAATAGCAACTTACAGACTTTAAACCACATTTTGCTTCTGAATTAAATCTGTAAATATTGTTTTGGAGTTAAATGATTTGATCAGCTAAAGGGCATTGGTGTGATTTTTTTTATTAGGAGTCAGATAGTAAGAGTGGAGCTTGATTTATTTTTTAAATTTTTTAATTTTTTTTTTCTCATAATTTGAATTATTTTTAATTTAATTCCTATCAGTTTCATTATTGTCTACAAGTGCAGTTAAGAAGAAATATAGTCTTGTTTTATAAGCAGAATGAATCGTAACTAACACTTGGTATTTCAGTAATGGAAAGTACAATGAATAAATGACTTAAACACACAAAGCTGAAATATTATACCCTATTTTTATAAAATAAGGAAGAAGAAAGCAAATATATAGACTGAAAATGCAACATAGATTCATGTTTCTTTGATTCTTTTTCTTTATACAAGCAATGTTTGTATTCATCTCTATCTTTGGGTGATATTGTTCTAGATTAAAATAACTCCATTCTCACTTGTCCAAGTTTTTCTAAAGTTGTTCTACTCTAAGAGTATTTCATAACCAGCCAACAGAAGAGCCAGCTATGCAAGTTGCAGAGGGGCGAGGGAGCTTCTTGTTGATGGAACTGTGCATCACTTGTTTTTCAATACAAGGTGTCACAATACTTGGACTTCTCTTTAGTGCATTTATTCTAGGTAATTTTTGATTGCTCTCTCTTGTTTTTCAGGTTAGTTCACAGCGAGATACATTTTTTCCTTGTACTGCAGAAAATCTGGTCCCAGCAGTTGAAAAAAAATGAACATTTTAAAAGCGTTTTTTGTCATAAAAATAGATCTTAACTCTTTGCTTAGGGTGGAAGCAGGAGAAGTTTCTGTTTGTTGGTTAGTTATTTTTCTTCTAGGCATTTTGAGAAAGGTGCAGGGGAGGAAGGAGAGAAAATAAGTCTTTAACCCTTTGATATTGCTGTAAAATTGTTGGAGTAAAGATTAATTTCTAAGGCAATTAGGGAGCACAGGCATAACTATTATTTATGTTGTGATAACAGGCACCATGTTAATAACATTTGGACTTTACTGCTAATAGAGAGAAATCTTTGTTCTGCCACAAAGGAAACAGAGGAATCTCTGGCTTTGTTTAAAAATGCTACTTGAGCAGTTTTACTGTGGACAATGTTACGTACTGTTCTTGGGAACCTTCCTGTTACTTCCCTGGAGGATCAGAAATACAAATGTCCTTCCCTGTGCAAAGAATGAGGTGTAATACTAATACCAATATAATTCTGTTGTAGCCTGATGCTTCTCTTGGGCTCTTCCTGAAGTTCATTACAAACCTTCTCTTTACTTGGTTGCAGCGAGGTTAAGATCTTACACTGAGCAGAGCTGTTTATTGCCAAGTTGGCTTTAGTTCCTATATATCGAATTCTGCTGAATCCCTTTTTCTGGCATGAAGGGAGGACAAGCCTGTTGTAACACCCATGTGGTAACAGCGTGTCAGCTTTTACTGACATCACAGCCAAGCTGGAGACTGCAGAGTGACAAACCTTTCACTAGAGAGAATGACTTTTTTTTCTGAAGGCCACTTGCAGCCCCATCAGATTACCACTGATAACAGAAGAACTTTCATCTTGATGTCAGTGAAGGATGGATCAAGTTTTAATTGATGAGAGAGAAGAATGTGTTTTACCGTCTTTATATTTCTTGCAAAAAGGACAATGACACTGAAGTCCATGCCTGCTGCTAGGCAGCCTCTGTCTGCAGCTGAATTTAGGTAATTCCTAGACCTAACTGTCTTTGCCTCTTACCTCCCTCTTAATACTGCTCATGTTGTTGCAAAATGTTATAGTTAACTTGTGATGGAAGAGGTTGAGTAAATTGAATCCAGAGTTTTTATTACTTTTTGTACTACAGACCTATTTTGTAAGAGACCAAGGGTCTGCTGGAAAGAAATGGCAAGGTTCTTGTGAAGTCTTCATTGCTTTTGCTTTTATGTGCCCTTCTTTGGATTACAACTTGAACTTGGATTGCAACTGAGTTCATTCTTTGTCTGTTGAAAGCACATGTGTATTGCTTTTTTGCTCTGTATTAATCAAATGTCACATCGTGTGAAGATGAGCTTACTAGATGTTTTATTTAAAGTTAGTGGTGCAGCTTATTGTATGTGCTTGTCAATAAACTATATTTTTCTATAGAAGCACAGTCCATTGAAGTTAACTAAATTCTTTCTCTTGGGGCTACTAAGCAATGTTAGGATGTAGCATTTAATTTATGTTTTAGGTCATCTGCATAGTAATTAGCTAATAAGTCTCTTGTCCCAAGGCTGAAGAGGTGGGATGAAGACAATTAAAATACTACCAAGCCCAAAACACAACTTCAATGCACTTAATCCCTTTGTCTCACATAATGTAGTTCATGAGATCTTGCATAATAGGAACAAAACCCATATGGAAACATTACTTTAGATCAAAAGAAACACAACTTTCGGTCAGGCTGTATGAAGAACCACCCTGATAGGCTGTAGGTGCGGCTGTGGTTCACGTTATTATTTACTAAGCTTTCAGCAGCTCTTTTCCCCTCATCTAATAGATATCACAGGAACAAGGTTGCCAAAATAAGTAGAAATTAAGCATCTATTTTCCCATTTATTTCACTTCTTGCTGTGCAATTTTTTACTTTGGTTAAAGTTGCTACTGTGTATCTTCTCTGATGAGTTCTCCGAGTTGGATGCAGACTGAATTACTGTATGTGTGTTGGATAAATACTAGCATATCCATTCTTAAATGAGACCTGTGTTGGTCAAGGTGACTCTGAACACCAGTTATAATAGGTGGCTTGAAGGGTTTAGATACTGTTCAGACTTCCCTGATGGTTGTTTGCTTGTAAGTTTACAAAGTGTTGCCTTTTTAGTAATTCACAAGTGACAACAGACATTTTCTTGCCCTTGGAATGTATGTAACCTCTGTGAGGCAGCAGGAGGAGGATGAAGTCCCATAATAAGTGAGAAGGGGGAGTAGAGAACAACCCTTAACCTATAACTTTTACCAACTGCTGCTGTCTCTATTGTGAATTAGAAAGAAACAAATGGGAGAGCTTAACATCCTTTTCCTTTGCAATTAAAAGTACTTGGCATAAATGCAAGCTAAGTGGAAACTTCAGTGGCTGAATAATGCTATTGTATGCAAGAAATGAGAGGAGCTGAGATCTCACTTGGAAAGGCACTGGATGTTTTGTGACTTCTAAGCCAAGATTTAGGGCTGTTCTATGTGGTGACATTTTGGGAACTTGAGAGCCACGAATTGAACCACTGCATCCTCCAACTTAAGTGATCATTTAATATTACAGTAAGGCAGTCTCTTTTCTGCTCTGGAGAATCCTACCAGTATTCCCTGTTGCTGGCTTAGGAGCCTGGGAGTGGCCATTTATAACTATTAGGCTTTTCTGTTTGCTACTTCAGCAATAAAGAGAGCAAGAGTTGACCAAATGCTTTCTTTATCGTTTGATATTTTAAATAATAAAACACTTGTAGCTTTTTATCAGCACCCATTATGCCCTCAGACATCTCCCACTTGGAGGCAAAAGACCTTGACACATCTGTGAGACATCTTCAGTCCCCAGAATTAAAGCAGTTCTGTCGTTAGAGGTGCTGAAGTGATTTGACTTTCAAGTGGCAATCAAGGGCTAATTTCTCAAGTACCCTGATGCTCTTTTCTATGTTCATGAGGAATGTGAATATTGACTGGCTCTTTCTGTCAAGGAAAGTTGTCAGTCATGGATGCCTGTTCTGACTACAGCCATGGTGTAAGGACCAGTACCTTGAAGATGGTCTGCTGTCATTTCCTGTGACCCTCATGAAGTTAAAAAGTTTAAATATTTTTCTTCAGATCAATTGCGAAAGCTTTATTGTAATGAAAAATGCAATACCGAGTTTGTTTATTGATTGGTGCTATGAATGTTCTCTAAGTGCACTATTATAACAGCAAATCAAGCTATTCTCGTTCGAAAACAAAAAATGCTTTGTTAAATTCTGTTTTGGTGCAGGTAGGGTCCACTGTAAGGCTTATGTTTTGTTTAAGTGTGAAGAATCGTAATTCATGATAAAATGGAGATATGGACCAAAGATGCTGACATTGCCTGCATCTTATGAAAAAATGTTTAAAAAGATAAACGGTGTTTCTTCTAGGGGCAAGTATTAATTAGTGGTGGTATCAAATTTGTCCCATTCTGCTTTTGTTGATCAACTTCTGGCTCCTGTAATTCTGCACTGGTAGCTATTGTATCAATCTTATTAGGCTTCCTTTATACTTTAGGGTTCTAACCATTGATTTCTATTGTTAAAGCAATTAGAAGAATCAAGCTTGAATATTCATGGGTCTGTTTGTGACAACTGTGATTGCTTCATTGCCACTGAAGTTTTGGACCAGTCTGAGCATGAACTTGAATTTGGCAGCTTTTGCTTTTGCTGTGTCTCTGTTGGTTCCCTAATTTCATTTTGCAAAAAGCCCAATCGATGTACATGATACATGAAGGGAAGAATTACCAAGAAAAACAGCTTTAACTTTGTTCAGAAAGCTTAGCTTGGAATACGGCTGGCGAGGTCTCCTCTCTGACTTCTAGGTAAGTGCTGCTTTTGAAGTAGGATGGAAAACAGTGAGTTGTCCAGGTAGTAGAGAACCCCATGTCTAAAAGTACCAGGATTAATTGTTCTGTATATTCACACATTACTGTTCTATATCTTTGTTTCTATAGAAACTGAGTAACTGCCATGATAGGGAGTCAATTTTTACCTTACAACTTTGTTGAATTAAGATTGATTTTGTACATGTACTGATACACTCATTACTCACACAGTGTAACATGTCTTTTTGTTTCTCTTCCTGTATAGTTGCACTATACTATAGCTATACTAACAGCCCTTCTTTTCTCTCTGTCCTCACTCCTGACTAGGAAAGGATGCTCCATACAAACTCTTACTGTGGTCCCGTTTTCAGTAATACTAACAGTTTGTTCCTTGCTGAGTGACACAGGTTCGTTCTTCATCAGGCAGAAGCACCTAATCACATTTCCATAAAATTACCTAGATCACAAATATGCATTCCATTCTGGCTGCAGATGAATGGAGGATATCTAACATAAATTAATGGATTGATTTCTATTAAATCAGTAGTGTGTATCATTTTTTTAGCTTTAGCAGTATCTAATCCAGGCTACCATGCAACATGGAGGGTCAAATTTCTCCAGTATCTCTATCTAAACTGTAGCCAAACTTATGTCTGATTCCTGAAAGGATCCTTCATGGAAGGTTTGAATTGAAAACCTCTAATTATCATCTTCTTGCCCCCTCCCTCAAGGAAGCTCAAGTGGTGCAGGAACCCATTCCTACTGGCTAGCCCTCTGTTTGCAGGTCAGTGACTGAGGCAGTTCCCTCCCTGCCATGTCAGCGGCTCTGCCCAACTCGCTGCTCTCTGGCCCCAAGCTGCAAAGATGAAAAATATTGATTCCAGTCCATCTCACTGAAGTATTATCATGAGGTGTTTGCTGACATGCTGGGACTAGTCTTTTACTTACAGGAACATTTATCCAGAGGGATCTAGTGTGTTATGTAGCAAGAAGTTGCATGAGGGAGGATAAATTTACTGTTTTCATTTACGGCCAGTAGCCTGAGCCCTTACTGTGGCTTTAGTTATTCTTGATGAATTTCATATGTGGATGCTCCTATTCCAGAATAAAAGTGCTTTGTTATGAAAACTTTAATTCCTTAAATTTCATTTGGGAATAGGTACATCCACACACCTGGTCTTTAAATCTGAGATAACTATGTCTTTATGAATTTACACTCTGCTCACTTCTGGATCAGATCTCATGTGTAGCTAAATCCTTGTATTCATTTAACAAGATCTGATTTATTGTTTAAAATTCTTTCTCTTGGTAAGTACCTGGTTGGAAAATTACAATTCTGCTTGTAATGATAAGGGGGGGCAGAATATAAAAATTCTGAAAACAATTGGTTTGGAAGCACTGCACTGGAAAACCTTGTTGCATGTCAGATCTTATGCTACTGTTTTATTCTGAAACATCTGTTGTCTTTTGATGCTTCAAAAAATTATTTTGGTATAATATTTCAAATTGAGAAAGACAGCTTTGAGACATAGCTTGGATTATTTCAACTCTGTGCTGTGAAAATGTCTTTTATGTCTCCACCATCATGTTTTCTTACAAAAACACAACTGGCAGAAGTGGTGTGGGCTGCTGTGGCTCTGCCCAGGTGTCAAGGTAAGAAGCTGCACTCAGAAGTCACTCTGTGATGCGCCTCTCTTGGCTGGGTGTGGTTTCAGTTCCCTAGACACAGCCCAAGGCTACCAGGGGCTCTCAGCACCCACTGTTAGCTCTGTGCCCCTTGTAAGGGAGGAACTGATTAGGGGATCTTTTCCTCTCCTCTTGCTCTGAAAAACAGTGTCCTCAGGCCTGTTGAGTAGCATGGTGGTGACCTTGTTGTCTGTTCCCAGTGTGACTTGCTGCTCTGGTGCAATGCTTTAGTTTAAAGCTTGCTGCTTTTTAGCTGCATGGATCTGGTTAAGCTGCCAGAGGGGTCCTGCTGTCAGAGGATGGATGTGCACTTCCATAGTGCAGCATGTGCACCGTGGATGCATAAAGCACAGGGGAGAGCCTTCTTGAAGATGTATTACTAAGCTCTTAAATATTTAATACTCTCTTGAAGTTCAAACCAGTGTAAGAGATAGCTTAAGCAGCTTAATGGGTTAAAATGATCCATGACTGTGTCCTTCAGACAGTTTAAAGACCCTGCAGCAACCCAAGCGGCCACCTGTTCCTCTCCCAGGCAAACAGGTTACCCTCCTGACCTTTATTCTGCCACCCTTCAGTTTTGCCTGGCCTGGCTCCATGTGTGGAGTGATTGTTCTGAAGTTTGTCATTGTTTGAAATGCCACTTGCCAGAGTTTAATGTGCACAGCTGCAACCTGAGCCATTGCCGTGTGTTACTGCGACTAAAACCATTGGACTGACACCAAAAGATCTGCTTGCACTTGGCATGTCATAAATTAACATCATTCTTACCTGCCAGGGATGATTCACTGCTGGCTCAAAGCGTACTTAAACTTTAGAGGATGCCAACAAACTGGGCGGTGGTTCGACCTGCCACGTGGCCTGAGACTGCTGCGTTTCCCTCTGCCTCCACCTTCCTTCTGTTGCAGTGTCGGGAAACAGAAGCTCTTTATGGTGTTATGAGAGCTCGTGTTTGTGTGCTGCCCTGGCCCTCCTGCCCCCAGCTGCCAAAGGGCTGGCCTCTTTGTGGGAAGATCCTTACTGGCTTTCACATTCCTAACTGGATTGTTACTGCTGGGTTTTGGAGTGGTCCTGGGGGTTAATGCTTTGAAAGGCAGTAGCCTGTCATTGCAGTACCTTCGGAAGGCTTTCTTCCCACAAATCCTGCCTGCCCTAGGCAGGCAGCATTGTAATGGTCTGTTAGCATCCCAGAAACTGCATATAAGTTCCATGTTAATGGAGCCCACTTGACCAACTAACAGCCCACAGCAGGTGGGTTAAGCTGGTGCCCATGCTAGGCAGCCTGGGAGTGGGAAGGGCTGCCCCACGTGGAAATGATGGAGATCATGTTGCAGGGTTATATGCCAGAGGTTGAACGTGCTCCATGGAGCCCAGACTCCTGGGCTCCAGCATCCCAGCAACTGCCTGGCAGTTGGGTGCTGGTCTGTCCCCAGGGACTTGCTCAGAGGGAGGTGCTGTGCTCCTCTCATGTTTCTTCCCTTGCTTTCCTTGCTGTATCCAGGGAGCTGCAGAGGCTGCAGTGCTGCCCTGGCAGTGGGGATGATCCCCGGGGACTGTTGCAGAGCAGAAGAAGCAGGCAATAAGAAAGGATGGGAGACAGTTACTAAGACATTTTTGCACTTCCTTTTTGAAGTCCGTGGATGGTGGGCGAAGGTGGGTATCTCTGGTGGGCTGTGGAGGTAGTCATATATCTCCTAATAGAGACCAGGCCTTTTACAGTGTCTCAAGATTTGTCTCCTCACACTTTTCCCTCAGGGCTGTTCTCCTTATATCATAATGTGAAAGCATAATGTGCTCCTTCAGTTAAAACTGCTTCTTTGCTTTCCATGGTGTCTGCATTGCCTGTTTACCTTGGCTCATCCAAATCATTTGTTAAATACGAAGTTTGCATAAGCAGCCCTTTGTGGACTTTGGACCCTTGAAGTCTCACTACAGAGGCATTGAAACAGGCCCACTATCTGTCTAAGATGGGTTTGAATCTGGAAATCCAAAGTGTTGGATGGAACAGGGTGTAACTATGATTTGGTTAGGAGTAATTATGGTAGGCAATGCCAACAGCAGGCTGCAGTCCTCCTCATGTTCCCTACCACAACTGCACACACGCTGGCAATTTAACCCTGATGTAACAGTTTCATTGTAGTCATCACTGTATCCACTACTTTTTAATTGCTTTTCCAGCAGAAAACAAATAAATAAATTGCAAATGGTCCACTCTGTGTAGATAAGAAATGGGGAATCCTGGAAAGGGATCATCTTACTCAGCAGGACAGAGAGGAGACCTGACCCTGCAGCCCCTGCTTATCTAATGACATGATTCGGACTGCAGCATCAGCACTGCTGGTGCACATTCAGAGCAGGAGCAGACAGTGTCTAGGACAAGGACTGCAGATCTCCTCTGCCCAGCTTGCAGACACATGGTCATTGCTGCCTGAGCTGCATAAAGGCTTGTGCTGTCTATATTTTACTTTGTGGGTAGTGCGGGTTGTTGGATTTTATTATTTTCTCTTTATGCAAGGCTAACATGGAGTGTAAAGCTGGTTGCTGGGCAGTGGGGATTGCAGTTGGTAATAAAGGTCTGTTTTCTCACTTTCTCTATTTTTGTCTCTGGGCAGGATGAGGCACATCAGGGGAAAATCTGACATGAAACAGAAGCTCAATTTTAAGTTGGAGTTAGACAGTCCTGCTGAGAGAGGTTTGCTTACAGCACAGCTGCCCGTCATCTCAGGGCACAGCACTGTGACTGCTCATGCAATGGCAGCCCCTGGGGTTTGGTGCCACTTCTCTCTTGGCCAATAAGTCTGAAGTAGGGTACAGTATTACAAAAACTCCTCATCCCCTTGTTAGTGTGCAAAGTGGGGTTTTGATACCTGGACTGGGATGTCTGCCTGGTTGTCCCCCTGCTCCCTCTGGTCTTGTCAACATACTGAGAAGGTGACAAAAATCCTCCTGTAATGAGGAATGGTCTGTATCAGGCACCGGAGTCTGGAGTCCTGGGTCTTAACTCCTTCCTGTTTTGGGCATCTACAGAAATTCTATGTATTCTTTCAGCACAGAGGTGTCTCTGTGTGAGACCCTGCTGGTGGCCTCTTACTTGCAGGAGGATTTTTTGCTTAAAAGGCTAACTTTGCAATAAAAGCTGTTCTGTGGAAGAACTCTGATGTTGGTACAAACCTCTGAATCTCTCCAGGTGAGTCTGTTTTCAACAAGGTCACCGGATATCCTCACATCTGCTCAGATGAGTGAATCCAGCCAAGCTGTGTTTTGTGTGTGCCCTCTCTAAAATGAACTGCAGACCTGATAAATTCTTCACCCCTTGCCCCTGCCAGCTCTGCCAATTATGCCTTCTTTCAAAGCTCATGTGAAAAGTGCTGGACTGCCCCAGCACCATAGCAAGTGTCAGCTGAGAGGCTGCAACAAGCCTAGACATGTACCAGAGCTGTGCCCCAGTTTGGGAGAGGGGTTGCCAGCCACACTGCTCCACAGACAGCACTGGGATGGGTGTTTTTTTTCCTGTAACTTCAGTTTGAGACAAGGGAGAATCAGTGCTTAGCACTGCTGGGTGGGAGGAAAGGCCCCCTCTGAATTGCTGGTCAGTAGATGTTGAAGCAAGAGTCTGTAGCTGATCTTTTTGTTGTAGCTGGATTTTGGGTTTTGCTGGTATAAAGATGATCAGAATCTGGCCTAGGGTGAGGGTGTTTGTGCTTTGGCAGTGGGTGTGAAAGGAGAAACTCCAGAGGGTTGGGCGGCAACATGCGAGTTCTGTTCTCTTCTGTAGATGGCCTTCCGGAGACACGCTGGGTGAGTGGAAAATGTAATGAAATTCCCAGAGCCTCCTGGTGCACTACCAAGGTATTCTTGCCAGCTTTCCAGCCCGAGATGTTGGTGCAGCTGTAGGGGCCAGCTCCGCAGATAGAGTTGATTGCAGATTAACCCCCACCATGGCAGGAGGATTACTGAGAGAGATGTTTTCTTCACCTGTGAAATAGCCACGGTTGCCTTTAGGGTAAAATTAGCTGAATAAAGGGCTCACAGGAGATCAAGCTCTTTTCAAAGTGCCTTTCTTATTTGAAGGCTCGTTTGTTTATTCTGGTTCACAAACTGAGCAGTACAAACAGCAGTAAAAATGTGATGCATCCCAAATTCTAGCTGTGAGGATGGGTTTCATGACCACTGAATTCTGCACAAGGTCTTCTAGATCCAAACCATCTGTGGGGCTCAGAGTATGCAAACGATTCATGTTGTCTTAAAGATTTACCAGGGAGCAGGGCCTTAATGTGCTGGAATCTGTAAGAAAACAGAGACCTGCACCACTGACAGTCCTGAGGGTCTTGTTTTAAGTTTCTATTGAATAGATTGATCATTGTCCTGCAGCATTTAGCGGTTGGAGAAAAAAGCAGGAAGGGGGTTTAACAAGTGTCTCATATGGTTTGTGTTGTCTCTGCTATGCTGAACCTTTCTTTCTGCTCACACAGCAGGGTTTTTCTTTGCCTCTGTTTCCTTTGTGCAGATGGTAGCAATAGGTTTCGTTTCCCCCCCAGCCGTCAAATTAACAGCCTTGGCGAGCTTTCATTTGCTGGCTAGTTTTGGGTGGTGCTAGAAGATTGCTCCACTCAGTACATTTCCAAGACTGACTTTTTAACCCAAGTTCTATAAAAACAAACTGGTTTTGGATTTATTTTTTTTGTTTTGTTTATTTGTTTGAGAGAAGGGACCTTGGGAAAGCAGATACGAAATTTGCTCTGGCTGTATTTTGTTCACTGAAGGAGTTGGCTTTGAGTTGCATTAGAACAGCAGATTGGCCTCTTGCACAAATATCCCACAAGCAATGGGCTGAATTGGGAAAAGCTGGTGGGCAGAGGTACTGGAAACAATCTTCTGCTGTGTTAAAGCATCCGCAGGAAGGACTAATGAAAACTGGCCTCGTATCTCCAAAGTCCACAGCAAAGCTTTCCAATCCATCCAGTTGCACAGAACAGCTTCAGAATAGGATATCCTAAGCTTGTGAATTTACAGCATGATTTTATCTTCTTTCCTCCAGCCAAAGATGTATTATAGAATGGGAACCCCTTGCCATTGTCCAGAGATGCTAGCCACAATATTTAGCTTACAGAGAAATTAGTTATCTGAACTGCTCCATTGACAGAGATGCTGATTCAAGTGGATTCTAACCAGGTGAAGAACATAATTTTGTTTTATAAATGTAACAAACAAAATGAAGAGTTGGGCACTGGTTTCTAAACCTTTACAGAAAACCTATGGGAGGGACACAAACTGAGCCAAATGCTCCTGAGTCCAGGTCCTTGTGCTTCTACTATTCTGTATTTGTATATATATATTAAAAGAGTTGTAATATTATATATATATATTTTGTGTGTATATATGTAAAGTATATACAGTTTATATAGTACGGGAACTTAGCAAAAATGTAAAGTTCTTTAATTGCCTGCCTCTATGCCTTTCTAACTCAAAAAGCTATGCTCTTAGCTTAGAATCATAGAATGGTTAAGGTTGGAAGAGACCTTAGGGATCATCAGGTTCCAACCTCCCTGCCATGAGCCGGGACACCTCCCACTAGGCTGCTGCACAAGCCTCACCCAGCCTGGCCTTGAACACCTCCAGGGAGGGGGCAGCCACGACCTCCCTGGGAACCTATTCCAGCACCTTACTACACTCATGGTGAAGAATTTCTTCTTGATGTCTAACCTAAATCTACATTCCTTCAGTTTAAAACCATTACCCCTTGTCCTATCACTGTCCTCTCTGGTGAAAAGCCCCTCCCCAGCTTTCCTGTACCCCCTTCAGGCACTGGAAGGTGCTCTAAGGTCTCCCTGGAGCCTTCTCCAGGCTGAACAGCCCCAACTCTCTCAGCCTGTCTTCATAGCAGAGCTGCTCCAGGTGCTTTTTCTGTAGTACAGCAGCATGTGTGGGCACATCAAGCTTGGCAGCTTTGTGCATACTTGATGCATCTTCACCTTTTGGTGTTTACTTTGTGGTAGAGACCTGTAACGTGCTGAAGACCCAGGCTTTTGGTTATCTCCTGTATCTTGAGGATGTAGTTTGAAATATTTGCTCATCCGGTGTTTCATTTAAACTTGGTTGTACTTGAAACAGAACCTGGTATATCCAACATACTACTGTGCCAGGAACAACAAAAGATACAGAGCCACTGCTCAGCCTTGTATTTGTTTCTCATATGTGTTCCAGGACTGTTCTCCTCAAACCTCCTCACTGGTTGTTTTCATCTGTTGCTAGAGCCGTATGTCTCTGAAGGAAGGACCAGCTCTGCCATTTGAACAATCTTCCACCATCTGCTGCTGCTGCTCCTGTTACTGTTGGTGTGTGTGAAGTGGCAACTCTGTGACGCCAGGCGACTCTTCCTCAGTCTATCCATCATTGCTTGTGCAGTAACCCCTTGCTAGGTGAGATCAGCACAAACTTGGATTTTATTGCCAGGTTTCAATGGTTTAAGTTTGTTAGCAGCAAGACCAGTGCCATTGGGAAGTAGGATAACTAGGATAAAAACTCAGTGGGCATTCAGGCCTGCTGTTCTTGGGGAAAGAGCAAACTACTGCTGCTGTGAGTTGCCTCCCAAATATGGTGTTTGGAAGCCTGCCCTCACTGTGAAGGATAGAACCATGGATTAAAACTAGTCAGATCTATTCCATAGTTTGTTTTCTGTAGGCTAAACCTATGCTCAAGGTTTAATTCCCACCTCCACCTACACTTTCATTTCAGTGGAAATGGTAGTCTGCACAGCTGGCCTCATGTTTCTTGGGGCGTATGCTCAAAGGAGTCAGAGGCACTTCTGAATCTTTCTGGCCTTATCAATGTGCAGTACCAAGGGTAAAACCAGGCATCTCAGTAAGCACTGGAGAGGCCAGAAGGTCTCTTTTTCTCTGTGTGGGGTTTTATTGAGATGAATGTGGTCTGCGTAGCCTGGAACACAAGTTGTTTGTTTTAATTTACAAATTAAAAATAAAACCATGTTTATTTGCATCAGTTGAGGGGTCTTTTTCTCACAGCTGCTTGAAAAGTGAGCTCTAGCTGCCAAGTAAAATAAGGTTTAATATTACAATGTGCACTGAGAAGGGCAGAGCTGGTAATTGCTCTGCAAGCAGCAAGACACTAGTTGGTACAATATGTAGAGATCCACATGAAGTGCACAACCCTGCTGCGGCTTGTGGCAGACAGAGGACTGAGGTGCAGGGAGGTGTTGCAAAGTGGCAGCCACCTACAGTGAGTAACGCCCACGGCCGGGTAGGTGAGGAGCCGTATCCTCAGGGAGGCTCTTAGCAGCTGTTCTCTCTTGCCACACGCTAGCTGCCAACCTGTGTCTGGCATTCCCGTTATGGAAAGCTAGCTGGGAGGTGGCTAGACTTCCTGGTTTCCTTTTTAGTCCTCTCTTGTCAAGATTTGTGCTCTGGTGAACACTGGAAAACAGGCTTTTTATGCTGGGCGGTGGTTTGCTCCTAAAAATTGATGAGAAGAAAGCTCATCTCCCCAGCTCTGCTTTCTCCTTTTGCTGTGTGGACGTGTACAGTCGCTGTGAGGTCTGTGTGGGCTTAGTGTTGGGGATTGCTCTTTGCCTGTGAGATACCCACAAGCCTGTGGGGAGGACAATGTCAGATGGGGATCTGGTTTTTTATCTCTGTTCGATGCCGATGAAGTGGTTTGCGGGGCAGTGATGGCTGGTGTGGTCTCAGCTGTGTTTCATCTGACTCATCTGGTACAGTGGAATAAATGAGCAGTATCTAAATGTTGTTTTACTGTGGCTGGATCTAAAAGGCCAAATATCAGTACAAACAGTCTGGTGCTGGGTACTGTATTTATTTACAGACAGAGACTTCCCCTGCCTTTAGGGGGTAAATGCAGGAAAATGAGAGTAAGGAAAGCAGAGGAGGCTGAGAGAGACTGGAGTGCTTGACAGAAACATGCCTAGCAGGAAGACTGTCTTGTTAATGGCAAGGAAACATGGAACCATGAGTCTGATAGCTGGCATCAGATGCAGTCAGTGTCCTCTCCAACTGCCCAAAGGTCTCGGGCTGTTTGTATTGACTGGACTGAATGAGAAAGGTTGTCTGCAGAGCAGCAAACAGTTATTACCTTCATCTTGTAGCACAACAAGGCATACGCCTGTTTTGTGTTGATGCAGCCAGAAGCCTTCTTCTTGTTGGGCCCTCCTTGGCTCTGGATAGATTTGTGACCAGAATTTAAGAAGGCAGTTTACAATGGCTTTGACACCATTTGGGAAGATGAAGCTGGCTCAAAAAGCATCCACCCACTTACTAAACAATGCCTCTGGCTCTGAACGCATTAAACTGTTGCTCTACTCTCCTGCCTACATGCAGCTTTCCAGGTGGCATTTGTTTTTGATGTTATCCATCCCCCTTCATGGCTTGTGAGCAGCTAACTCTGAATCCACCTTCCATCTCTCCTGTCTATAATTAGTATTATCATTTTTGGGAGCCTTTTTCTTGCAGAGTTTTGCAGAAAGGACAGTCTTTGTTTCAGAAGGTGTCTCTGTCCTTTCAGTTGGCCAGGGAGTCAAAAAACAGGACCAAAACTGTAATAAAAAAATAAAGGACACTGTTACACTTATGTTGGAATTCTCTGAGTCAGGTTAAGCACTCATCTCACAGGTTTATTGCAAATTCTGTCTCTGTTTTGTGTAAAAATGTGTGATCTGGTGCTAGATTTGACTTACTGGAATTGCAGAGCCATGAAATCTTGGAGAAATCTTGATTTCAGTTTAGCTTGATGCAACAAAGATTCCAATTCTGAGTCAAACTTTAAAAAAAAAACCAACAATCATCCCACCAACAACTACTTTCTTTTTTTAACCTGAAGCATATAATCTTCCTTGGAACTCTTCTTAAGCACCAGAAGGGTGACGAGGTGGATATTATGAGCCAGCACAATTGGTGGCAAGGATCATGCTTTTTTGTACTTTACTAATGCAGATCAGTGTGTATGCATGTTGAAACTTAGTGAGGAAAGAACCAACAGCTGTCTGCCATACTGCCACAGCTGGCTGGGAAATGGCCCAAACACAGAAAAGTGGTGTGGTGTTTTTGGTTTTTTTTTTTTAAAAAGAAAAAAAAGAAAAAAAAGGAGAGAGAGAAAAAAAGTAGCTGTCTTCAAGTGAGTTTGAAATAATGAAAAGAACTGATGTGCAAAGCGATTAAGAGATCTTTGAGGATCAAAAGCCTTGATTCAGTTTTGCCAATAGAACAAAACTTTTCATCTGTTCTTGTGTGGACCTTAAAGTAGGGCAGAAGAGTGTAGTTTTTAAATTATTTCATTTCAAAATTTACTTTAGGCAAGGGGAAAGGGTTCTTTCTGTTTGTTCTTGCTCTTGTTATTCAGTGTCCTTAACACAAAAGGCCAGGCTGGCTCTGAAATGAAGAGCAGGGTCGTTCTATGAACTGGTGGTTCATTAGTCTCCTTTTGATATGCCAGAACAGTAAGGGACCCTTTTATTTTTCTTCCCTTTCTAGTAATGTCTGTGTTCTTAAATCAAGACATCTTCCCTCATCATGCTGCAGGGGCTGAATCTTTTTCAGAGATTTCCTAAATGGGTTGTACCAATAACACTAATCTTGTGTAGAGAGGACAGTCAAAAGTTAGATGCATAAGCAAGCTAAACCCAAAGGTTTTCAATACTTCATGCAATAAATTCTACTTTCCCGTTTGTGTGTATTTGGAACTGGATGCCCCCCCACCAGGGTAAATCGGTGTTTGTTTTCCCTGGTAGTTTCTTGTCAGCAGGATGATGGAGGAAGTGTGGCCTTGGGAAGGCATGAAGGAGACTCAGAAGTGGAAACTGCTGGATTCCAGCAATGTGCCCCCTCTTCGGGAAGGGGTGATGGAAGCAGCAACAGAAGAAGGTGAAGGACTTGAGAGCAAAGACAAGAGGAAGGAGAGGGCAAAACTCA
>NW_009952879.1:2421632-2445418 GCF_000747805.2 Chaetura pelagica | reverse complement strand
GGAATGCCCTATTCTTTGGGTTTCTGCAGGGGACAGTGGAAGAGCTCCCTCTTCCTGTTTCAGCCTGCTCTAACTGTTGCAGAAAAGAGCTTACCTTGCAGGCTGGAGCATCTCAGTGATCCCAAGCATCCTCAAGGCAGTATATTTCTTTCAGCATGGACTAGCATACTGGAGGATCCAAAGGACAGCATGGATTTGCTGTGTAGGTTCTCCAGACCAGCTCTGCTGCATCATGTTCCACCACTAAAGGGTTAGTTTTCAGAGCACTTGTGGCTGAGGTGAGGTTTGTTGGGTTTAATCACGGGAATCAGCTCGATGGTGGAAGTTGTGTGTTAGTACTGTCTCATTGCAAAGGAACTCGTGACAGAAGAGAGGTTAAGTGTTTCTGCTGCCATTGCAGATACTTCATGCAGTAGGCATCTGGTGCCACAGCAGCACAGGTGCTTCCTGTGGCCTAGGGCTAATGTACTTTGCTGTGTGGTTTCCTGCTCTGTCCTAACTCAGGTCAGGTGGTAGGTGTGCTTTAACCTATTCAGGAGGGCATCTGTCATGCATTGGTTTAAAGCCTGTTCTCTCTTCTCCAACTTTATTAGTACAAGTCATATTTTGTAACCCCATGTGCAGCAGAGGTGGCAACTCACATTTATGCTGTTGTGGGAACTACATCTATATGCTTGGTCATGCTCTGTAGCAATAGTGGTGAAATATAGTGGTGACAACAACAGCAGCAAAAGCTGAAAACTGTATATTCCTGTGACAAATCACTATTGTCAGTTGCAGGCTGGAAAATTTTGCTGGTGAAAATTGCTAGCAAGGTGTGGACTGCAAAGTGAATTAATCTGCCTTCTTCTTTGACCTGTTTCTGGATTAGCACGTTCTGTCTGTCTTAAGCACTGCTATGTCTACATCAGTGGCAGGAGAGAATTGTCACCATTAATAGAAGCCTGGTGTAGAAATCTGTGATCACAAGCCATTTTGTGAGGAATACGATGGGTGAAAAAATAACCTCCTATGGGCTAGTGATACCCTGTTGGACTTGAAAGCAGGCATGCATTAATTTAGTGCATACATTAATTTACTGCATTATTTTTATATTGCTCTAACATAATAAATGTGTAATTTCAGCATATTATTAATTCTAATACAGCTGTGAGAAGTAAAAGAGCATAAAGAAGATAGTCCTCATGCCTGTTTTGGGGGTTGAGAGGCGGAGATCAGATTGTCCCTGTATTATCATTTGACAGTAGCTTCTCTCCTGGTGTTCACGTAAATAGTTATTTTTAGGAAGATCATATATTTCCCAGTAATTGTTTTAAATGCATCAAAGAGCTCGCTGATACAAAGCCTGTGATTTATGGGTTCCCGCTACTTTGTAATAGCTGAACTTAAATTCTGGATTCACTGAAGCCATTTGGAAAATTGGGATTATTCCAAGCTGGAGCAAAGGGAGGGAGACTGGTATTTTGCCAAGATCAGCAGTGATTCATTCCCACATTCATGCTCAGCATCCAGTGAAGGGCAGAAGCTGGGAATGCTGTAAGGAGAGCTAGCAAGAGATTATCATGTTGAAGGTGAATCTGCCCTAGTCGCTCCCTCTGCTGCTAGATAAGGTCTTTTGAATGAGAAGGACCAAATTCTGTCATGTTTTTCTTTCATCCCCTCTAAAAGCTGCTGTATTCATAAAAGCCTCAGGCCAACTAACTTGCCTCCTTGTCTGTAAGGCATAGAGAGAACTGAGTATTGGCTGTCCTGAAGAGTGTCCCCATAGGGGTGAAGGACTGGAGAACACCTTGGGATAAATATACTTTGGAAAACCCTTACAAAGAGATGTTTTAGTGCTTGGAATGAAGCAATGTCTGTATCAGGTTAGCCCAGCAGTCTCTGGCAGTGTGAATAGTAGCTCTGAGGGACCTCTAAAGGGACAGGGTGGACCCAGGACTTATTGCTGGCACATTCTGTCACGCTCCAGTGATATTTGGCCCCTGAGCACTCTGAGTGAGAGGTGATCATGGAATGTATTATATTGGTGATAGTATGATTTAGATTAAGTGATAATTCTTCAACTAATATAAAGAGTAGAAACTTGCTGTGGTCTGAGATTTACTTGGTTTTGTTTTAGCCTGAGGACATTTATGCTTTCAGTGCCTGCACCAGCGTTCAGGCTCTATCTCCTAGGACATAGAGCTAGACAAACAGTCACTGATAGACGAGCATGATGAATGAAAGGGGCTGTCTGTCTATCCAGGAGCCTGTCTTTTCTCTGTCCCTCCCTTGTCCCTGCAGCTCACAGGGGCTGGGCTCCAGCTGCACACCCAGTAGCTGTGGCCGTGCTTATGGGGAGAGTGAGGCTTGTACAGCATGGCAGCTGAAATTCTTCTTAGTTGTGAGCCCTTTGGGAACTCTCTTTCCTCAGAGAGATCTGCCGTCCTTGTCCTCGGGCCAGCTGACAGTGGAGTAAAATTTCTCATCATGTTTCAGCTCTCCCAGCCCTGGGAGAGGAGTTCAGGGAGATGGTAAAATAAATGGAGCCAAATGTCCCAGCATGATTCAGTCCCAGCAGAAAGGAAAGGACTTTATTCCTCTTTTGCAGAGCAGGGCCACAACCAAAACAGTGATTTTTTCTCTTCCTGACATGATCACCCCTGTTGCATAGGTTTGAAATATAATAATTCTGAGAACACTGCTGCCATGATTAGGAGGCAAAAAGAAGCAAATTTTTATTTGTGGATAACAAACAGTAATAAACCCCTAAATTTCCAAAGACATAGAGGAGCATTGACATCTAAATACCAGAAATTCTAAACTCTTACCTTGCTAATTCATGTGGCATTTGGAGGGGCTGTGGATTTTTATTTCATCCTGGTATTTGTGGCATTTCCTGCCATTAGGATAGGAAAACCCTTGTGTGGTAAATGCTGTTTTTTTCCTCTGTTGGTGGCAGCCACTGAGACTTGGGTTCATGAAAGGCAAACCACCCATTTCAAGACTGAAGGATTTCAGAGGTACCTGGGAAGGAAAAGCTCATTGGGGTTGAATAAGGATTTTGGTGGTGTGACTGGCTGCCAGCTGAACAGCTCTGAGCAGAATAAATCTGGTCTTGAGGTCCAAGAGTCCAGGGCATATAATTCAAAAGCTGTAGCTTGGAAATATTATTGATAGTAATTTTATCACAACTTCTTAAAAGTAATCTACATATAAAGGTTTCAGGTACAACTGTTGGCCTTGAGTCAATAACCCAGCCTCCAAAAATTGATGGGTTTAATTGCAGGTTAAACTGCAGATTGAGTCTTTTAGATTTGTAATTGAAAAATATTAGCCAATGTACTTTCCTCCCCTTCACCCTCCATCATCAGGGTATATATCAAATTGCATTATCTGGCAGGGAGTTTCAAATGTCATTTGAGAAGAGAAAGGAATGCAAGCCATGTCAGCAGAAAACAGCTGAGTAGTGGTTAAATTTCTTTGGCCTGAACCTGCTCCACAGGGAAAAAGAAACGCAACAACTGGACTTGTTTCATTTCACCCCGGCCCAAACCATCCTTTGGAAACAGATGATGTTTGTGAGCAACATCTCTACAGAAGCTGGGGTTTTGGGATGGGGCTTAGGTGGACAAATCCTGCTCTACTGTGGATGTGGCAGGTCAAGCTCATGCGGGCCAGTGCTGGCTATGATCCCTCAGTGCAAGCACTGGACCTCATGGGGCACTGGCTGTTGCTGCTCTCTTGTGCAGCTGGAGCCTGTTACTTCACAGGGGCAGCTTTAGGTTGCATCTCCATGGCCTGTTAAACTTTCTATCACATTGGCTTTAAAGAGAAAAGCCTTGAGCTGGCTCAAGTGAACTTGCCCTGTGCTGCAAAAGAGCAGTGGAGGTACGTGCAAGGATACTGTTAGCTGAGAAGTTGGACAGAGTTAAATGGTACCCTTAATCCCCTTGATTCTGGCAGAGTCAAGTTAAAAGGTCTTCCCCACTTGGGGTGAAGGCTTTGCACGTGTAGATGCTGGTTCACTTTAAGGGCAATGCTGTCTCTGCAGTGAAAGAGCCCTCTTCTCTGCTGGCATTTGCTTTATTGCTGAGGGAAGAGGTCACTTCTGCAGTATTTCACATCACGAGCTGGGGACGTGTGTTGAATTTTTGGTCCATGGAGGCTTTTTAAATAAACAACAATGGAGCCAGCAAACACCTAGAAACAGAATGGCTGAACAGGAGAAGAAAACGAAAGTAAACATAGCCCTTATTTTCCTTTTGCCAGTCAGTCTACAGCATCATCTGACTTCTTTGCCTTGTCTTTTGTCTTTGAATGCATTTCCTCTGTTCCTCAGCCGAGTTGTTGGTGCAGTAGTTGCATTGCCTAGCATGGCCTTCTGAAACAGATACATTTTTATTTGCATGCAGATTGGTAGGAGGCAGCTTGCCTGTAAATACTGTGCTAATCATTGCAGGTTCTAAGGTTCATCAGGACTCTGATGCCTAATTGGCTGCCAGATTGCCTATAACTCTTGATAGTCTGATTCAGAGCAATAGGAGTTGTTGAATCTACATAATAAAGCGAGTGTGATAAAAGATGAGTGCACACCTACTTTGGATGTGTGCTATCAAGGTCAAAGCATTTCTTTCCTCCCAGATATACATATTCATAGAGCCTGTGCACAACTAATGAGTTGGAAGATTAAATGGTTGTGGATTAAGAACAAACCCTACAGTTCTCCTAATTAGATTGAAAGTTACTTAGTTCATCTGATTAGAATTCTGAATTCAAACCAGCTAATGCACCAGCACAGCTCCTCAGCTACTTGCAGAATCTGAGTGTAAGAGTGACAAGAAGTGTTTATCAGTCTGTTCCATCCAGTCCCCCCAAACCTCAGAGAGCCCAGTGCTGCCTCAGAAGGGTGACTGGAATCACCCCTGCATTTCCACAGGGAGAGAGGTTGATCTAGGCAGAGAGGGCATGCTGCCAGGGCTAGCTAGAGCACAAGACTCCAGCCAGGATCAATTTAATGTCAGAATTTTTAATATTATATCAGGGATATTACTCTTCTAGTCCCTGCTAATAGCTACTGAGGTTAAGTCTTTCTCTTTGCAACTGCCATGCATTAAAATGTCTGTCTTTTCAACACACATGAAGCTATATTGTTAGCAGCCATGACTCAAAGGAGTCCTTGCCCTAAGCCCCAAGTATCACCACTTTTCCTCTAAGCTTGGAAGCAGTTGTACTGGTGCCAGGGCTTGGAAATGGCTGCAGCATCTCCAGGCTTAGAAAACCTTGGGAGACAAATGGCCAGGTCTAACAATAGGGGTGAGTCAGTCCCTTTGCAGTTATGTGATTTGTTTTCCTGTTGCTCTGCTGTCTGGGCTGCTTGTTTTGGGGAACAAATCCTTATTAATGCTTTATCTGTAATATCCCCACTTCCACCGAAAGGGTCCCTCTGTGCATTATTTTCCTGACTTTGCTGAGATTTGCTTCCTCCTGCTCCCCAGCCCTGCAGCTGCTCCTGCTCCAGCTGCCTGCATGGGGAATTTTGGCAGAGCTCCTTAACGAATGCTGCTCTGAGATGCTTGGCTTAACTTCATGGCACCCATGAACATTTGTCCTTTCCCTCTAATCTTCTGAATTGCAAGAGTGTTCAGTATTTGGGCTTTATATCCTTCCTGGTTTTATTCAGGTGCAGAAAAAGAGAGAAGGGAGGGTGACAGAGAGGCTGTTTAAATATAAAGAAAAAAGGTAATGATTTAATGGTTTGGGTCTACATTGTCCTAGTTCTTTCTTTTTTCTTTTTTTGGTGTGCATGCATTTATTTTAACTTTTCTATTTGAAGGGGGGAAGGGACCACAAGGTTTGACCTATGTATTTAATGAAAAGAGAGCACTGAATGAGAGAATATGAAGAAGTTTTCAGGGATATTTTAAAATCAAATAAGATTACTGTTTCCTTAATGAAAATGGGAGCAATGTGTATCTTCCCACAACAGATATGAAACAAAGAGAACTAAGAAATGTGTTGGCATTCAAAAGAGCAGGAAAGTAACACTGTTCCTGTCACTGTTAGAAGGTTAAAATCCTGCCTGGCAGCCTATAAACTATTTAAACGATCCTACAGAAATTCCACTTACTGAATCATCTTTGGGATTTATAGCTAAATCCTTCACCCCAATTGAAGACCCAATGTACTTGCAGCCCTGCCGGAAAATTCACCTTAATGAGGGGAAATTGTAAAACTGGACTGAAAAAAAAAAAAAGCGCCTCTTCAGCAAAGAGAGGTCCTTGCTGCAGTCCTCGCTTCACATGGCCATTGAGATGATGGCAGCTGTGCTGCTGTGATCATATGTGACCTAGATTTTCTTCACAGTAGTCCTGTGCTCTCCCTGATCTTGTGTAGGCCTGAATGAATTGAATAGAAACATTTCTGGATGCTTTCAGAGAGCAATGGAATATTTTTCTTTTTCTCTCTCTCTTTTTCTTTAAACCACAGCGTCTGTTCCCCTTGTGGTTTTTCCCCTTTTCTCTCCCACAGTGGCTGTGAAAGAGGACAAGGCTGGTGTAGCTTTAATTTGGGAAACAGTGGATGGGGGAATCAGGGCAGGTGCAACCTCCGAGTGTAAAAACTTGAGTCGATGGATTTCAGCACTGATTGCATTCAAAGAGAGACAGGAGAGCAGTTAGGAAGATCAAGAGTGAGACTGCAGCATCAAGAAGCCCTGATTTTCTGCGCTGACCATGTCTCCTGGCCTGGGACCAACACTCTCAGGTACTGTTCATGTTGAGCTCTCCTGCCTGGGCTTAGAAATTACCCTCATGTGAGCTCCTAATTCTCTGGGGGAGAAAAGTTGGAGAGACTCAGCTCCTTGGTGCAAGCCCAAACTCTTGTTACTGCCGTTTGGCTGGATAAGGTGTGGGCAGGATTAAGCTCATTACAGCACCCAGCAGAAAGTCTGAGACCATCCCTGGCTGCTGGTATGGAGGCTTTGGGTCCTCAGACCTGCTCTCCTCCAGAAAGTAGCTTTTGATTTCTGACTTCCCAGCTCTGACACCAATATCATCCATTTACATGAACAAAAATAACTCCATTTGGAGGGTCTCAGTTAAGGTACTTGGAGGAAACAAAGCAGATCTGGTTTGACTTCTCTAGAGGGGACAGCAAGGACTTGCAGCAAAAAAGGCTGAAGCAACCTGTAGGGCAGACTGCTAGTATTTCCTTCCTTCTGTGCAGATCCTGCTGAGTCTGATGAACATTCAAGTTTCTAGGATCAGATGCAAAACTTTTAAAACTTTTAAAACCAAGCAATTAGCGCTTACAATCAGAGTCCAGTGGCAACTTTCAGATTGTTTTCTGATAGGAACAAAAATAAACTTACTCTGTTCCTCGGTTCATGTATAAAATGAAATTGTAATGATCCCATCATCTGCTTTGCAGAAAGCTGTGAGGACGACTTCTCTTCAGAGCTGTCTTCAGTTACAGAGCTGTTCTGACAGTGGCGAGTGAGTGTTACAGGTGGTGGGTGGGGGTTCCTTCCGAAATTTTATATAACTCCAGTATTATCTGTTCCTGTGATTGACTTGACACATGAATTCGAAACAGTTGGAGCTTCTCTCCCACTCTGGTGAAGCAAACTGATTGTGAAAATGACACTTCCCCTAGGAGCTGATAGTTTGCTGTTGGGTGCATGGTGTTGGGTTCCTTTGTTCGCTGAACATGGCACTTGGCAAGTGGTTTTTGCCACTTCAGGGTTGTCAGTTCTGTCTGCTAAAGGCCAAGATAAAGCTTCACAAAAAGCCTTTTACTCCAAACTAATCTTCTCTGAAACATACTGACTTGATGGCAAAGGAACCAGGGGCTTAGAGGTAGTTTGGACTTTTTTTCTGCCCCAAAGTGTGCACTCTTCCCTTGTCCTGCTTTTATTTTAATGTGGTATTTCCTACCCTGCTGTAAACACCAGGGTGTTTTTTGTCTTGTGACTCGGCAGCACTTTGCCATGACATTCCTTTCATAACGCGTTGCTGATAGCACTAGATGTGCTGCTGGCTGCTTGCAAGGCTTATCAGAGGGTTTGTACCAAGAGCACTTAGATAATCCCATGAGGAGGGATTGCATTAGCAATAAGGAGCCTGTGTGAAGCACTGTTGTGATGCATTTGCCACAAAGCAATGCAAAATACATGGGAACAAATATGTGGTCCTCTAGAAAGTAGTGATTTCAATACAGCATGGTGAAGCAATATGTATGGGGTGTCCTGGTCCATGATGGCATTGTTTGATCTGTCAAGTGACCTTGGTTACTTATGGGCAGCACAGTGCCAAGGGTGCACAGCTGGGCAGCAGGATCTGGCCTTCTGAAGCCCAGTGTGAAGTGCACATCAGTCATAAATGTGAGGAGTATTCATACCAATGAAGCCTACTTGGCTCTTGTTTTTAGTTGAAGAAAACAGACTAAACTTGTCACAGGGTTCTTTCTCAAAGGTGTCTGAATACTGAAGAGACCCTTAACAGCCATGACTTGATTCATCTTAGTGGAATTTGCAGCTTTGTCTGTTGAGGTGAAGCTTCACTATTTTTCATCGAGTTTTATTCTGTGATATTATTTCTTATACAGCAACAGCATAAGGAGTCAGACATGACTTCAGAATTACTGTGCTTTCAAATTATATGCAAATAGTGTGACCTAAGTCATAAATTGGTATTTCGGCTTGTTTTTTACTGGCTTCTATAGCACAGAATACAAATCACAAGTCACCCAAAGATATTGGATCCTATTCTGTGCACCATGCTTTCCTCCTGCATTTTTTGGCAGTTGTCTGAATGCTCAGTTCCCAACAGGGGAGGGAGGATGATAATACATACAGGGAGAAGGAAAAAGCCATAATTCATGTATAAACAGGAATAGAAGAAAACTTTTGTACTGAAGGGATCTCTCCTGTGTATTGTGTCAGGACTGTCACAACCTCCAGCTGCCAGAAAAACCTCTAGGGCAGTAGGAAAACTATCTAAATGTAGGAAGACAGCAGCAGTATGCAATCAATCTGCAAAACTGGAGGTAAAATACATGCAGTCCAACTGCAGATCCAATTATAATCAATGTAGGTTGTTGTACGGACTTTGCAGAAACCAGGGTTTGACTTCACAAGATGAAATGGGAAGTTTAACAGGGATGAAAAAAGGCATTACCATGCTATTCATAACGCTCCTTGTTAGAAGCTGCCAGCTTCTTCCTGCATAAAATGAAGGAAGCTACAGGTGATGGAAAAATAAATTAGTCCCTGTGGGCACAGTCATTTTGGTTATACATGTGTGTTGGAGATGAGGCCGATGTGCTGTGAACTGCAGGTAAAATGGTAGCAGAGGTACATGGAAACCTGGTACGTGTCAGTGATGCTGGAGAGCTGTTCAGAAATGGTCAGGGTGCAATGCCACAATTTATGCCTCCATCTGAGGCTAAAATAATCCCTTCCAAGAATACAGAAGTTGCTTGTTGGAAGAGTAAACAGCAGATTGTATGAATGCTTGTGAATTTTCTGCTCCATCTCACAGTTGTACCTTCCAGTGCGTGGCTTGCTAAAGATATAGAACTTTGTGGTGCAATGGGGAATTGGATGTAGTTTCCCACAGGTCAAGCCAGCTTCTCATCACTGGCTCATCTCCTTGTATGCACTTTTTAAGCACTGAGTTGTACGTGGTGCTGAAAAAATGTCTGCAGCTTTTATAACCCCCCATACAGCTTTGGCTTCAGCCTGGAGCACAGTTACGTGGGCAGGGAGAAAATGTTCTCTGAATTAATCCATCATAAACATAGCGCCTGTCCTGTAATAACTGGGATTGGAGAATAACAAACTAATAAACCAAAGTCTTCTTCTCTTCTTGTATATCGCATGCTGAAGGCTTCTGAAAAGTGCCTCTGTCTCTCAGCCACGAGCTGGTAGCAGAGATGACCTTAGAGCTTGCATTAGTCAGATGTGCTGAAGAGTAAGGACTTGCTGGGTTTGCTTGGATGCTCACAGCTTTAAATCTAGTTAGGCAGGGCCAAAGTTTTTTGGTAGCTTTTTCATGTCTAGAATGGGACTGTCTAGACCAGGATGCCCCTGGCCCACCCCACTGAGGTTCTCTAGTCTTATGAAGGCTTTCTGGTCTGTAGTTCTCCCTAAATGTTTAGCAACATAACAAAAATCTGAGAGATCTGAAACCTGTTTTCATCTCTGGCTGTGCTGCCCAGAAAGAACTGAGTGTGGACAGATCTTGTTCATGCTGCAGGTTTCCCAGTGAGCTCAAGGTGAAACGTAGCTTTCCTCAAGCCTGTCTCACCAGCAGTATGTACCATGAGCCCAGTCCTGGAAAACACCAGTGCTTTGTTGGTTCAAAATATGTATATTTTTTGAAGGTGGTCTTGCTATTGAAGAGAACTTAGCACCTCTGACCTCCATCCTTTCAGATGGTGTCCTTTTATCTTTTCTGTGGACAGTTTTGAGTGGATAGTTGTTAATCCAAGAGGTTTATTTTGTGGTCCATGGAGAGTTTTGTGATTCAGCTCTATGACCAACACAGAGGTTCTCTCTTACGATTAAGGTGTGCAAAGCTAATGAAAATGGCAGAGGAGAACTGGCCTCAGGGGGTTAATTTAGTGCCTTCTTTTGAGCTACAGCACATGATGCTCTTTAGTAACAGGACTCAAAGCACACCTAGTGTAGCCTGTGCTCCTTCTGATGACACTCTGTAGGCTCAAACCAGTTTAAGGAGTAAAATGTCCTCTTCCAAGAGAGCTCAATACATATTCATGGTGCTAGAAATTGCCTGGATGCTACAGCAATTCTTGAACATAACAAGAAAGCCTAGGAATGTTCATCTGGGTATTCAGGTTCATATAAAAATCAAACAGGCCCCATTCCAACTATGGAAAAGAAGGCTTTCCATGGCAGCCTGAAGGCCAATGAAATCACAAGAATTGCTATCCTTTTATCCAGGCTGATTTGTTTTTGTTGCTTATTGTATTAATTATGTGTTCTACACCTCTAAATTAATGCCATATTGTCCACGTGATTAATTGCTGTTCCACTCATGAGTTCCATGGTTCTGTGGGATTTTGGCAGTAACAGTCTTTTCTTCTGTGGCCTCTGAACTCCTGTATGGCTTTTCCTGGTGTCTCTGAAATCATGCATTTGTCCTCCCGGCCACATCCAACAGCTTATCCAGTCCTTAAGGAGCTGTTACATTCCCTTCAAGTTACATGGCTCCCATCTCTGTTCTATCTTCCTTCTCATCCCCACCATCTTTGCTTTGCACAAATCACACCCAGAATGGAGCAGTAGATTTTGCATGGAGGGGAGATCACACAGGGCATATCTACTAAGTTTTTGCCTCTCTCACAAGTTGCTTCTTTCACTGGCACTTTTCTCCCCAAGCTCTATAGCCAAAACTCTCCCTGGCCTCATAGACTGAGGACAGAGATAGGAAAATGCTGCCTCAGATTCGTTTTTCTCTCCAGTCCTTTTCCTGTATCTCCACATTTTCTCTGTCTCATCTATAGAATTTGGGTACAAAGATTTTTTGATACTGTGCAGATAATACAATGGTGAAATACAACATTTGGTAAGTGGACAACCTGTAATCTTGTCTTCACAGCTCTTTTTCTTATGCTTACAACTTGAATGTGAGGTTTGGATTTGCACATTTTCCTTCCTCTGCAGCACAGCCATGCTGGTACAAAGCATTGGCTTTATTGTAGGTAACAGATCCTAGAAAGTTGCTTAGATCTTTATTTCTGAGCTTGGCACAAATAATGTGCCATGAGCATTTTCAATGCTGTTCTCATTATGATGGTAGAACTTTTTTTCCCTGGAACTCTACAATAATTTTTAGAAAAGAACTGGGAGCAGAAGGAGTGAGTGACAGTTCTCTCCTCAAACCTTTTCTATTAGCTGCCAAGGAAGGATGCCATTTGCTTCATCTGCAAATAAAATGTATAAAATAGTACTAGTGATACCTGAAAAAACTAAAAGGTAGTCCTGGTATTTGTTGAGAGTGGATGTTGTTCATATTCAGTCACAATCCTGGTGAGAAACTTACCTTCCAGACCTGACTACACGGCAGGCTATTTTGAGGAGACAGTCTCTTTATATTGCTGGACTGTACAAGGCTTTTAAAAAGATACATATTAAAAGTAGGGAAAAGGATTACATTACCAAAAATTGAGCATGCAGATGAAAGCTCTTCCAATCTTTGAAAAATCTTCCTTGATATTATATAATAAGAAATACATAGCTGTGCCTATTTTTACCATAATTTGCTCTCATTTGATGACATTCAATAGTAAGATTTATTATTACCCGCATGGAAAATATCCTGCCTGGGGGTGGTTGAAATAGATCCTGCAGACAAGTCATCAATCAGCTCATGTTTATCTCTTCAGAGATCAGTGCTATCAGTGGCAGGAACAATTTCAACCAATCCAAAAGTATTTACTGATAATAAAAGGAAATGTTCATGTGGATTTATACTGCATCTCTCACCAGAGGTCACACAACGTTTTTGCAGAAGGACTGATTCATTGAGCCTCATTTAAAGATGAGACACAAAGGGCTCAGGGGTGCCCGAGCTCCCTGCTCAGTCAGGGGCAGCAACTTTTACCATGATGCATGATCTGGCTGCTGCTCTCTTTATGGGAGAGGGTCTCACTTTCCTCATCCAGCGTGGCATGCAGAGGACTTTAAGATAATACTGGTCTCCATTGCTAATGAGTTCAGCTAAAAGGATTTAAGACCAATGCAAACAAAGATCTTTTACATCAGATAAATACCATGCAAAATGGTTGTCTTATATTTCTAAGAAATGAATTGTGGCTTCTAACTGAACTCTGCTATAATTTAAAAGCAGAAGGTCTTATATTTGTGTCCCTGGTAGGGATTTTTTTTCAGAATTTTATGACAACATTCAGAATATTTATAGGTATTGACTGCAGAGTTCAGGACAAAGATCTGTTGTCCTTGAGGCAAAGTAACAACCCTGACTTTACCTAGTATCTGCCTCTTGGAGTACTCAGTCTGGAACTAGGACTGCTGTTGTTGTTTAACCCATGTGTGACAGAAGTTTTCTTTCTCTCTCTCACTTTTGCTTTTTTTTCTTTGTAAAATTCAGTATTTATACTTACTGCAACAAAGAGCACTTTGAATTGCAACACGAAGTGTATGTTTTTTAAAAAGTTATGAAAGGGTCTTTTTTTGTTTGATTTTTGTTTTTGTCTAAGGAAATTTACTGGAACATTCATTTCTCTTTGAGAGGAAGCTTGCTTTATGTGGACAATGAAGATGTTAAGACCAGGATGAATGTCTATGGGAGATAATAATAGTGAATAAAAAAATGTACCAGTCCGGTACTCATATTTTCCAGGAACTGCAAGAACTCAGTTCTGGGTTGTGTTTTAAATCTAAGCCTCATTGTTCTTGACTAGATTCTGAGTCTGTCAGAAAGACTTCTTCTTTGTTCCTTTGAGCAGCTTCAATCTGAAGTGTTTGGACCGTTTTCATGTTTTAAGCCAAATCTTTAAGATGCACTCGTATTTTCACCCTTCCAGCTTTAGAATGTAAAGCAAAGCATCTTTTTTACTGCTTCCTGTTGAACACGAGCAGAGCACGATGACACTGGCAGAAGTCACTTGACCTGCAATGTGCCTGTGTGGGGTGGCCAGCAGTTATCGAGGGTACGTGACATGTGCCACTAATACATTGCTCCTCTGATGCCAGGGAACATGCCTTGTGAGGAAAGGCAGCACCAGCCAGAGCTTCACCTCCAGCATCCTGATAGCATGGTGTATGTGCTCTGGCCATGCTGACTGTACAGGCTGACATGATTTGTTCTCCCCAGAGATGCAAGGTGGGTGAGAACACTAATTTCTTTATTTTTTTCCCCTGTTGTTGCTGTTGCACTTGGTAGCTATAATCATACACTTGAAGTCAGGACCAACAATTAGTTGTGCCCTTTCACAGGTGAATACCATAGGCTGGTGATACAGAATTATTTTTCTTCCTTTCTTTTCTTTCACAGTCAATATAGGGTTTTTTACAAAGCAAATGGTACTTGAGCCATGGAGCTCTGAGGGTGAACCACCCTCTGAGGCTTTGGCATTCACCCCAGCTGCGTGCAGGAGCTTGGGAAGCTGCTTTCCCTTCACTGAAGAGATTTGTCAGTGGGTAAAGTTACTCTCCATGTAAGAAAAGTTATTTGGAAATGCTGTCGCTCACCCTTTTAACGCCCACCAGTGAAACTTCTTGCCTTTCAAAATGCCCACATAAGGTTTCCTGGCCAGCCCAGCACCCACTTTGTGCCTCTGTGGCTCTTCTTGTTCTCCAGTGTCACATCATGTGTGAACAGTCTTTCATACCAAGACCTGCAAGAGTCCTAGATTCCTGTGTCACACTGCATTTGTAAGCCTACCTCTGCTGTTGACAGACTGCTGCTCTGTGAGGTGGCTGTGACACTACAACATGGCAAATATTAGCCTGGAAAATACTCAGGAGCTTGTTGCCATCAGCAGACCTGGGGTCTGTGTGGTCGCTGTCAGTGGTGCGTGGGGTGAAGCCATCCGGGGGGATCGTGTCGGTGCCAGCACGGAGCATGAACTCCTTAGAGGGGACTTGGCACTGGCTTATGCTCAAGGGCAATTGCTGGAGCAGCTTGTGAGCAGGCAGCCTGCCAGCTAGAGGGGCATAGCTGGGGACAGCTAATAGACCGTGTGTGTGTGCAGGGAAGGCAAGATGCACAGCTGGGAAATGAGAGAGAGATTTCTATGAACTTCTGCTCTGAGGGGTAAGAGGACGTTCAGGCGATGCCAATCCATGGAGGAGTAAAGAAATTATTTCTGGCAGCTAAGACAGGTTCTTGGTCTGGCTGAATCTGACAGAATGCTGTGGGGGAGAACGGGAGATGTCATGGTTAATGAGTATGGAAATTATATCAGTAGCTTGGCCATCTAGGTTTTAAATGATGTCAATCTATAACATGCAATACTTCAGTCTAACATTTTCTGGCTGCCTAGTTGAAGGCATAAAAGCAGGCAGCCTCTCTGTAATGAGTCAGTATCTATAGACAGCAAGCTGTTGATAGCAAAACAGAAATATTGGCTTCTCATCTCAACACGTTAAGTTTAAATTAATCAAAAAGATGGTGGGCAGGAAAGGAAGAGGGCTTGTTTTGTTTTCACATCATTGACTCACCTGACAAACCAAATTCCCCATGATTTTTCCGTATCCCTTCTAAGCCTGCATGAGAATTGTCTTAATTCCTCTCCTCAGCTGTGTGCCCTTCAGTTTATGAGCTATGCAGTGACCCTCTTACCCAGCTCATCTTTGCATCCTGGAGTGTTTGAATCTAAGGCATGAATGCTGGGATGAGGCAAAACCTGTGTACTGTAAACACATTGCCACCAGGCATTTCAGTCTAGCAAGGGATAGTTACCAACACTTCAAGACAGAGTTGTTGTGTATCTTTTAACTGGTGTATGGAAAGGATTCTCTTCATGTCTAATGGGTCTGTGCCTCTTGCAGATGCCCTAGTGGGCCTTGCTGTCTCCAGAAGAGACACAAAGTGACTCTGGGAAGGTAGAGTGTGGAATCTGACACTACTGTGTAATTGAGGAAAAAGAGGCCATATGCATTATTTATGAGCAAAAGGCTGGGCTTAATGTTAACAAGTGAGAAGAAAGTGGCTTCAAAACACTAGCTTTCTGCTCCTCTGTGTTAGAAAGGCTTCTGCTTTAAATTGCTTGCACTTTAGACCAGGAGAGAGACAGAGCTGTTATTTATACTGTGCCTTATTTAGTGTGCATGGTGTTGTACAAGACTGAGGGAGAGGCAGGGATTGCCCCAAGGAGTGCACTCTGTTCACTCAGGCTGTGGCAAAGATGTGTCATGCAGGCTGCCCTCTAACTAGCTAATCCCAATCAGCTCCAGGCAAAAGATTTCACTGCAAGAGAGAAGCAGGCGGAATTGCTACCAATTTGGCATTTCCAATGGGCAGGAACAGTTTTAAAAGCTGAGGAATTTGCTCTGAATCACTCTATCCACCAGATGCCTGGGAAGTGCCCTCTTCTTGCAACCACTGTCCAGTTTTGGGGTTGGATGGGCTGACCTTGTGGCTTTTGTCCCCTTAGGGGTCTGTCCTGTCTGCTGGTGGGGTTCGTGCTGGAATTGCCGCAAGCAGCAGAGCTCAGGCTGTGGCCAAATCTCACTGCAAACTCATGCAAATGTGCTGGGGTTTTGTTTTTTAGCTGTTTCCAGATGATCATCTAGAGAAACCTAGCCTGGCTGGCTAAAGTCAGGTTTTGCTCTTAATGATTATATGACAACGTGTGATTATTGGCCAGCAAAAGACATTATGTTCTGAAGAGGGCTGGATGCTGAGCTGCCTCTCTTCCTCGACAAACACAGCGTGGGCTGAGGCAGGGCAAGTCCCTCCCTGTGGAGAGATCACCTTCATTACTGAGCAGATGTTGCATTTACTGTCTCTTTGGCAGACACACCTAGAGACCCAGGCAGAGCTGGAACTCTTGTTGGGCTTCTTACCAGATAAGCACATCCATTAAAGACCCCACCACAAAGTGGTAAGGGTTCTTTCTCCCACCTGCATGATGTAAAAAGGACACTTAATGTTGGTGGCTGTGAACTGTGGCCCTGCTTGGGTTGGAGTCTGTGCTTGGCAAGTTTGTGTTGCAAATCTGGCATCTAGCACTAATCCATGAGCTTGTGTTTCCAAGACCTGTATCCTGTTATTTTCTGCAGGTCCCAAAAGATAAAAAAGCCCCCACTTTCTTCCCTGTGTAAAGGCCACTAGCTTCTCCTGTCACCATTTCTGCATTACAGCCAGTTGTCCTCCCTATGGCAGAAAACCGAAGTGCTTTTTTGTTTCCTGACTGCTTCCCTGTGTGATCCTCAGCAGCCAGTTCTTTGTGGAAAGAAAATTAGCCCAGTGGGGTAAGATGAGAATGACTAGGCCTCTGTAAAAGTCAGGAAGCAAAAAGTGAACAGCACTGCACTGGAACTGATGGGAGGAAAAGTACTCTGTGCCTTGATTCTAACACTGGCTCATTGATTCTTCCCCTAGTTCAATCAGCAGTTACTGCTTCTCCTTAATCCAGGTTCATAATGACTTACTGGAGTGGGTTTGTAACACAAATACCCCAGAGAAATTGTAACAACAGGGTGATGGTGGAGGGTTGTGCAGCACGGGGATCTTACCTGTGGCCCGGAACAAATGTATTGGAGCAGGGAATTGCTGTTTGTAATACCCGTGAAAGTCACTTTTTAGGGGATGGTTTTGTGGCTGCACAGCTGGTGTGTGTGTCCAGAGGGGCTGGGAGATGAATACCTGAGTGGTGAAAATGAGGAGCACTTTTTTCTAATATGAAAATGGGAGCACTGTGAAGTTTTCCCTGTCTCCAAGCATATTGTAGCAGAGAAGGTGATGGCAGGAAGGAGTAACGAATAAGGATGATTTTTGTAAAGGTGGGATTGGAACAGGAGAGGCTGGAGGTGAGGCAGAGGGGTGGGGGAGGGAGGCAGCCGGTGTGGGGACGTGAGTCATGCATCCTCCAGCAAGAAGCACTGACTCATGGGGAAGATGATCACTCTGCTGTTCCCTTTCTGCTAAGACTGAGGAATAGGCAATTGATACTCAACTTTACTCCGCAAGCTTCTCGGTTAGAGAGTGAGATGTAGAACGTTCAGGTGCTCTCAGCCCTGCTGCTCAGGCTTCGTAACGTGCCACCCACCTCCACTGTGGGTCAAAGCTACCTACAATGGGGAGTGTGGTTCTGATGCTTTATATCTCCTGTCCAGCTCTGATGTCTTAACAGATGGGGAGCCATCACTTTATCTGCAGATTTCTGAAAGAAAAAAATATCTTTTTATTTCTAGCATACATGGGAGAGTAATTCTGTGTGGCTGAGGAAAAGTGCCAAAGGGCCCACATGGTATCTTCCTTCTCCTCTGAGAAAGGAGGAAAAGAAAATGTCTAAAAAGAAACCAAAATTACTCTTGAGCGCTGATTTGCACTCAGATTGTTCCATCTTGAAAGAGATTTCTTACAAAGCAAAGTGTAAAGAGCCCTAATCCACAATGTGGAGGTGCAATTATTTTCAAAGCAGGGGCCGACTCCGGGTGTGTTTGTGCAGCCAACCTTGAGGGCAGGGGCTGGAGCTGCAGAGCTCTGGGCTCAGAGAATGGGAGAGCAATTGCAAGTCAGTGCTGCAATTCTCTTTCGCTTTACAAGTTTTATGTGGGTAATGTGAAGTAATTAATGAACCAGAGCAGTGCTGCAGAGGGGGAATAATTTTAATGCTCTTTTTAAAGACGCTACTAAATCAATGGGGCAGTTTAAAAAGGAATGATAGCCTGGAGATTAGGAATCTTAATGTGAGAAATTAGGCAGGGTTTGGAGAGTGACTGAATCTCAAGCAGGCAGGTGCTTTGAGATCTGCTGCGTGGGCATTTGCACGTTTGGCACTCCCTGGAAAAGGCAGCACTTGCTGACTTCTAGGCCTAACTAATCAGACTCGGCCGTCTTGCTCAGAGGTGAAGATCCCCAGGAGCTGGAAAAGGCACTGAGAGATAGCACAAGCCATGCTCCTGCTTTTCACTGTGCAGGAGCAGTATTTTTCCACTCCTGTCACAGGTCTTCTGACCACCAGCTACATAAGCGATGTCTACATGGTCTTTTGAAGGCAGATACGAGCTTACTCTGGCTGCTCTCCAAGAGAACCAGAAGCCATGTAGCTGCAGCTAATGTGCTACATGCCCACATTACTGTGGCCTGCTGAGAAGCAGGATATTAGCTTGGGCTCAGGGCTCTGGCCAGCTCAGACCATGAGTAAACCAAGTTTTCATCTGCATGCAGGAAGGCATGTAGACAAGGACAGCAAAGGATTTGGGAAGCTGTTTTTATTATTGCTTGGGGCAGGTTAGCTGTCCCCGTGGAGATCAGGTAGACACAACTTACTGTGCATCCTGCCCTGAGCACGAAGAACAGCACCACATGGTTGGCCTCAGAGCCAGCCAGCTTCTCAGTGGCCAAAGAAAACGGCTTTGTGGGCTTGATCCAAATTCTGGGGGCCTCCAGTTGGCTGTCCCTGTTGTACGCATACCCAGAGTTTCTCTCTTTTGTTTTGGATGGCAGTGACTTGTTATGGACAGGGAGGGGTTTGAATTCAGTCTTCACTGGTTCTATAGGTTTCTACAGGAGCTCTGTAACATGGCGTCTGATTGTCCACATGGAATTCTGAGCCATGAAGGTGTACATGCACATGTAGTCTGTGTGCAGTCCAACTCTCAACTAAGAAAAAAGCCTGTCCTCATTTTGAATGGACATCTTTGTTGGTCTTTTTCTTCCTAAAAATTGTGCATTGTCTTAATTTTGAAGAGTGCTTCACCTAAGAAATTTCACCCTGTGTTACTGTTTCATGTTAATGAAGGAAGGACTGTGTGTGTACATCTATCTCTGTGTGTGCACATGCTGTGTATAATCAAGAAAGCAGCTGTGCATGTATGTAAGTACATACACAAAATTCAGTCTTGCCTACCTTAGAATGATATGTAAAGATATTAAGGAGGTACAGCAACAGCTAAATGTATTCTGTGTACTGTGAAGCACCATGGTGCAGTGAATCAGGGACCTTTTTTACCTTACACTCAAAATATGTAGCCCTCCTCTCCTGCTCTTATGTTTCCCCATCTGTAACATTTCTGGATCATTGAAGCATTTGAAAAGCAGGAATTTGAGTAACTGTCTCAGTTCCTGAGGATAGAACCACAATTTGAAGAGGAAAAAGCTTTAATTAAAACAGACCCATCAGGTGAAATCCTGGACCTGTTAGGGTAAATGGCATAACTCTCACTCACTCTCCACCAGGTCAGGATTTTCCTCATAGCTTGTTACATTTACCTTTTCTGAATGTGAGACATTAGTCCTATAATGGAATAGATAAGCTAAAAATAGAAACCAGTCTGACCTAAAATAGTTTGACATCCCTATCATAGTGCTTATTGTCTGAGAATACATCTAAATGACATCTTGATTAATCCTGAACAGAGGAAAATTTGATTCATTGGAAAGAACTGGGATTGCACCAATAATTCACTACTAGAAGCTACACAGACATGGACTCAGTGTGCAATGTTTCCAGTAGAACTTTATTTGCAAGCTGTCAGATTCATCTGCCATTTTCCCAGCTACTTTGATTCATTTTTGAGCAACGTGGATAAAACATTCCAATCCCGTCCATGTGGGCTATCTTTTTTACTTTACTAAAGCAACTTTTTCCTCTGCCTTTTACTGACAAAACAAAACAGTCACACCCAGTCAGGTTGTTGTGAGCAGCTTTTAAGAGAGATGTCGGTTGCACTTAGCACACAGCTGGGGCCACAGTGAAGCTGTGTAAGTGCCTGAGCTGTTCAGCTGGAAATTACATCTTGTGCAGGAACCTAAATGTCAAGTTCTCCAGTGCCCTTCACAGCCAGAACTCCGACAACTCCCCTTTTCCCATGACTCTTCTTCACTTTCCTACAGATGTAACTGTGCTTTTCTTCAGATACAATAAATCATCTATGGGAATGCCATGATCTAAAGCAAAGGGAGCTGTCACCCAGGACTTCAGATGACACTTAGCCACATTAACGAGTAAACACAGCCCACAGGAAAGATGCCTTTTGAGATGCACTGTTTGTGTCAGCAGTGCTAAAACTAACAAACCAAAACAATGAGGGGGAAAAGGGAATCATCAGATGAAGCTAAAGCTATAGGCTAGAAAGTCAGTTTGGTCCAGAAAAGCTCAAATATGAGCAAATTTTTGGGACAATGCATAAATTATATTTTCCATAAGCAATAAGACAGCACATACTCCCAGCCTTGTGATGAGAAAGTACTAAAAGAAAGACTAAATGTAACCATGTGAAGAGAAAGGAGCAGGAGTGAATGTGTTTCTTATTTTGGAACCTTCTCATGGCAAACAAGCCAGACTCGAGCCAGAATTTTCAGGACACAGAAGGAAGTTGGAACCGTTACACCACCACATGGCTCACGAGCAAGCTGGCATGAAGAAAGGGATCAGCTATACATTGTTTAGAAGGAGCCACACAGACCATGCAGTGTAGCATGCATCCCCAGGGCATATGGAGGCACTGACTATCAACAGTCAGTGGAACTGGTCCAAATTTACAGCAATGGTAACTGAACAATAATTTCGCTCTTCACGATGGGGAAACAAAAACATGCACCAGAAAAAAAAAAGATACAACTGGAGTTAAGAGTATGGAAATGGTGCTGGGGAGATGGCTTTGCTTTATTGCTATTGCTGGTTCCCTCAGTTCTGGCTCTTGTCTAGTTAATCTTCTGTTGGACCACTTCTTAAATAATAATCCTCTGAAGAAACCTTTCAGATCACTAACATGATGAGAGGAAAACAGTATTAGCTACAGTTCTTATGTTCGTGGTTACTTCATGTCGATACAAACAAAAGTTCTTGGTCTTGAATTAACAAAAGCTGTGGTTTAGGTTTTCTTCCTTCAGTGATCCCTGAATTATTCTTGCATGCATAATTTGGTACTAGAGGCAGAATAAACATCAACTGTAATAGCTGAATTTTTAAGGTTAATATTAAGGCTAAGTACATAAGATTTTCTTCTGAAGAAAGCATGTATATTCTGGTTGAGAGGGAAGATGAAAACTGTCTGTGAGAGCAATGGGTGATGGCTTAGTTCTGCATGATAAAATAAATAACTTCGATTAACTTCAAGCTCCAGTACCTCAGATGTTTGTTGTCACAGAGCAGCAGCTTGGCTGATTGGCAGCTCTGGTTTAGTCGACATGTGTTAACAGAAATTGCTCAATTTACATGGAGTACTTCAATCTGCTGTTTCAGAAGTTTCTGTCCCACATAGTCGAGCATTTCAGCTTTTGAATAAGTGGAGAACTTGTGAGGGTCATTAAAGAAATTGCTAAAGCTTCTGAAAATGCTATAGGCCAGATTGCTGGCTGAGATGCATGGCATGCACGTGTCACTGCAGATACTTCTCAGATAATAGCACTGATTGAGATTTTAATCTGGACAAAGTGCTGGAGGCAACTTTCTTTCCAACACTCAATTATCCTGATAATCATATGCTTATTTTTTTTTCTGTGTTCAAAATGTGTGGTCTGCTGCAACTGTGCAGAGAGTGCTGTTTGGAATGAAAGGAAACAAAAAACCACAACAGAGAACAAAATTCATGCTCTGACAAGGGGCGCTTACAGCACAAGACCCATAGCATGGAGGACAATGTGTCTTTACCTTGGAAGCAAAGTAAACACCATGAGAAAGGGCTGCATTTCTTCCTGCAGGCTGCAGGACAACTCAACAGCCACAAAGGAATAAATTTGCAGCTCAGCTTGCTGCTAGGACCATGGAGTATGATGTAGGAGCAAGGCTATCATTTTATTGCGTGTATTCATCTTGTGGCCTCCCTAGTGGGATGCAGATCCACAACAGAGTCTTCTCAAATCTCACAAACACAAAGAATTCAGAGTAGTTTCCCACGGACTTTCTCCATAAAAAAATTTCTTAGAAGAGATAACTCCGCCAGGAAATGGGAACCAGGGGGACAAATTCCTTCATTGAAGTCAGTCTCCCATTGGTAAAAAAATTGTCCCTATATGACTAATCCAACTATGCTTCCCTAATTTTTGTAACAGTTTCTAGGGATGAAGGGTGAAGCCATTTGAGAAAATCCAGCTTTGTTTGCTTTTTATTCACAAGGCATTATTCTGCTAGATTGAATTACTAATAACACTTCATTTATTCAAATTTAAGAAACCTAGGTTTACTTTTCAGCATCAAGATCATCTTCTGATCCTTAATACTTTTCATCATGCTGGAGGAATGAAAACAAGCTCAGCTGTTTCATGTTTGTTCACAATTGACTTTTACCAGGAGCATGTTTAGCATTGTTACATGCTTGTTACTAACTGATGGCTGAGTGCACATTTCTGAGGCAATCAGAATGCCTGTCCTTACCTTCACCAGTTTACAACTGGAACTGACAGAGCCTGCCCAGTCTGCCAGGAGAGCCGGAGAAGGTATTGCTGCTTTCACAGCTACCTCAGTCCCTCTCCAGATTGTCTGCAGAGGTAGCTGTGAATTTGGCTCATTTTCTTTATGTGTCCAATTGTATCTGTTGCTTGAACTGAATGTACATGCCCTTGGCAACACACAGGAGATTTTTGGCTTTTTATGGCCAGTTGAAAGTCTTTCCATTTACGTTAGATTAAGCTGTATTTGATTTAGTTAAGTTAGTGCTGGGTAGCCACCTTTATTCTGGACTAAGAGTGATTTGTGTCTATTTACCTTAAATCCATTCCTAATTGACTTGCACTAACACCTGATTTATGCCCTCAATGATCCCATTTTAGCCCACAGCTCTTCCAGCAGTGTAACGAGTCACGGCGCAGCAGCAGGGTGACTGCAGCCAGTGTGAACTTGGGTTCTGTGTCTCAGCCTCACCTCAGGGCCAAGGAAAGGAAAAGTCTGAACTGGTTTCTTCCACCCGAGATTGCCACAGGCCACGAGCAAACACACATGGTCAATTACTGTGGCTCAGTGGATGCGTGGTAAGTTGTCAAGCGTGTCGGTGCGTGCATGAGATCACTCATTCATGTATTCAGACCCTGAAAGCATCACTGTAAAATGGTCTTACATAAACAAGTGTAACTGTGGACATGGACACATGGACAAATTAGTGGGGGATAACAAGTCGTTATGTGTCAGCTTTTCCCATATGCATTCCT
>NW_009952879.1:2414275-2421373 GCF_000747805.2 Chaetura pelagica | reverse complement strand
ATGAAATGCCAGGTGATGTGAGGTAGCCTCATCCTCTTTTACCCAGGGGGAAGGTATAGCTAAGGCATGGTAAATTCAGAGCCTGGCTTCTGCTGCAGTAATGGTTTTAACCTAGTTTAGAACAGTTCAGCTTGGCTAAAGTGTAATAAAACGGATTTAAACCACTTCTACACCAGTTAAACTACTTATTGCATACTTTGCTCTTTGCCTAGGTGGTGGAGTTTTGCAGGTTGACTCTTTGAATTAAGAACAGAGTTGTCATTGACTACATAGGGCAGTATTTTACAGAGAAGTCTGAAGACCCTTCATTTTAGGGTCTAATGTAAAGATGAACTTGCATTTCTCTTACAAAAAAACAACTGTAAACACAAATCCCTAGACCATCAATGAAAGAAATCCAACAATCCCAAACTTTGAGTCTTCCTCCCAGATAACACTAGTTTACTGACTCCATCCCGTGGGAGAGCTAAGAAGAAATTTGCTTTGTTTCAAAGAGGACACAAGAGGATTTCCTACACTGAAATGAGAGGTACAAAAGCTCCAAACCCAGGATGAGTCCAGACCCTTTCAAACTCTGGCTGGCACTAAGGTAACACAGGATCAAACACAAAAACTTTGGATGCTTTTCCTTTTTGTTCAATAACTTGAACTCAATCTCTGTTAGTTTTTCTCTGCTTCCATATAAAGGAAGATATTTGAAGTGATTCAACACATGGCTGGAGGAGCAGGCATTATTATCTCAGTTAACATGGACACGTTTTGAACGCTGCTTCTCACTCTGCTATCAGCCACCACCACCTCTGCAGTAATGTGACAGCAAGAGAAAAGAAGGATGGGAAGGCGATAAAGTTTGCCCACGCAAGATGAAAAGAACTTTCTGTCCAAAGCCAGCTGGCTTGGCTTGAAAATGAAATGGCATTTTAGCACGAGGTGACCCGTTTACATGTGCACTGGAGCTCTGTCTCAAAACGCTTGTCCTAGATGCAACAGCAGGGCCTGTGAAGGAGTTTATCACCAAGTAACCATAGGAAACAGGTGAGCTGTCTCAGTGCCAGTTTGTCTTCTATGCTGTGTGACAGATAAAAAACCATCCTCAGAGCTTGCAACAAATGTGCTGCCGCATTTCATGGGTAGAACTGAGCATATTTTTAGTAAAGGGTTGAGAAAGTATGCAATAATCCTAAATCAGAGCCAAGAAAACCATAAACCCCTGAACAAATGCCTGTTCAGATAGAGACTTGGTAATGTACACCCGTTCATCCACCCCAACACTTTGGTTACATTTTTAAGGCTTGTTTTCCAAACTGAAGCAAACCTCCAGCAGAGGATCAATGGCATTTTTGCCTTTACCTGAAAGGGCCAGAGGCAACAGGGAAGCTGATGCCTGTTATTTATCCTGTGGGGACACAGACCTACTACCTAGATGTACCTCCAGAAAAATCAATGGGAAATACATCAATGACATAATTGTTCTGAAGAGTCTAGACACTGTTATAAAAGATCCAAAACGCACCTTGTAAAGCACCCAAGTTTAAGAAATGAACTTTATTTCTTATTTTCTCTTTAAAAGTTTCTTTGTTATGCCTTGTGCATTGGAACAGGTCATGCAGAGACATTGTGGGCTCTGTGTATGAATCTTACAAGACCAGGGCAATAAAATGTGCCTTTTCACACGTGCAGTTTGATGAGCAGAGTTTACACGGAAGCAGATAAAATGCAGGGAAAATATATACAAGCTTAAAATTACATTTTAAGAGCAGCACTAACTGATTGCAGTGGGAGCTGAGGGTGCTCTGCACAAGTCAGGAGCAGCTTACCTGGTTTCTAAGAGTTCCACAAGACTTTTGGCACTTGAAGAGGCCTCATCAACTTCAAATCTACTTTTAAAAGTAGCTCAAAGATTTTTCAGGTAGTATGGTCTCCTATATCTATTTCTGTCCCTTTTGTTTCCTCACAGCATGGGATACTGACCACACATGCTGCTGTCAAATATAGAAATTAAACTTACAGAAAAAGGGAGACGTTTTCTCTTTAATCTCTTGACGAAATTTCTAGAATAAAGCATAGTTCTTAAGTGGATAATATCCCTTTAAGAATTTATTTGCCAGGTAATGTTAGAAGAAAAAATACTTCTAAGGTCAGTTTGAACATTAAAAAGACCCCCTTTAAAATCAGTGTCAGATCTGTATTAGAGAGAATGGCAAGCAGTGTTTGAACAGATCTCCAAATATATTCTGCACCTTAAAAATGCAAGTAACTTTAAAATTCTTTACAGTGATTTCTAGCTCTTTGGAAAAAGGGCAAGATATATCCTAAGAAATACTTCCTTGCATGAAAACAATAAAAATAATTTAGTGTTGCAATATATGACAATCATAATATGTACAAAGCTACAAAATTATTAACAGATGAAGCCTGTAGTTTTTGAATAATGTAGTAAATATTTTTTTGAGATGAGTGAAATAATACAATACCATCAGAAAAGTACATTTTAATAACAAAAATATTGAACATAACTATTTTTCTTTAGATCTGCTAAGCAATCTGTGTGTTCTCCATAAGATGTCAAACTATACTGTGCATATGTACACTTTGCTCTCTCTATAAATATACATGTGCATGACACATTTCTAAAAGCAGTAAATGAGTGCTGGGGAAATACAGAAACAATGAAGCTCCTAAGAGAGGCTTATTTTTTCAAGTTATTAAAAGAAGGTGGCAAGCATTCATGAGGATATGAAAATTTAAAGCCGTCTGCAGGAAACTCTGAAAACCTCTGGTTAAGGCTGCTGCCAAAAAATCTCAACTATGTTATGTCAGAATATTTAATTGCAAGCTGCAGTTTTAATGAATGGAAAGATATGGCAAAAAGCAGGAAGTTTTTGAAGCAACATAGAGCAACCATGAAAATAAAATACCAAAGGTTGCAATCTTGAATGCTGTTGGAAGCAGGAATTTCCATCCAGGCTCTGACTCCTTTTCCTACTGTGCGGAATTTGCCAGCTGTCTGGCTGAGGAGAGGTAAAGCTGCTCTGGGTATCTTCCCCTGGGCTCAAGGCAGCACTTGTTAAGTCTTTGTAAAGAAGTCAACTTCTTTGCATTTGTTATTATGGGTGTTTACAGAAATGCACCTTAGGAATAAGGGGAGGAAAGGCAAATGTCAGAGTGCATTAAATGCTGTATTTTCTTTACTTTCCAAGAAGCTTGCTCACAGCATGATGTTACTATTTATATCAGAGCTCTTAAACCCAGCTGTTGGTTCATGTTAACATGCAGAACGGTGAGGAAATCCCAGCAGAGGAGCGTGAACCCCAGAGAGAGTTGCTCTCTTTGTGAGGACTTAGAAAATATCACAAGTCTTGCTGAGATGTGGATCAGGCCTGCAACCAGTGAGGCAGGCCATACAAATATTTCCCCAGGTTGATCCTCCAGTATCTTGAAGGACAACAGCAAAGCAAAGTGAACAGAGCCAAATGCTGCAAGAGACAACAACTTCAGATAACTTAGCTTGAACTCCTGGCTGGAGAAGTTTGAAAGAGAACTTTTACCTGGAACTCAAAACTAGCAAATCTACTGTACACCCACATTACAGCATTCTTAGACAAGCTGTGTCTGATCTAATCTTATGTACCTTGGCCACAAGTTCTGGAAAAACAAATATTCCCAAGGCAATCAGATTACTGAATGTACGATATAACGATGTGGAAATATTAGTGGTTGACAGAGGACAGTTTATGAAATGGATTGAGTGAATTTAATTCATGCATTGTCAGGCAATGTGGACTTCACTAAACCGGGGAAATCTTTACTTGATTATATCTGTCTTTAGCAGCACACCAGTGTAGCAGCAACTCTCCCAACCACAGGCAGGGAGGTCGGGGGAGTTTGTTCCAAGCCAGCTTTCTGAGAGCACAAGTCTGTGTCTGAAGTGGTCACCAGGGGGTTAACAGGGTTACCCAAAGTGTTACTGGAAAGGAACCATTATCTGCTCCTCTCTGATTTCCTGCTCTCTAGGTGGGAGTCCCCCCTTCTCCTATCCTTTGTTTCTAATACAAGTCCCCATCCTGAAATGCTGTGAGTACAATTTGGTTTTGTTGCAGTAAGCAGTCCTTTACAAATTCTTCATTCATAGAGTATTTCCACCATTGTAAGTGAAACAATGTTAGGAATTAATCTGGCCTGTGATTTTGAGAAACCTGGTTCTTAAAGGCTTGTTCTTAGACTCTCCTTCCCTATGAAGGATAGCTGAATTGTTTGGCAAATATGTAAAAGCCACGTAACATCCCCTACTCCTTTTATACTTTTAAATGTCCTGCGTTTTCTTTTTATACAAAGTTCACCTTTAGAAGCTTGAGGGTAAGAATTTTTCTCCAGGACACAAGATTGAAAAGCAGGTTTCTGGAATATGAGGAACATTTTAAAGGAGGCCTGAGGAACAGCCCCAGTACATTTCTGGAGTGTTTTGTAAGAAGGTCCTAAAATGTAAGTTAAAAGTTAGTGGAGATACAATTTTGGTGGTGCCTCCAAAATACCTCGGATGGGTGGGTGGAAATGCACTGGCATGAAGATGCAAGGGAAAGCTTTATTGCCATAACAACTGCTGGATAATGACTCTATTCAACTGTGAGAATATTTAGTTAAAATTAATACCACTGATGCTTCTTTTCTCCATAGTTTTCCTTGTATTTGCTGTTTCTCCAGGTTTATTCCTCCTTGGATATAATGGAAATTACACTGCCCTGCTGTGTGGCCGAGGGAAGAGATTTCAGGTGGCTTTTTTCAGTCTCTGGGTTGAGTGTAAGATGGGCAGAAATGCATGCAGCAGTTGTTCTCTTATCTCTCAAGAGTGATCCTAGCAGATGCTTGTGATAATTTTTCACTTGTCATATTGACACTCCATTGTGATGTTCTCTCGAGCTTTGTCATGTTGCTGCTCCTACAGTCTTATACATTTCTCATAATTTTTTTTCTCTTCAGTGTGGATTTTTCCTCATCACCTCCTGCCTTGCATCCTTTGGATTATCCAGGTGCATTTTGCCTTTGCGGTTGTGCTGGAAATGAAACCTGATGCAGAATGTGGCCATCAAGTCATGTAGTGATTTTAGTAATTTTGATATGCTAATTCTTCTCGGATTTTATTCGTGTCACCCTCAGGGGTGGTATTTTTCGTTTCTGCTGCTGTGACATGTGAGAACATCTGTGACCTCCCTGCCACCCATTCTTTTTCACGAGGCAGTCCCGGGAGGGCTCTGCAGGAGCAGATGTCACAGCACATCATCGCGGAGGGAAAACAACATCTGTAATTTCAATTGGATGCCATATTTTGCACTTCCTCTTCTCAATTGTTACACAGGGCAGTGTTTCCATTGGGGGAGGAATGTGTTTCAGTGGGAAAGGCTCTGCTGTCTACCCCTTAACTATTGTTTGCAAAGCATGTATAGAAATCCTTGAGCAACACATGTTCTGCTTATTCTTGTAATGCCACTGGAAAGGACAAATTAGAGCCAATTATTTATCTTTTTGGCTTCCTGCTCTATTTTTGCCAGCTTAGAATAATATGATTACAAACTGAAAATAATATATCCAGAAGTCCCTGCTCAGGCCTTTCTTTGGTGTCTGCCTCTATTCCCACTGACTTTTATAACTTAAAATAACGAATTCAGGATTTTATCTAACATCTTTTCAGCATATTTTTGCCATGAGAAGATTTAATGCTATTAATAATTAGATTTTAGAAACAGACCTTACACATATTATGGATGATAAGTATAGGGAGGAAGAAGAGAATAAACCATATTCATATTAAAGAACAGTGACATTTGGACTCTTCATGTTGGGAATTGTAACAAAACTGTATGTATTTCAATCTCTCCCTCTTTATTGTAGGTCAGCTTGGAATTATGATAGTATTTAGTTATTTCTTTCTTTTTCACACTTCTTATTAGCTTTGTGTTAGATCCACAGAAGTGCATCATCGTGTACTGTTTTAAATGAAAGGTGGATGTTTCAGAAGTTGTTCACCTTACTGACCATGTATTTAAATCCCAAGTGAACTGTGTATTACAAATTCTGAACCTCAAAATCGATGTGAGCTGCGAATTACTGCATCCATCTGAGCTAAATGTTTGGAAATGGGCAACAGGAGTTTACATTCATTTTTGAGGAATGATCCTGAAGGATCCTTTTTCCTTCCAGTGGTGTGGTTATCAGACTGAGAGTTGGCCATTCCTGGCATAATTTTTTTTGCATCCTGTTTTCTTATAATTTGTGGAGCTACTTTTTTGTACTGAAGTTAATGATACAGTCTTCCAAATACAAAGAACACCCTCCGATTTCTGTTTTACAGAGAAAGCATCTTCGATTCTCATCTCCTGAACTAGAGATGTGCACTCTACATTAGTAATTTAGTGCCTTAAATGTCTCCCATCGTTTCACTTCCAGGCTGCTGGTATCTTGCAGCATAAATCTGGAGAAGCTGCAGAGCTCAGATGGTTTTTGGCAAGTATCTTTTCATCATCAGAATTTTATTTTTGGGTCATTCTTCAGCTGCTGCCTTCTGTGAAAGAGAAAAACGCCAATTTTATGCCTCGTATTATGTATTCCCAAGTCGTCTTTTCTACTTAAAGCAGAATGAATGGGAACTTTGACGAAGATAATGTGAGGTGGAGATGGATGGAGGAGGAACCAAGGTGGACTGTCACCTGAGGCTGAAAGTGAAGAGACAGCTCATGTCTTCATAGAGCAGGGATTTCCTGAGTCTGTAAGATAAAAATATTAAAATTAATTATTTTATATATATTTGGGGGGGGGGCGGTTTCTGTGAGGATGATGGAGTTAGTGAGGTGGTCACTGCTTAGTCTTGGGTCTCCTGCTGTCTGCAATGACCAGCTCTTGCAGGAGGGACACGGGACCACTTCCTGAGCCTTGACTTCGTTATCTCAAGGGCACGTTCTTGGACCCTGAGCCCAAAGCATCGCCCGGCGGGGGAGAGGCGGGCAGGGCCGGGCCGGGCCGGGCCGGGGGAGAAGGGAGAGGCAGTAAAAAAAGCTAGAAAATACGAGAAGGTTCACGTTTAGTTCCTCACAGCCGCGTTGAACT
>NW_009952879.1:2335133-2412989 GCF_000747805.2 Chaetura pelagica | reverse complement strand
GGCGGGAGGGAGGGTGGGGTGCGAGGCCCTGGCGCTCGGGAGCACTGAGGTAAGATCGTCTTCGCCTGGGTGGCCAAGTTGTGTGCTGGGGTGTGTGCGGCTGGAGAGGCGGGGAGGAAACGCACCTTTTGTCCTGCTGCTCGGCAGCCACGCTGGGTAAGCGGCATCGCGTCTGAAAACAAAAACAAAAAACCCACCCTCTGAGGAGCCTGTCCGGGGTGAGACGCTGGCGAGAAGGATCGGGGCTCAGGGAGGGAGGAATTGTTGGAGCAGTTGTACACGGCGTGAAGGTGTGTTGGGAATGGGAGGAGGAACTGTTCGCTAATGTGTAAACTAGGGGATGTTTTGTCCAGAGGAGGAAAGACAGGAGGTACAGCCGTGCTGTGCTGCGAGCGGGGTTTGGTGCTGGGCAGCCCTGTGCAGAAGTCGTGACGATGAGAAAGGAGACTGTTCTGTTTTTGACTGGAAAGGCGATCAGTTCTGCTGAGTTTATAGAGGTTTGTTTTCCAATGATTTTTACCTGTTTTTGAGAGGGTAGGTGGTGAAGAGAATTGAATTGCTTAGAAAAGCTGGGCCACAGTGACTTGTTTTGACAAGTGATTAACTTCAAAGTTGAGAAATTGGAGTTGTATCAGGGAAAAAAGACAATTTAAGAAGAGAGTATTTTTAGTGCTTAGTGTAGAGCTATCATGTCCTGTAGTCATATAGAGACTAAATTTATTAGGAACAGTGGGAAAGGGGTTCTGGGAAGTACAAAGGAGCAACAAAAAGGAGTAATTTGTAAACGGTATTAAGGAAAAAAGTGATTTGGATTGGAATTGGTAATACAAACAGTATTTATTTTAAATATTTTCACAGTCTGGTGTATTTTTAGGTAACATAAGCAAGTCTATAAGCTTTCAAGCTTTATTGTGTTAGCTGTCTACACTTAATTGTCCTTTATACAAGTCTCTTTATTTTTAGGAAGTAAGTATCTATATTTTGATAAATACTTCTGTTGTCTTGTTATTTCTAGCTAGGGCTTAACCAGCCTGCACAAAAGGTGTCCGAGCAGCATTCCTATGATCTATTCTGTCTTTTAAAAATTCTTTTAAATGCTTTTCTCTGCCTCTTACATATAGGAATGTAATCTTTGGGTCTTTCCTCCTCTCTAACAAGTGATTTGCATTTGTGGGAGAAGTGTGAGTTCCTCTTTTAAACTTATGTTTTTTCATTATAGGTGTTAGGATATGTGCAAAAGGACACGTCTTTCAATTACATAAGAAGAATTAGAAGAATTGTAATAAAGGATGTAGTGTTAACACTTTTGGTCACTAAAGGGCATAATTATAAAATTATATTTTAAAATTCTGTACTTGTTTAGCTAGCAAAACAGAAGTAAGACAATAGAACAATTTGTCTTGATAATTAAGGGATTATAATAGTGCTGGGCAGTTGGAGATGAGTCTTGTTGGACTGAGGGCATGCAGTTTGAAATTTGGGAAGGAAAATAACCCAGTGCCCTGGATAGTTATTTTTCTTTTCCATAATTCGTTTCTAAATCTGTAGTTGACATAGTCCACCAGTAGTGGTTGAGGGGTATCATCACTAATTGAGAAGACTCCTTCAGTGAGAGAGATGAGATCTACTTCAGAACAATTTTAGAGTAGATGGCAGTCTCTCTGTGCCAGTGCAGCTCATCTAAACCAGTTTTAGTATTTAAGCATTTTGAATGATTGATTTGTGAGAAGACATTTATAGATGGTAAACTGTGGTAGAAATATATTAGCCTTTAGCCTGTACCTTGGCTTGTTTTGCTCCGTTTTTTGAGTGTATATTTAAACCAAAGTGGTTATACCTCTCTTCTGAAAATGAATCTGCCTGTGGAATGCTTTGCATATGTGTGGATGTCTCGATTTAGAGTCCTAACATTTCACATAACATTTGCTGCTGAACGGGGGGTGAAGAAATGAGTGAACGTTGAACTGTGTGAAGCTAGGTAAATTGATCTACAAAACTGAGTCATGTTGGACCAGTATGATAAGAAGGACTTGGCAGAATGAAAACTTGAAATAATTCTGGTGAATAAACTGGCTTATTATGGCAGAAGATCTGTTGTACGTAGAAGCCTAATTTAAGCTGAATTGCGTGCACTTCACCTTAAACTGGTTAATGTGGGCAGCAAAGCTTTTAAGGGGTTTATTTGAGAATATTAGACAAGTTTCTCAGATAACTTGTTGATGTCATTCTGCATTTTCTGTATTCTGGTCAGAAACACTGGAAGCACCATGCAAATTTGTGAACAGTTCCATGCTACCATGCCTGCTCTCATAGCAAAACATGGCTGGGTAATCCTCCAACAGTTGTTCGAGTAGTGTAGTATGATGGTATGTAAGGGTCAAATCTGTATTAGTTTTCAAACTAAGTATTTTGCCTAAACAAGAAATACTTTGAATTTGTAACTAATTTGCTGTGCTCTGAATGAAAGATGTCTGTGTTTCAGCTCAATTAAAAGAAATAAGTTTTCTAAGAAGACATTTGATTCACCTCACAAAATTCTTAATTTATTTGTAAAGGCTGCAGGATTAAATACTCTGTGTAAAATTTGGACTTCATGCTTATTCAGTATGGCAGCAGCCTAGATAATGTGCAAAACTCTGGGAAATATTTTTCCTTCTCATTGAGACAAAACTTATTTGAATTAATTTGAACATCATGTTGCAATGTAAATGCTGCCTGATTTCTTAATGCACAAAATGGCTTTAAGTTTTTGCATTTTTTGCATCCAAAAGATACTATTTCACTTAACAATGTAACAATGTGTTGTTCGGTGCATCAAATGGAACAAAAGTCAAAATATCTGTGATTATCATGGGTGAATTTTGGTGCCTCTTGTGTTCAGATTTCATTCCTTCAGCTCTGATAGATAAGCAGGGAAAATAAATGCATCGTTCCTCTCGTGTGGTTTACTGCTAGTGCTGAAAGTCTAATGCAATAATTACCTGAATGGACTAGCCAGTGTGGTACTGAGTATGGGTTTAGTTTAAGCTCTTTCTCCTATCATGTGAAATGAATAGTCTCCAAAAGTGCACTTGAATAAATAAATATAGCTGCCTTTCCTCCCGAATGTTCACAAGGTGGTTTTGGTGCCTTATGAAGATTGTAAAATTGCAACAGGATGTTATTTTGATAATTTTATTTTCCTCCCAGGTTAATTTTGTTGACCTTAGACTTTAGGAAATTTTTGGCAGCTAGTGAAAATACATTTTAAGTTATAGGTGCAGGATCTGATGAATGAACAAAATGGTAATAACAAGAGTTAAAACAGACTTCAGCTGTGTAATATGACAAGTACCATCCCCCAGCATGTGTTCTGTGGTAGAGTACCAGCTAATAAATAATGCCACGGAGGGTTAAGTTTGTAGCCTGCAGTAGCGTAGTTTGCTTTGTTTATTTTAACTTAAGCATCTGATCTAGATTTCTAGTTCTTACCACCCCTCTCATGTGGTGCGTTCTTTTAACACATAAACTTTCAAGTTCTTGCTTATGGAGTTCAAAGGAAAGGATTTTTTTTATTCTATATTCAGGGACTCCTAGTTTTTGTTTATCAACTGTATTGTTTAGACTTGTGTTTTGTGGTTCTGTCAGGATTTTTCTTGATTTCTTTATCCTTAAATATGTTTTTCGTTAGGACCATAAACCCTTGCACTGTAGACTCTAATTTCCATTTGGCGTTAAAAAGGAATTAGTATCTTGCAAGACAACTCTATTCCTGAGATTTCAGTCCCATCCTGAAAAAGCAGTGCCTGGATTGGAATATTTTAAATGGCATATGTGGTAATCTTCCTTTCTCCTTTTCTCCTTAATCTGAGGCTGCAGTGAAGAAACAGGCAGAAAGTACTGTCAGCTAAATTTTGGGTCTTTTTTTCAAAATTTGGATGCAGAGGAGTACAGAAACTTTTCTGCAGAAAGCACTATGCTTTTTGTTCCCCCTGTGTTGTAAAGGTACAAGTGTGCTTGTGTGATGAGAAGAAAATACATATTTCATAATAAGAGTGTGATTAATTGAATTATTTTTCAGGGAATTAACTACTTTATATTCAAAATGTTAGCGATGCTTAATTAGATGGATTCCCAGTTATATTTGTCGCTGTCCCTGAAGAGCTTTGGAATACAGCTGAAGTCCTTATGCGCCAACCTAGAGACTCAGAACTGCATTCTGTGTTGCTTTGTGCTCAGCTGGATTTCACTAGTGGTTGCTAAGTCTTGTTGCATGCCTATTTTAAGTATACTGAGATAAAAAGTGTTAGGAATTGACAGCCAAGCATGGTTCTGGAAAGGTACTTGCTTTGAGTTAAATATCTGTATACCAGGCATTGATGACAAAGCATCTTTTTTTTTTAAAAAAAATATATATCTTTTTTTTTAAGTTAAGAGCCGTGTTTGCCTTCACTGTGGTGGTCAGAGATCACCTAAAAGGGTAGGATGGAGAACGGATGTGTTTGTGCTCATTGTACTTTTATGATGATAATAGAAGGGAAGAAAGATTTTTTCTATTTACTTGACAAATTCCTTCAAGTGTTTTTAAAACTCAGCTTCATTTGAAAACCAGATTGCTTCTAACACTGTAATTTAGGATTGCATGGATTCAAGTAATGTTATTTTTATTGTTTGAAAGCTAACCATAGACCTATGAGAACATGGAAGGCAGATATGTCATCTTGATACTTTCAGTAATACTTGCAAGCTGTGGTCAGTGTCAGTATCAGTATTGAGCACTGCATCAATGTACACAGGCCTGATCTTGCAATTTTCTGTGATCACTTTATAATGTTTGGAAGTTCAGGGGGGATAAATTATTAAACTTTTAGCTATATAATTATGTAAGCACATTTATAATGGAGCTGTGCTGTGGTTGTGCTGTTAAGCATTTCTATCTTGAAAATATTATAATACAGAGTTGAGAAATAAAATTCAGAGGAGATTGTTGTAGTATCTCTTATGAAGAGTAGGAAGATGTTATAAGTGTAAAAAGGTGGGATATTGAAGAATTACAAACAGTTGTAAGAGAAGAGTGAGCAAGTAGTTGAACATTGAGAGACTCACAAATATACCACACACATAGAAAAATATAAGGGGTCCTAAACAGCAGAAGAGTCTTGCCTTGGCAGTGTCCATTGAAGAAACAGTTGAAAGGTGTCAGGATAATGTGACTTTTTGCCCCTATATCATACTGAATCTGCAATACTTGAGTCCAGAAGGCTGAGGAAGAAGTTACAGTTTTTATTAGTCAGATATTAAAAAAAACCCAAACAACTTATATTAAATGAGCATCTTTCTCCAGATATTTTGGATTGTATTTAAGTGACCAAGTTACTGTTGTGGAAGCCTTGTATAGTATTGCTCAGAGACATTGTGTGAGGTTATCAACATTTAGGACATCTTGTTTTTGGTATCATTCTTTCACAGCAACTGCCCTCTTCCTGATATGACTGCATGCATCCTGTTTTAAAAACTGTAAGCTGACATGAATGAGTGCTAATAAGCTGGTGTATATAGCAGTTCAAAAACGTTGCTTTTTTTTTCAAGTGTGAGCTTTCAAAGCAGTGAGTCTTCTGAGAAAATAGGATGTTCCATCATCACTGTGTTTCTATCATGTTGTCATACAGCCAGGGAAATAAACTATTCAGTAACTAAATATTTTTATTTTTCCTTGAAGCTGTTAAAATTATTGTGTAATGATAGGAGATTTTAGTTGCAGTTGAGATTTATGCTTAGAAGCTTGTCATTTCTGGGTAAAAGAGGGCAAAGTAAAAGGTATGTCAAGAGTTTCACCGTTCTCTTTCTGTACACATCAAGTGAAAAGTGCTTTCTGCTAGAATTTTCGAGCCTATAGATGGTCAAAGTATGTTTGTGAGTCTGGGTTTGATAATAAACATATTAACTTGGCTCATTGGCTTTTGAGATTTGAAGCTTTTGAATGCAGAAGAAGGATTTCCTTTGAGAGACTTCCTGAATATCATCCTGTGTTTCTTTTGGAGTGTTAGTTTCTGTTGATTGTGTGTTGTTGTGGTTGGTTTTTTGTTTCTTTTTTTTTGTTTTGTCCTCTTCTTGTTCATATTTTGTTTGTAACGTTTCAGATGGTAGTGTCTTAACTTTTTGTCACTGAAACATACATAAAGATTTTTGCTTTGTTGGATTCAGCAATGAAAAAAGTGCCAGCAATAAATGTATTGATGGTTTCCATGAAATGAAATTCTCCTTCAAGGGAAGGAGACAAAATCCTGCATGGCTGAAGAGAGATGTGGTCAGTAGGTGGAGGCAGGTATACACTGGACGTTAGAGGTATGGAATATGGCTGTATTGCACAAGTTCTAGGTACTGGCACAAATACTCCAAAAATTCACAAGGAGTAGGTAGAGCACAGTATAACATTGTTGAATATCAAATAATACTTTTTTGATTTAAGTAGCTGTTGTTTTCTTTGTCACAAATATGAAAACTACCAACCTAAATAGCCTTTGAAAAGTAATGAGAAACTTACTAATGGAATTACCTGAAATTTAAAAAATACTGTATTTTACCAAATCTGTATTAAAAAAACAGATAGAAATACAGAACAGTTGTTCTCAGTGAAGGACACAGAAATTAAAATAGTCCCTCAGACTTTGTCATGGTTTTAATATGAGTTGAAATTTGAGGAGAAGGGGAAAACAACAACAGTTATAAGTGTAATTTTTTTTTTCCTTTTAAAAAAGCTATTGATCAAAGTTTCTATTTATCACTGTTAATTCATTAGTTTCAAGAAACTAGTAAAATGTGGAGTTGAAATGATTCAAAGCTCTGGATTTTAAAATATAAGCCATTTAATGTTCCTAAATACTGGAGTAATTTAGATGCTTCCTGCAAAATAGGAGGAAAGCACTTTAATGATTGTTTCAGAGGTGAAATAGAGTTATAGGAGAGTTGAAAATTCAGCTACTATTACTGTCACTGCATTCTGAAGGATGCTTCTAGTGACTTCTGTTTGAATTTTGTTTTTACAGGCTTATCTACATAAGAGGTGTGGACTCCCAGTAAGATGGAATGTATAACCTGAGAGCCCAGTTATCCCACTAGCTGCTTTTCAGTAAACCTTCCTGCAGATACTTTTAGCATGCCCTATATATGAGACTTCTCTAGTTCAGTGGGTTGCAGGCTTTTTTTCCTCTGTGTTTTTGCTGAGGAGATGGATTCCTGTACTGTCAAGTTAAGCCTAGTGGTGACATGCTTGTTTTCATAACTGTCTTTTGAGGAGGCCTAGAATTAGTCCATGAACCCTGTTGTTGTCAAGCATGTGTTTTTACTATGAATAATGTGTTAGCACAAGGTGCTTATATAAAACTTGCACTAGATTCTATCAGAAAATAACGGAGCCCTTCCTTTCAGAAGAGGTGACTGGAGAGAGGATTGAAATGTGATGACTACTAGGAGACCCAAGTGAAAACCTCTGTTTAAAAAAAAAAAGCTGTGAAAAGCACATGCCTCACGTTAGAAGGTGATGATCCAAGCCCAAACCTATTGTGTGGCCATGTTCTGAGCCCCTGCAGCACCCTCTGGTGATCCAGACATGCTTGTGCAGCAGTCGGGGTCCTCCTTGGGCTTCTGAAGGAGCATAACCATCATGTCTGCCTTGCTACAGCATTGAAGAAAACTTTAGATCAAGCCTAGGCTACAACCAAGTTGATGTTACTGATGGGTGCTACTCGGTTTTGCTGCCATTTTTTTTCTTTCACCTTCTAATTTTTGTCTTAAGAGGAGACAGAAGCCATTAAGGGTCTGTATGTAGACTGTCCTGTTAATATTGGCTCTAGGCAAGCATAACCAGTGTGATTGCATGAGATAAAAGAATTCCAGCTTTATCACTGTGTTGCTCAGGAGTAAATGAAGCATGGTATGGGGAAGAGGGAAGAACAAAGACAATGGGTATATGAAAATTTTTATTCTTTGTACTATAGCCCATTTTATGATATTAAAATATGGCTTAGAGAAACGGTAGAAGTAAATGTAAAAGCAGTCTGAACCGTAATAGTAAAGTAGTAGTTTTGCAAGGAATAAAACTTACATAACTTCCATTTCCTGTATTTTTGACTCTTCTGTTATTCCTTGATCTTTCAGAGTATCCTCTCTATACTGTGTATTTCTTTTAAGTTCTTTAAATCTCTTTAAATGTTCTGGTAGCTGTGGCTAGTCTGACTGAGTACAAGTGCCTGCTGACTGCCTGAGTGATCTAACAGAACCTGCTGCCTCTCTGGTCACTGCAGGTCAGGTGGTTTGCCTGGGGGCTATGTGCAACCACCAGGTCAAAAATTCTGCAGCACTTTATAATAAACTCTTAAAAATAATTGATGCTTTTGCTGTTGCACTTGGTTGAAACCAACCAGTTAAAACAGAAGCTGTTAATGAGGAAGAATAGACTGTCAACCTCATTTTTTTTAGAAAAGCAGGTTTAGAAAGGTATGCATAGTAGTAGGCAGTTCAGTCTTCACCATTTTAGTGCATCCCTGATGATGCCCTAATCTTGTATTAGTAAACAGTGTTATTTTCTTAAGTGTTTTTATTTAATTTTATGAAAATAAATGTGTAAAGGTAGGCTGATTTAAAACTTTCCATTCAGTTTCTTAATTTGCTTTCCTTTTAATGTATTTGATTTGATCTAAATATCATATTAGGCTGTGATTCATTCATTTAGCAGAAGAAAGTTAAGTGGTTATCTTAATTTTAATGATGCCTGTTTTTAAGCATGGAAAGGGTGCTGTAGAATGTGATTTCTTCTGACCCAGGGAGTCTGGTAAGGATGCCGACCAGATATAGTCATATGCTGATGCAGATATGGGGATTTTGTGCAGGGAATTGACTATGCAGCATTTGTACTCAGGATTCGATTCTTGTGATCTAGAATAGAAGCTCAATGGGTTGTGATTGCAGCTGCCTGTCCTCTTGCCAGACTTTGGACCATGATTGTACATGGTTTCAGACAGCAGTTTGCTTCTCTTATGCGTGTGTGTGTTCTGGAGGTGGGGGAGCAGGTGCTTATTTGCATCAAAGAAAGAAGACCTGTTTGTCTAGAAAACATTTATATTTTCCTGGTTTAACACCTTGTGTCATATCTGCTTTTTTTGAGGACTTGCTGGATTTATTTTTTTAGACATGGTAAACATGGTAGTTTTAAGGCTGAATTGTTCAGTAATAAAACCTACCACAATATTCCTCAAGGTACTGGCTGACTAATTCTCAAAAAGGGTTTTAACCTGCTTTTTTAAACATCATGCAATCCCTTAATGAAATGTTAATGACAAGATGATCTGATAAACTTCTTGAGAACTTTATGTGCAAGAAACTCACTTATAATCTGACAGTTTTTCTTCAGATGTATTTTTTTTTAAGGCATCTCTGTTTGTTCCTGTAGTTGTCTGTCTTGCATGCATGCAGGTAATGCCTACAAGGAAGCCACAAAGATTTTGGTGTGGTTTTCTTCTAAGACTTTAATAATTAAATTTCTGAAGGTGTAAGGAACAACAGCCCTTCATGTGAAGGTTCTTTCATGCTTGTTAGATCTGTTAGAAGCAGGAGAAAGTAAGTACAGACTAAAGAGTTGCAATCTGACAAAGAATCTTCCAGGCTTCTTATCTTGAATAGCTGAAATCACAATTCTTGCTTCTGTCTTATCTGTACTTCACTGCTTTTAATTCTTTATGGTCTCTTCTGCTTAATCTTAATGGCTTATAAGATACTTCACAGGCGTAATGAGCTTATCTTAAAATAGTTTGATCTCTTAGCAATATTGGAACAGCAAAGGGACAGCCAGCCCAACAATCTGGATGTCATGTAGTGCACCCACAGAGATGTGTCAGTGTTTGGGCCATGGAGGAGAAAGGAAGGAGTAGGTGAGAATTTTGTAAAGATGTAACTGAATCTTGCACATGAATGCTTCAGCTACAGATGTATTCCTTCAGGAGTTTGACAACAGCTGATTAAAGTAACTAGAAATAAATTGTTTTCAGCAAAATACAAGAAAAGTAGAATGAAATATGAAATTCAGTTCCACGGGTGTTTGGTGTGTGGTTTGTTTTTTATTTTTTTTTATTTTTTTAATTTTTTTTTTTTTAATTAATACTTGTGTCTTGAGTTTGGCTTGATTTATCAACTTTATGCTTGAGAAGAGAGCGGGCCCATCTCGGCTTACCTCGCAAAACTTGATAGTGTTTCTGGTCTCAAACCTTTAAGCTTTGAAGTGTTCCACCATGAATGTAGCTACTTATTTGAGACTGTGTATCTGCGTTTGACTACTGTCTATAATTGGCTTGTATTCCTTTTCCATTTTCATCTCCTTACACACAAACCCAAATTTGGCCAAGAAAACAACTGCATACATTAATGAAAAAGACCTTGGTAACTGTTAATTCTGAAGGATAAGCTTTGCATTTAAAATGCATGTTTTTGGAATAGCTCATGCTGCAGTTGTTATTGTAGTTGCTACAATATTAAGGGTATAAAAATACTTATTACTATGCAGGAGAAAGAACTTCATATGCAATACATTCAAGAAGATGCTTTTGGTATTATTTATTCTGTATGTTCTGCAAGACATCCTTTTATTTTGATTTTAGTAGAAGAGTACTTTTTCTGAAGTTTGGAAAAAGCCAAAATTATGTGCCAGCTTGCCATGTTTTTGTTGATTAAAAACTAATTCAGGGTCTAGTGGGATATACTAGCTATTTGGTCAAATGTTCAAATTCTCGGTAGCTGAAGCTGTGTATACAAATACTGGCTGCTCTTGACTAAGCAGAAAATGTAGTTCTACTGTTTCAACACGTGAAATGCTGTTTAGGGCACGTTTTTTTCTATTTTTTAATTGGTAACTGTTCATTTTGGGGTCTTAAAAAACACTCTACTACGTTGTCATTTTAGATCCTGGTTTTTGATCTCTCAAACCCTACATAAAAAACCTTCTAACAAATGGTTTTAATACATAGTTTTTGAGTTTGCAGACCACCATTGAAAGACTAATTTGGACTCTGTAAGATGTAGTGGAAAACATTTTCCTGATAATATTTGAGTTCTGCTTCCAGGTGGGTTATATATACTGCCCCCACGCAGGAAGTGAGAAGAGTAGCTTTAACTGTACATTAATGTCTTGCATATGCTGCAAGATTTCTTGAGCTTTTCCTGTATATGACAGTAACTTGGCAAGACCTATGTGTAGTTTAATGTTTAAACTAACTTTAGTTTTCTTTCGCTGGTGTTGCTGGTGCTCTTACAAATACAGATAGAGTTGCAGTGTAACTAATGGGAGGTGAAGCTTGCTTCTCTTCCTGTTAGAGCTGTGCATTCCAAAAGCTTGGTGTAGGCATCCTTTTAATATAGCTTAGTTTGTGACAACATTTTTCTGGTAAAACTACTAGACTGGATTAGATGAAGTCAGCTTTCAACTGTATTTGGTACATTTCTTCTAATGCTTTGTTTTTTGTGTTGTCTGTGTGTTTTGTTTTTCTTTTCTTTTTTCCTTGTTTCTCGCACATTTATTAACCATGCTTACAATGAGTTTTCAGTGAATTAATTTCAATGTTCCAGCTATAGTGATGGTGTAAGTGGTGGAGATACTACGCCGGTATCCTTTCTACCAGGTTTCCTTGTGTCTATTGGACCTATTAAGAATTAAATGCTGTAAGCCAGCAGCATTGCCTGTGTGCTTGTTCCCTGTTATACTATAATGTTTGTCTTAGAAGTATTAGCAGAGAGTTTATTAGCAGAGGAAGTCTAGCACAGAAAAACTTCCTGTAGATTACTTGAAATATTGGTGAATTCTAACAGGGTTCCCATGGTAGTCAATGTGTTTTCTTTAATACACATTAGTCAGATTTTGCTATTGTCTTTATAATGCAGCATGTTGGCTCTGTTATAGTCAATATGCAAGTTGCCTTAGCAAAACTTTCTAAAACACTATTAAAAAAAATAAATACCATGTTTGGCAAAAAATGCTGAGGAGTTCTAGTGGTTCCTGAATGTGTACGGAGCCCTGTTTTTCTCTTTTTGATATTTACATAAGCTTTTAAATCCAAGTCTTTGTCTCTTTCTCCTCTGCTGTGTTCTGGTACTAAATTAAATTATTAAACTTTTATTTTAGCAGTAGGAGGCAATTTGAATATAATGTATTTGTCTAAATTAGTGATTCCTAATTGGATTATCATTTAGAGAACGTGTCTACGATCATTCCTTGCAAAACTGTACACTTCTGTTTGAGAGCTATGAAAATCTTGAAGTCATACTGTTCAATCTAATGAATGTAGCTCTAGATCTGCACTTCCATTGCCTCTCTTAATTTCCAGAATACACCAGTGGGTTGAGATGCTGTTCTGGAATTCCAGGACTTCAGGGAAGGTGAATGAAGCTCTGGCTGTAGTTTAGTGGCAGAGAACGACACATTGCTTGCCCGCCCAACCCAGTCACCTCTCCTGTTATGTTGGCAGTGCCTGTTACAGGGGGTTTAACCCTCTTACTGGCCAGGGTTTCATATTCTTCCCATGGGAAGATGCACTGGATCTGGAGATGCTCAGGGTCATTTGGATAATGAGGGAAGGTACCATCTGTATTGTTTTCATAATTTTCCGTGAGAAGATGTTTCTGGGTAAAAGTGCTGTTTTGCTAGACTTGGACAATTAATGTAAGAAATCTCTTAAAACCAGAATGTTCTTCTTCCAGACCTTACGTATATCCAATAGATCTGTGCACTATGCTTAAACGTGTTACAAGTTTATAGGCCTAACCTGTGTTTCCTATACAGCAACTTTCTTGGCTTATCTTAACACCTACATTAGAAAGACTTGCTGGGCTGCCATACTAAGCAACGTATGATGGGAAAAATATTGCTAATTAGATTAGACACCAAATGAGTGAAAATAGTATTTTAGTTTTTTTAGCTAGAATTCCTCAGATCACATCTTGTGTCAAAGGTAAAGCATATAGATGTGTGTAGATAGGCTACGTTTCAATAGCTTAATGTAGTTGTGTAAGTCAGTGGCATGTTAGGATTCCCACACAGAGAAAGCATGTGTTTTTTATTCCTACCACTTAAATCCATGGTGTTACAAAGTGCTCTTTAACTGCCCTAAATTGCCTAAGTGGGGCAAACCTGCTTCTTAATAGAGAGAATGTCTTTAGAGTAGTATTTGTCATTTCTTCAGTCCTTGAGAAACTGAGTTAGTATGTTCAGTTATGATTATTCATTAGTAAGATGTGGATGGCAGAGCACCTGTATTTTGAGGTGGGTATGTTTTATCACACAGACTCATGTGGCTTGGAGCTGTGAATTCCTGTTTCAGCTTTTCTTCATCTCTTTAGCAGAAGAGCACTGAAACTATTTAATATGTTCCAGTAAAAGAAATTACAGTCAGCACCCACCAACTTTTATTCTTTTTTCCATTTGTTTCTTTGATAAATGTGGTTTGGTCGTTTTGTTAATGTATTGTGAGAAGACATTAAGTTTCTTTCATCTAGCAAGCCTTGCTGCATACACTGCCTTCAAAAAAGTAGGCTTGAAATTCTTCGTAATTATTGTGTGACAAATTAAAATGAGTCATCCTTTAAAAAATAAAAATCTTTTGTTTGTGTATTTTGTTTAGAAGATCAGACTACAATGAAGTTTGTGGCTTTCAGTAAAATTTGTAGTTCCAAAATTTGTCATCTGTGTTGATGCCACTGTTCAACAAAGAAAGTTTTGGCTGAGATGGCCTGAAACAAATCAGGCAGGCTAGGGAAGTTAAAAAAAAAAAAAAAAAAGAAAGTGTTCATTTTCATTCGTATGTATGACTGAACTATCTGACGTATACATCTTTCAGTGTTGATAATGCTTGGATGTTGAAGTTTCTACTCTGTTGTAATTTGACGTCACCAAATGGTTTCTTGACTCCTGAGAAGCCTTAGCTTTAACTAAGGACTTCATTCTGCCAGATATAACTGTATATGAATAACAGCTCTTGCTGTTTACAAATATGAAAGATAAAAACGAGCAATAATTTTCTAGTGAGGTTGCTGCATTTTTACATTTGTTTTCAATTCTCCAGTTGATACCTTAGGTTAAATTAGAAGTTCATGAGCTGGAGGAGTTCTCTGCCTCAAAGCTTGTCTGCTGATTTGTTGCCCTAGCAGCATATGTTACTTCAGTTGGCAAATTTTGCCTTGTTTTGAGTGTTTTGCCATGGAGGAAATCTAAGATTGGTACCTTGGCCTTGCCTTTGAAATTGGCCGTTCTCTGCTCCTTATGCAAACGCCTTAAGTCTCCCTGCTTAATTGCAATTTACCAGTCTTTTATCCTGTCCTTTGTCAGCGTGACAGGGCAGAACAGTATTCTGGAGAGGTGTGCCATGGATAGAAGTTAAGTGACATGGTTTTTGGTGTGAGGATTCAAAAGAGAGACTGTAAGAGTTCAGCTGTTTATAGTTTGTTTGGTTTTTTGAGAGGTATTTGCAAGTAAGTCAGTATTAAACCCCCACCACCCTTCTGTGTGACTCTCTTATTTTTTTGACCTTTCAGTCATTTCACTACCCAGTTGATGGATGATTTTTTTTTTTTTTTTTTTTTTTAGATTTACCTGTTAAAGTGCTAGTGTTTTTTTCCCTGAGGAAAAAAGATAGTATTAGGAGTCCTGCTCTCAGTAAGTGTCTCATTTAAACTTATCTTAACATCTTCCCTTCCATTTTTGGTTTGTCTTCTAATATTCTCATTAATGAAGTTCTTCTTCAGTCAGATGGGTGTGGCACATGAGCAGATTTTTGTTCCTTTTTTCCACCTGGGGCCCTGAAAAGTAGATGCTCTAAAACTGACCAGTTATGTATCAACACAGAGAAACAAAACAGTTGCTTACTGTCTGACCTTAAAAACAGAACATCTGCATAGTTTTACATTATGCAAGCTATGCTTTGATCGACAATCAGGTAGGTTTTGATTTCTGTTCTAGTTGTGTTTTTATTTGTTTCTGAAGTAAGACTGACCTGTAATGCATCAAACAGTTGCGGATAATTTCCAAGTCCTCCACGAAGTATAATATCGAGCATTTATTGTTCTTAGTTAAAACATGTTTCATATACTTTGTAAGGCTGTAACTTTTCTCTTTAGGAACCTGATACTGTTTCCTTGCAATAGAAACACTTTTTTAGTTTTTACTCTATTAGTGAAATTTGGAAGCTGTATTTTTTAGTGGTGCAGTCAAACATCTTAATAGACAAGTTGCATCTATTGATCCCATTTCCTAATTCTGTCTTCATGTTGAAGTTTATTGGTTCAGGTATTTCATTACTTTTCTGTGTTTTTTATTAGTGTAGCTCTTTTTTAGTGATGTGGTTTTGTTTGTGTTTTTTTTTTTTTTTTTCTTTGTGAAAGGAGTCTGGTATAAGACTTCTTTAAACATGTTAACTATTGTATACTTCTAATGTGCTGGTACTTTTATTTATTTTTTTTGTGTGTGTGGTGTTTTTCACTGCTGTGACTTTGCCAAGAGCAGGTCAGAGTGGTATATAACTCTAAAGTAATGAGGATGGAAAAAAAAAATCAAATAATATGTTGTGAACAAATGGGTTCAAGACTGATGCAGGTGAGGAAATGATGGCTGGAATATTTGAGCAATAGCAAGTCCAATTCAAATGTGAACAGAGGTAGCCAATTGGAAGTTGAGCTAAGTGTTCCCCCTCCAATGTAAAGGGAGGACCAGTGATGTATGAGCAATCTCATGAAGTTTCTACTTATAGGGAACAGCATCAGGATGTGCTTATACTGTATAGCAAACAAGTACTTACAGCTAAAGTAGGTACATGAGAACTTTAAACTAGCCACTGTGGATATGGTTTCACTAGAGCAGTAACAGTCTGAGATCTTTATGTGGGCTGGCTGCCTAAATATTTACCAAAGGTCTGTGTGATTCCTCCTGCCTCCAAGCTTCAGTGCTGAGGCTTGCTGTGATTACACTCTTACTGATAAGTGTTTGAGTTAGGCTTTCATCTATGCTTATGAAAAGGATTAATGTGTATTCGTCCAGTAGAATACAGATACTTTTCTAATCTGTCTTGACCCCTGTGATCATCTGTCCCCCTTGTATTTTAGGATTCTCCAAGGCAGCAGTCTGAAGCCAGGAAACACATTATCTAAAATGTGTTAGTGTATAGGCTGCTTTTAGAAGAGATTGCCTTCCTTTCCCCATTAGGCTGGCATTCTCTGTAGTGGTAGCCTGCTTTGTAGCATGACATAGGAAGGCATTGTGAGGGAGATTAATAAAATATTTCTCATGTGTGCTCCATTAATTTTGACAACTCAGATTTGTTTGTACTTCTTATGTGCCAGTGTATGTATTTCTGAATATGTCAATATATGTAGAGACTATTTGTGGTTTTTTATATGTCAGTATCTTTTATAGAGAACATCTGCTATGAAATTATTAGAACAGTATGCAATGATACTTATTTAAACTGTGTTCAGTTAGTTACTGTGTACCGACTTGATTTAAAAAAATCAGAAAAATATTTCAATATTAGTTCCCAGCTAGTAACAAGTTTGATTTTCATCAGTCTTGCACGTTGTATTTATGACTATAATCTTGTGACCTTTTCCTTAAATTTTCATAGCAAGAGACTAAGACAAACAGATTAGCTTTGGAGGTTTGAATCTTAAAAATCCGTAATATAGATAACACAAATGCCAGGCTTACATGTGTGTTTTTAAAATAGTAAATGGGTTAAAGTAGCACTGGCATACTTAGTACTCTGTTGGCACAATTTTTCCCTTCAGATGATTGTTTGGAATGCGAGGCCTCTTCCTATATTTGCTGTAGCAGAACTAAACTCTAATGTCACTTACAGGAGAAATTTAATACAAGCAGCTTGTGCAGAACTGACCTGCTGCCGTGACAGCAAGTAGTATATTTAGCATGTGTCTAATAACAACGTGATCTTATGGAAGTGAATAAAACAGCACAACTCTTAAAAGTAATACTTTCTCTTGAGTGTTTCCAGAGTTCTGGTAAATAAAATGTTACCAAACTGTTTGTAGAGACTCAGTTAAAGTGAGATGTAACCAACTGCAGAATTTGGAATGCTGCAGCATTGTGTCTGCGTGTCACTGTAAGACACTACTGAGAATTCAAAAGTACTTGTATTTTGAAATCCACCATAATTTTCAGAGTATTTTCTTTGGTTTTTTTTAGGCTGTTATGATTCTATTTGTTGCTGCCATGATGACTAAAGATTAATTTTTAAATTAAAGTTGAAGATAGCAGTCTGATCCTCAGGTACTTAATCTTTAAGAAAAGCTACAAATCTAAGTTTTGGCAATGCTGTGTTATTGGCAGAATTTCTTGGTCTTATCTGTTCTTAAAAGCTAATGTGTCAGTTAGATGCCTTCTGCAGATGAAACAGGTCACCATTTGGGAGATGATATGCAGGAAGAGTGGCATATGTAAGACTTCAATGAAGACAGTGTTACGGGGTAGATGATCTCTTCAATGGAATATATCTCTTATGCAAAATCCTAGTAACGTTTAATACTGTTTTCTCTGCTGGTTAGCTGCTGAAACTGTGATGTTGGTGTTAGTTTACTGTTCAAGGTTTTTTGATATCTTGTGCTAGGCAGAAAGAGTGAGATGGATGCTTATTGTTTCCTCTTTGTTGCCCAATACCATTTAGCATGTGGTATCAGGGTTCTTGTGCTACAGCTGTGGGCCTAGATGAGTAACAGTATCCTAGGCTGGATCTGTCAGAGTGCAACAGATCTCTTGCAAAAGCCGGCCCTTGTTTGTAGTTGGTTTGTCAGTGCAATTGACAAATGCTTATTAATTTCAATTTCAAGATTTACTTTGCTTTTTCTTGTGGCTCTTCTAAATAAATTTTTTATATGGGAACTGAGTCTTTTGCTTAATCCATTTTTGCTTTCAGAAGACCATGTGCATCCTTGAAAGACCCTCCGTTAAGGTGAAGTCTTTAAAAGTGAATGAAAACCAGTTTCTTATTAATGTATATTTTAATCTCCTAAATTTCAAAAGCCCTGTCTGTGTCTTTGCTCTGTGCTTCATGGCATCAAATTGGATTAAACACCACAGAAAAAAACTTCCTACAGGTAAACTTACTGTTCACTTTTTGCTGCTCTCCTCTGTTATGCTTTTTCCTCTGCTTTTGGGGACTTCCCCTTCCTTTTAATGCCTTTCTTCCAACTGGATGGAGTGAGCAATTTCACTGGAGTGAACTTAGACTCAGTCCAAAAAAGAATAGTAAGGCTTGAGAGCTATCCCTGTCATATGGGAAGACCGAAGAGAATACTACACCCCTCTTCAGGAACTTTTTTTGCTTCAGTTCCACCTCCTGAAAGAATTAGGCAAAGGCACTCATTCCAATAAAGTAAGATTTTGAGTCCGAGGAGTCACTGGATGGACTAAGTAGTTCTTCCTTTCCATGTCCAAACTGACGTCTTGCAAATCATGTAAATGGACTGACTTGACAGCATTAAAATGTAAGAGCAGAAATGTCAATTTACTCTGTTCAAACCAAACCTCAGTGCGCTGCAGTTTTCTGGATGCTGTACACCTGGGCAGCAGACCTGGCTCACACACCCTTATCTGTTACTGATCTGCACATTTATGGTCATCTTAGGATTTTATGTGGTACTTTTTCTGATGTGGAGTCCTAGAGGGTTTGTGTTTTTTGATTAAGGAATGCATACAAAGGGGAGTGCTTGCCATCTATGAAGGCTTTCTGATTTTGCTAGTGAGATTACTGTCAAAATTAAGCGTATTCAGTGGTAGACAAATAGGAATGAACTCTACAAGAAGCTAGAAGGGAGAATCTCCGCAAGTATTGGTTTGTATAACAAGTTAAGAGTAGTGCCTACTCAAAGTACAGGGTAAGCTTGTTTTGATTAATATCTTCCTTTTGAAAGCAGGCAAATGTTCATAGTGTTGAGGATTTCTCCACCCCTCCCCCCAGCAAAGCCTTGTGCTGGAGAAAGTGATGACACTATGTAGGTGAATTCTTACAAATCTAAACATAGGCCATAATCAGAGGTGTGTCTGTTTAAATTTTCTTTCCTTTAAGCAAGTCTGAATGCATTTCCTTACAGCTTTTGTAGTCCTGCCTCGAAATAGAGGATAGGAGATGAGAACTGAGAGAAAAGTAGAGCTCAGTCACCAGTACAATTTCTTAATTAGAATCCACTTCACTGATTCTTTCTTCCATTTCTTATTTGCTGTCAGGATTATTTCATATTTTGGCATACAACTTTTCCTGTGTTTGCTCTAAGCTGACTATTCAGTTTTTATTAAGTGTTGTGTGACTTCATATGCAAAACTTGTGCAGCATCAGTGAGGGGAGAAGGCGCTGAGCTACCTAAGAGCATGAAAGGGTAGAACTGGATACTACAAGTTTCTTGCAGTACAATTTGTAGCCAGAGCTTTGTTGCTATATATCTGTATGTTGCAATGAGATGCAATAGATAATGGAGGATCTTTAGGATGCTGTATGGAACCAGGTATGTTCAAAGATAGACCAGTCTTAGTGAGGGGAAAACGTGCTTTTAAAACATTCAAAAGCAGCAGTAATACAGCTGAACATATTAGGCCCTAGTTACACTGTGCATTCTAGGCTCTGGCTATGCTGATGCAGGTGAAATTGGAGGCTACAAGCACTGGTATCTGCTGTTGGCCAGCGAGCTGTCAATATTTATTGCCTCAGCTGCTGCAAGGCTTCCAGTCAGCATGTAAAAGAAAGGTGGTTTTAATGTCCTGAAGGCGCAGAGTGCTCAACAATAACTTTTTTAAGAGGAGTTAAGATTTCTTTCAGGTGCAAGAATGCTTCTAAGCAGATTCTTGAAAGTTGTGTATAAACTGCATGTCACTTCACTGTGCTTCATATTTCTGTTCATGTAGCTCCATATAATCATGTACAGAGATTATTTACTTAGAATTAATAAAATGCTGTGAAATGATGACACTAGCATCTGAATTTACTATGTAGAATCCACTTTCATGAATTAATTTAATACGTGAGATTTTATTTTATTTTTTTTTTTCTTAGGTGATAAGTATATAGAGTTTCTAATGGAGACAAAATACTGTATTATCATACCAGAAAAGAATGGAATAAATTGCAAATTCTTCCTCTTGTGATCTAGTGATACTATTACCCCCCCAAAAAAAAATAAAAATAAAAATAATAAAAAAAAAAAATATATATATATATATATGTCTGAGTATGTCTGTCACTTGGCACTCAGGAATTTAGCACTGGCTTTAACCACTTGTTTCTCCAAGCTCAAAGATTGCCCGACGTGTTGGTACTTGCACACTGCAGACTTTAATCTGCCAGGGCTACAGACAGTATCAAAGTTTAGTAGTGGGATGCAACTGCTCTTACCAAAATGAGTGCAGTTGCTGTTAACATTAAGTGCAACAACTGGAACTAATATCTGGAAGGAGAAGTAATGCATGTCCAACTGCTGTGTATTTCTTTACAACTGAAATAAGCTCCCTACATCTCTTAGCTAGGTTTTTGTCAGAGATGAGCAGGATGACAACATGGGTGGAAGGGATCCAGCAGTGTGTGTGAAATGAGCTCTGTTTTGTGTCATTTCCCTAACAGGTTTAAGTTGATGCAATAATTAAATGCTGAGATGTCCACTTTGACCATCTTATAGTGCAAGAGACTGAGGCTGGTCATGCAGTGTCCCTTTGAAGTTGTTTCAGGGCTGCTTCTTGGTATTTCTGTCAGTTTCTTTCATAGTGGGGATATTTTTTTTTCCTTTTCCAAAATCGGGTTAGTAAGCTGTGTGTCACTGTATTTTTTTAATAATTATTTTTAATGCATAATTGCAGGTCTGGATGACCAGTTATATCTGTGGTCTCTGATTCCTGACTGATAAGGATTTTTTTCAGGTCTAGGCAGCCATTGCATCAGGTAGTACTTGGCTGACAGACATGTCTGCCTTGCAGTTTCAAAAAGCTTGCATTTGAACTTAATGCTCCATGTCAAAGTTAAATGAATATACTTGTTTAAATGACAGAAGTTTTCAGTAAGGGAAGTCTACAATAATCTGAGCCTGTCTGGCCTTCTGCTTCATATTCCTGGCTACTTAATGTAATTGAAAATAGGCCAGCTGCCTTTCAAGTACATTATGATCCAGCTTTTGTGGTATCTTGCTTTTCTCAATAGTCCTTGCTCTTGTTTAACTCTTCAGTGATGTAGTTTATTCACATAGTAGTTTATCAGAAGGGCTTTATATATTTATATACTGATCACTTAATTCTTGCTTGGGACCTCAATGAAATTTTTCTAGGCTTTCGCCTGAACTTCTGTCAGCTCTCTTCTCATTCAGACGTTTATAGTGGCTCCATTCATGTAAGGTGTTTGTCAGGGTTTGTTGACAGGAAGAGGTATCGAGATTTTCTCTTTTGAGGAGTTCTGTTTTTAATACAATAATGGGAACAAACAGGTCAGATTGCTCTCTTGTTCAGAGTAACTGATGTTTTAATAAAAAAAAAAATATTGAAAGAGGTATTTTAATACATCTTGCTATCTATCACTTGAAGATTTTGCTGCAAAGCATTAATGTTAAGGTCAGATGACAAGTTTCCTACTTGCAGCAATCTACAAGAAAGGTGAAATAATTAGATTTTATCATTTGCTCCCCCTTGCCAGGTACAGGAAGTAATGGAGTTACTATAGCACCATGAATTTCCATTATCAGATAAACCATATTAACTGACTGCTGGTTTGTTACCATTGCTAAGAAGAACGTAGTTACAAAGTTGTTAGTTTTAGGTTCCTATTTGGAGAACAGTTTATATTCAGAGAACTGTGCCTATCTGAAGATTCAATGTACTGTAATCCGTGTAGTTGAAATAACATTTTTGCAAGCAAATCGAATTGGCTAGGTTGATGACACATGAATGCCCAAACTACCAGACATCACCTGTGAGTAAAAGATTTATATGCAGGAGCAGAAAATATTCTGAATAATATTTTGCTTCTTTTCTTAGTAGAAACTGAGTTTACTACAGTATATTTAGGTGTTGAGTATGTGTCTTAATGTAGTTAACTTTTGTTTTTAATAGCCTGATTGGGACAGTCTTAGCTTGTGATTCATTTCAGAAACTTGGGCATCTAAATGGAGGGCAGGAACATTAGCCTTGGGAGGGAGAGTAAGAGGGTTGTGAGTACTTGGATCAATGAAATGTTTTAGATCATAAGGTATTTAATTCTAGTCTGCTTTTAAAAGAGTTAATGGGAATCAGACTGTTTCTTGACCAAGGATGCCTACCGCCAGGTTCTTGAGTTCATTAGTGTTGCCTGTGTTTTGCATCTATTTCCAATGTACCACTCCTGAGACATAGCTGAGTCGATTAATCTCATTATTGTACATGATTATTTGTTACCTGTCTGCCTCAGACAGTCTCCATGCATGTTTGTGAAGGACCTGCCCTATGGTGTACTTTATTATTGCCCTCTGTAATGTTTTATTTTACTTACATATAAAATGACTGTTTTAAAGCATTCAGGGAAGGGAATAATTCACTGAAATTTGGTTTTAATCTCTCTCTGAAGTATGAATGGTGGTGTATCTGAATTTTAAAAGAAGAGCTTGAGTTTTGGACAAAGCCTATGGCAGCCACAGGAAAAGAATCTCACCACTAATCTTTGTTAGAAAGGTGTAGGCGTCTTTATGGTTTACTGAGGCGTGCAGGCTGTTTGAGGCATCATGTTGTTGTGTCTGTCTGGTTTATAGTTGTTGCACTTGAGCAATATGACTGCATGCTGTCATTTAATCAGACATTGAATAAATTATCAAGAGAGCTTTCTGGGTAATTATTCAGTGACTTAAAGCTTCTTATAGATTTTTTTGATGTGTGGTATCTATTCTATTTGTTCTCAGTTTTCCTGTTGTGTTCCCTTTAAGAGGAGGAGTGCCTGTATCATGTGGTTTCCTTTGGAAGACTGGAAATGTGTATTTAGTAAGAAAGAAGATATGCTGAGGAGGGATACGGTTGTGGAGACTACTTGTCTTAGCAAATTTTTTTAAAAAAAGGGCTGCAGAGGGGATGGGAGTCAGGCAAGAAGCTTGGGGCCTGTGCAGAGTATGAAAAGAAGCTGATACACAGGATCAGGAAGAAGCAGGTGTTTAAGAAGGAGCTAAACTTTGGGAAGAAGTTTCCCAAGTACAGAATGGGAGCACACAGTGCTCTATGTCACAAAGCCACCGTTGACTGAAGCCAAACTTGGAAATGAATACCCATCTTGGAGGGGAACAATGGGCAGGGAAGAATTTTCATTTATAATCCTTCTATATTTCCACTCTCTCATCTACTCACATTTGGCCCTTGCTAAGAAATTTAATAAAATCTGGCATTTTTCAGTTGGAAGTCTTGTTGGAAGAAGAAGGTGTAAGCAGAGCCATGTGAGAGCTATGATTGCCTTTCTATTCCATTAGGTTCCTGAAGTCAGCTGTAAATGTTTTTGATTGCTGCAATGTTTGTTCAGTAAGGTGTTGAAGTTGCTGTCAGGTGGCTGTTTGTTGCATTACCTCAACAATCTGTAGGCAGAGTGAACAGTTTTCCTCTTTTTATAAAGTAAAAATTAATTACTAGAAGGTTAGTCAGTGGTAAGCATTAAGAACTTCACTGAATCATAGAAGTCTTGCTGCAATCACAAAATCAGTTTGCTGAAGTACCAAGCTAGTACAGTTTTCTACATCAGGTAAAATTAGTGTTAAATGCTTAACCTAATAATTAAATTACCTCATAATTTCTGTTCTCTGGTTTTGTTTTTGTGTTTTTTTTTTGTTTTTTTTTTTGTTTTTTTTTCTAGTAGAAGAAACTAAGAAACAGAGGCAATCAAATTACTTTTATGTACATACTTCCTAAGGAAAAATCTGCTATGGTTTCTAGTCTTGCCTTGGGAAACTGCCAGTTACACACCAGTCAGATTTAATATACTGAGAACAGACACTGTTTTACTTTTCTGGAGAATTGCTTATTTGGCATTTGCTACAAGGAAACTGAAGTGCAGCCTGCAAAATTTGAATGCAAATTTTAATAAAGTATTTGAAGGATGAGAGTAGTAAGTCTCTAAACATTGCCCTACAGTATTTGTAGCATTCTGAATATTTTTTTTTCTGCCTCTCTTGATTTCTTTAAATTTTAAATCATTTATCAGGGTGCTGTTTGACTTAGCTCAGTTGGCACCTTGTTTGTTTTTCAGCTGTGTGCAAAGGCAGTAAGTTGTATTTTTGTGATGTTGCTTTCAGGCATTTATTTTTTTGCCATACAAACTTATTTCTAACTGTATTCTACTGTGGTTTTGAGAATGCAAAGATAAATAATTTTTGAAAATATCAAGATTAAATTTATGGATGGGAATAATATAAAATAGAGTTTAAGGTCACTTATATTGATAATGGCTGTTTTGCTTTGAGAGAGAAAAAATGCTCAGTATAGGATGGTAAATATTTTTTGACTGAAGTAGTAGGCCAAGAAAAAAGTAACAGCGTGAAAAATGTTTGGGTATTGAGTTTAATTGAAATGTGAAGCCATTTAATTAAAAAAATCCAACAAACTAGAGCAGAGTTCCTGGCTGTCCCTGGCTGTGGACAAGGCAACATTTCTCACATTATGTAGGAGTGCATGTCTTGTCACAGTGATGCTAGTTCTTGAAAACTGGTCCATCAGCTTGGGAAAAATGTCTTTTGAAAAAAAACCAAACAGTGCATTCTAGTGCATTCTAAAACTTGTTTTAAAAACAGACATCTGAGTCTCTAGTTCATTTTCCATACAGCTTATATTTCTGTAGTTCTGTTTGGAAGAAGATATAGTTATTCAGCTTCACCTTAGACAGAACATACTGCATGGAGAAAAACATCAGAAAAGGCCATTTTGAGTAACAGTATATATCAGTTGTATTCAGAATTTGAAATGACACTTATTCAGTAAGGCCGTATTTTTTTAAAGTAATTTGAAATATTTTCTAATATGATTTCAGAATTTGAAAAGCTGTGTAACTTATAAATTAGAATATAAAAAATAGATTTGATTTGAATGTGGAAACTGGGGACTATGTTTAGTTGCAAAAATCCACTCTTAGAAGTACAGTTTACTTAAATGGTCTAGTATCAAAAATGTGCATTATTCTTCCCAACTGAAATAAGCAAGTGTTCTATGATGCATAAAAAAGAATATCAATAAAGAATTGTTTATGGCTTCCTGTTTTAATAACTTTACAAGAAGTTATTTTGGCTAAGGGTTGTATTATTGTTTTATAACAATGCTTGTGTATCACTTGCTAGCTTGAAGACCTTGGAGCTCTGAGGCCAGTGTTATTTACTGTAAGACTCTAGTTGTGAAAGAATAGCATCTAAACTGTGGATGGAAAAAAGATTTATTTCCTAATATTGTAGTACAGCAAGTAATGTGAGATAAATGACAACAAGGTCTTGTTTTGAAGGGGTAGACCATGCTGTTGTTCTACAGTTCTGTTTTACCTTGCTTATAGCAATGTATGATGGCAGAGCTATAGAAATGTGGTTGTAGGAAACATATTTGTTACTGTTTTTGCACACCTTTGCAAAACCCCCTCAAGAATCTTAGTGTCATCTCTATTAAGTGCAAACATATGAGGCAAATGCGGTCCCTTTGCTTCAAATCCTAATTTTAAAATCCAGCTACGAAATGATGGCAATGAGTTTTGGAGCAGGGCTGGTAGAATACCTAGAGCACAGTAATAACATCCCATGGCTCTCAACATGTTGGAGTGCAGATCCAAACTGAAGATAATATATTTTCTGTAATTAATTTGGGATTTAGAAAAAAAACGACGTCTGGAGTTGTATATTTACAAATAGATTTGCATTCACTTTGAGGTTATGAAGAAGGAAATGTCCTTATCTCTCACTTCTGGACAGTGAAGTGGAATCTGAGAACCGTTTGATTAATTATTTTGGTGAGGTCCTGATTTGATTCTGACTTTTTTTCAAGCTATTTCCACTTAGAGTTATGCAGCGGGGAGGGAGGACACACACATTTGCAGGTACTATGTAAAAATGAGATATCTGCCTTGTTGATGTAGAACAGTCAATACTTAGTGATAGGCCCCTTGTCTCCATCGTGGTATGTATGGGAATATTTATATTCTGGTCATGTCCTTGGTATGCAAAGTGTTAGTTAAAATTACAAGTGAATGTGCAGTTCAGCTGTGGTTTGGTTATGGAGCCTGTGCCCTATCAGTTCATGCTTAGGGGCTGAATCAATGCAAATAGTACACATGCTCTTTTAAGACTAGAAAAAAGCCTCTTAACGTCAATTTACTTAAAATTATTGGCTGCTATTTTGTAAGTCTTATCTAAGGCTTAGCAATGTAAGATAGATCTGTACAGATCTGTGTTTTCATGCAGCTGTAGGTTTTGAGAGTTATCATGCAAATGATATGACGTCATGACACCAATTTCTTTGTAAGCTTTGCAGTAAGTGAGCTGTGAGGAGATGGTTACTGTCAAATGTGACCTGTAACCATGATGGTGAAATGGAAGTTTCAAGAAAACAAAGAGGCAGAGGGAAGTCAAAGGAAAAGAAATGAAAGGAGTACAATTCTGACACAGTTTTTTCCTAACCTGTTCTGCCAGAAGGCTTCAAGACCTTGTGGAGTTCTGCACAAATATGATTTGTTTCCACTGAACCCTTGAAAGAATTTTTCTAAATAGGTCAAATACAGTTTCCTTGCTTTAAAGTTGTATATCTCTATTTATGGAACTGTAAGCAACCTTGACAACAAACCAACTGATCTGAGTTACTGAAAATATGCAGTCATGAGGGTATGTTTTTGCACATGGTTGTGTTGTCTTTCAGTTATTGCTGTGGTGTTTTCACGTGTTGGGGAAGAAAATAAATCCATAAAATTTGGAATGAAGTTAACTTCTGTAAAATAATGGAGGCTTTTACTTGGACAACTACAAAAATAATTTGTCTTCCTCTTATTGCAAGCTCACATTTTCTGCTTGAAACTCAAAATGAAGCACATGTTCTTTTTTTCCTTCTTTTCTCTGCATACTTTTACTGTTTTGTTGAATATGTCTGAATTTTTTTAATTAAGTAATTTAATTTTGCTTCTATATGCCCGGGCAAGTAATATATAGCAGTTTTAGTGGCGGTAATTTGGTTTTGTCACTTAAGAAAGTAGAACTTTACCTTTGTCAAGGTTAGTTCACATTAGTTTAATGTTTACTTTCAGAAATAAATGTGCATTGATCTTCTGTCAATTTTCCTCTATTTGGGCAAAAGTTTGATGATGATGGAGATGAAATGGCTTTGTGACTTAAGAATTTTACCTAAGTATGTTTGCATTGCATCTATCATTTAGCAAAATTAAAACTTTGCTAATTACATTTTTTATGTAAACATACAGTGGACACAGTCTTATATTTTTATCTTACACGGTTTTGTCACTAGTCAGAATGGAAAATAAAACTGCAACTCTGACGTGATCCAGGATTAGAAAAAGGCAAAGTCATTGCTCCCATGAGAAATCTAATGTGTGTTTGTTGTTGTTGGTAACTTCCCATTTGGATGTTCTGAGCACGTATGAAAAAAAGCTTTTTACTGCACAATTTGCTTTGATTTTGGAGTTAGTGTCAAGATCCTTTCTACTCTAAGCTTATGCTAAACTTGTGTTGCAGTTCTTAGCTTTGAAAATCATCTTTTATGTGAATTCAAAATAAAAAGGATGCTTTATTTCAGAGCTGGGTTGCCTTTGGCAATGCATTTCAAAGCCAGGTTTCTGGTGTCCATGGCAACCTGTGGAGAGGGAGGAGAGGCTGTCACTGGGTGGACCCAGATGGGGACAGACATGCAAATGGTCATTTGGAATTTGCTAAGTGAGAAAAGCGCTTGAGGTTGAAGAAGGTAGCAGACCTGAAGACTAGGGGCAAGAGTGGGCTGATTAAAGAGGGTAGAGGTCGAAAATGGGAAATGAGTTGATGCGTTTATGCCTAATAGAGCATACTAACTCTGAAAGACCTGAAATAACACCCCAGAACTGTAACAAAATGTTGGTGAGAATTACTGCCTTTTTTTTTTCCATTTCCCTTTGTGTGGTATGTAGAGCAGATGATAGTGCTTCCCTGCTCTTGTTTCTTCCATTAACTCATGGAAAGTGTTTGTGCATCTCTTATTTTGTATCCTTACGTACATATATTGCATAATATCACATAATATTTCTCTTCTTCTCTACCTTGTTCTCCCATGAGCTTATTTTATTCACTGCGTAGACTTGCACTTGAATTTCTGTTGCATAAGGTGTAAGAGCTGAGTAAATGAGAGAGGGCTGTATGAAGCAAGTGTGTCATCCCACACAGGGGCTTCAAAATCATGTTCTGGAGCACAGGGCTGTTTTAAGAAAAATTTGAGAAACATTAAATTTGTCTAGCTGTATGTCTAATGCAGTAGAACATAACATTGTTGTGCCTCTGCATAAATTTATGGTAGATTATAATAAAATTTTATATTTCCTGTCTTGCATAGTGTACACACTATGTGTGTCCCTCTGTTTCAGAAAGAACAGTGAGTAACTGAAAAGGATAGAGGACAGGATGTCTGGCCAGAAAATGACTTTTCTGTAAGAAGTGGTTGCTTGGAGTAGGATGTTTAAGTTTTGAGGAATGGTAACTGAAAGAAAATACAATAAAGGCATCAAAATTGGGACTAACATGAATTTTGCAGATTATACAAGGCAGCAAACTGCCTTGTATAATCTGTGGATACCAAATATAGTTGGCAAGATCAGGCTTAAATGAAAGTATGTCTTCTACTCTGATGCATAACTAAACTGTGGAACTCCTTGATTCTAAGTGCTAAAAATTTCCACAGCTTCAGAAGCAATATTCATGGAAGATTATTTGATAAACAGCTTTAAATCTAAGATTCCTTGACTTCTGATTAAAAAATCACTGAAAATATGGAGAAAAAGCTTAATTGCTTTCAAGTAATATATGCTTATTCTATTCCTATGTATTCCTATTCCTTTATCATCCTAGTGATATTTGGTAATAGCTGCAGATAAAATGCTGGACCAGATGGATTTGGTCTCACATGTGGTGGCTATTTGTATGCACTAGTTAGGATGGTGAGTGCTTTTAAAAAACAGAGGAAGGAATCTGGTAGTTTCATATTCAAAGAACGATTTCAATAATGTATGGTATATTTAAAAAAAATGAAGCCACACATGAAGGAGAAATTCTAAAAGCTGCTTATAGACCCTTTTATTAGGTATGTTCCAGGAATGCAATAAGATTTTTGTGGAACTAAATTTAATGTGTGGTCATAGCATGGGCTGTTTTTTTTGTTTGTTTTTTTTAAAGAGAGTGGGGCAGCTGACTTAACACTGAATGTTTTGTGAGTTGAAGCTTAGAGTCCAGTGAATATTCCTAATTTCCTTTGTTTGTTTATTGTTTTTATTTTTGTTTGTTTGTTTTGTTTAACAAAAGTATAAATTTATGTGCCAGCTGTTGCTTTTCTTGTAAAGTATTTGCTATGTGCTATTGGTTGTGTAGAGGCTTGTTCCTCTGGCCATAGATAGCTGTTAATACCTTTTTAGCAGCACTTTAGAAGAACATTTTTTTTTGAAGAAAGTAAAAGCAATGCCAAACTGATGCATGTTTTAAATGTTTTGATGTGTAAACAATGTCTGGTGCATATCCTTTTGACCAACTGACATTACATAATCTTAGTGTTGATTTGATCTTAAATTCCATGGAATGGTATTTCTAAATATTGTTGTACATTTCATGAAGTTTTACTGAAGCAGTCTTTTGTTGATACTAGGTAAATATAAAATGACATTCCATCGTTTTGCATGCTCCTCCACCTGTGCTTTTTTGTTTTTTTTTTCCTTCTTTCTTTCTTCCAAGCTGCTGCAGAATGTCATGGTTTTTTCCTCAGTGTAAATTGGCTGCATGGTGAAGTGTAGTCTCTGACTAATTGCCTCTTGCTGTCTCTAGGTATTAGCTGTCTGATGGTGATGTGGTTGCACCACTTTCTACACATGGCCTCAAGGATATGGCATTGTGACACCCGTATTAAAATCTGCAAGGCTTGATTTTAAAAGACATTTTTGGTTGGAAAGTTACAGAGGATATAAGCTAATATTGTGGCTTGTTTTTCCCCCTTTATTTTAATGACTATTAGTTGGTAATAGAATAAGGTGTACTTATTCCATGTTTATGCATTCGAGCTTGTAGTTGGTGTTCTAGAGGCTATTTGTTTACAGTTGTTCTCCAGTTCTGTTGAATTAATGTTATCCTATAGATCAAGCAGTATGGCTTAGTACATTTTTTAAACTGAAATGTGTTAAATATCAGTGTTTAATAAGTCATTTTGGTGCATTAGTACCAGATTGAAATATAATGACAGCACACTGGCTTTTTGGGTTGCATGCACCTGTATCTTTCTAAACAGTTTACTAAAATAAAACAAGTGCTGGACTGGTAATTGGTTATTGGCAAATGTGCAACTTGCACATTATTATAGGGAGAGAAACTGTGTGAATGTCTTAATTATTCAGTGGTGTCTTGGTAGCTGTTAAATAGTTCTGTTGGAAAAATATTGTTTGTGGTCTTTGTCCTTTTTAATTAAAAGTACTCCTTCTTTCTTTCTCCCTTCTGCTTCCCAATGAAACTCCAAATACTATCTCAGGAAATGAATTGTAATTCAGAGTAGGAACAGAAACTTGATATTGCCATGGCTTTGTTTCATTATTATAATGTTTGTCTTGTAAAACTATCAGGAAACACAAAGTGGTTTCCCTATAAGGTTTCCTAAAAGTAAATGGAGTTTACCAAACTGTGGGTAAATTTTGGAAACCTCAGATCACTGAAGGGCTAAAGCTTAGATTGGCAAGCTCCACTCCCTTTGACAACTGTAAATTTTTAAGGCATCCAATTGAAAATGTATTAAATACTTGGTCTGCGAACTACAGATTCAGAACTTACAAAACTAGTTGGGCTTTATTTAATTGGAGTGAAGTATGTAGTATAATATTTCACTAATGAAAAGACTTGTTATTCACTGAAATTATTTTATGCATGCTTATATTTTATGGCTATGCAAGTGTTAAATGATGCTTCTTCTTCATTAGCTTGTAAATTAATTTGTTCAAAATTTTATTTTTTAGGGGTTTATAAGAAGAAATAGAAATCTGTTCTCAAGCTGAAGACAAAGTATAAGAAAACTGTATCATGTGTTAGAATACTGAAGAGTGAAATTTCTTGGATTAGTATATTTCTGGATTGCAAAGCAAAAGAAAGAAGAAGTGAAAATGGGGAGAAAGAAAATACAGATCACACGAATAATGGATGAACGGAACAGACAGGTGAGAAACAAGGAGTCTGCATGAAAAAGTTGATCAGTAATCACAAAAATTTATATGGCCTTTCAATACATTATTCTTAATTCACTCTTCCAAAGCCAGTCTTTGTCTTCATGTATATGCAGATACAGAATACAAATAAAAAATATGTCTCAATGCTTTTACTACTGTTGTAGGAGAAATTGTTATTCATAAGTATGATCAATTACTATGTTAAAACAAATTCACTCTAAAATTCACTCCAATTTAAATGGAACCGTGGTCTGTTGTTCTAGTAGACTGGAGAATTGTGTTGAAGCAGAAGCCTTACCTGATCTGATAGCTACTAGGAATGCTTGGTAATGAAGATGGAGAAAGAATAAGGATTTCACAAAGGATGGAATAGAAGTATTTGCTGCGGCTTTTTTTGCAGTGGAGTTTGATGTGGCTGTGGACTAGGAACTGCAATGCTTTGGATATAGAAATGAATTTCATGAACCTGATTCTGTTTAGAAGTATTGATTTATATTCTTTGTTAGAGCTGTTTACTTTAAAAATTGTCAGTCAAAAGGGAGGAGTGCTAAGAAGTCCCATTTTTTGAAAAGCTACTTACTTGGTTGCTTTTGGCCTAATAAAGAGTTGTCCTGTGAACCTTGAAAGGTACCAAAAGTTGATGACTGAGCAGTACTGTTTCCTTTTAACGGCTGAATTGCTACATGAGATACAAAGTAAAATTTAAATTGGATATTGAAATTTCTAGGAGGGTGTGTGGAAGGAAGAGTACTGTAGGAATGACGCAAGATCTTTAAGAACAGTCATAGTGGATGAGACCAAATATTCCCATAGGCCAGTGTCTTTTGTCCAGTGATGGTCATAAGCAAATCAGTGTAGGCTAAAGATGCACATGTTACACTGGTCTGTAATCCTCTTCCAGCTTCTGACTATTCTTAGCTCAAGGATTTCCTGAGCTGGATGTGGTTTCCGTAGATTTAGTAACCATTAATGTTTTTTGTTTTTTTTTTTTCTTTTCCCCACCCCCCGCCACGGAGCTTGTTCTGTTACCCTTTGAGCCTTTGTGAAGTTGCAGCATTTACAGCATCTTTTGGCTAGGATTTACTATAGGTCTGTTACCTGTTATTTCAAGAAAAACCTTCTCGTTTATGCATAGTCATGGTTCTGCTCTTGCATGAAAGAGGCTGCAGTCACTCCCTGTCTAGCCTGTCCATTTTGCTTGTTATTCTGTGGACCTCTGCCTTATTTTCTTATTTCCTCTTAAAGTAACTTTTTTCAGGCTGAAGCATGCTAGCTTAGCTGCTTTAATCTATATTAAAACCTTTTCTTTATTTATTCCATGCCTTTGACCATTGTCACTAATTTTCCCTAAACCTCCTTGAGTGTTGCTGCATTATTTTTAGTGGCAAAGGGACCCATGACTGCACAGTGCTCAAGATGCATGCAAAACTTGGACTTATATAGTGGTGTATTGATATTTCTTCTCTGTTCCCTTGCTAGTACTTGACTTTCTTTTTTAACTTCTGAGTGTCAGTGTGATGTTGGAGTAGTGTCAGAATTCCACAGGACTGTCTTGCTGCTGACACATCAGCTCAGAGCTCATTGTTTTGTGTGTGAAATCGGCTTGTTTTTCTCCCTGTGTCCCTTTAAAGCAATGTAAACTCTGAGAAGACTATATATAGCAAGAAAAGTATTATTGGAGTTTGGGAGAAAGCCAAGAATTGTGTTTGAACAGCTTTAATCACACAGTGACTCTATGTTTGATGTAGATAAATGTCTTAAGTACACGTAGTAAAACTCGATGAATTAATAACTTCAGTTCTTTCAGATCTTGCTCTAGAACTTCAGGCACATTGAAGAGATGGAAATTGATGACTCTCGGTTTTTTTAAACTTATTTGGACTGTGGTTCTATTCTGCTTGAAATACAGTGTCTTTATACTATACCCTGACTCTGGTGTGGTGGATTTTTTTCAGAGGGAGTGGTTTTTTGCATCTCCATCTTGCTGTTCAGATTGGAACAATGGAGAGGAGGCGAAACAGTGCTTTTGCATCAGCTTTTAGCCCCCTTGTACCATTGCTGTGGCTGAAGCAAAATATGGGGATTCAGTTCTAAGTTTTGTTTCTGGCTGTTTTTTGGCTAGCAGTCTTTTGAGCTCTTTAATGTCTAGGAAGAGACTTTAAGCTCTACCTTAAAAATGGAATTAGGCTTGCTTTATCATTTTGTTAGTGAAACTGAAATAATTATAGCATAATTCTTGTTTTTAAAAGGTTTCGAAGAGATAAAATAGCTTTTGTTAGTGGAGCCAGATTTTTTTATGTGTAGAGGTATTGATGGTGTTCTTTAACTCCACTGGTGTCCTGTGGTTTTCATAGCTAGTATATAGAGTTTAAACACACTAAAATGCCCTGAAACAAAGGATATTTATTAGGTATTAATCTACTTTTGAGAATTTTTTCATTGACCCAGATAAGGAGGGCCAGTAGGAGTTGTTTTGCTGAGTGGAAAGTATAGTTCAGTTGTATTCTGTTAGTTTTTCTATGGTATATGTAGCTGGCTAGTAGGCCACTCATAAACATGCATATGATGTCCTGTTTAGATGTTTAGTATGATGTTTAGGGTTTTTTTTCTTTGTTTGAAAGTAGGAGTAGAATGGCATAGAGCTTTGCCTGCAGAGCAAGTTTGTGTAATGTCAATGGGAAAAAAACTGTTGTTTTAACAGCGGCATCTTATTTCTGGTGGGATTGTATGTGAGCTCAAAACAGAATATATGGACCATTACTCTTGGGGATTACAATAGTCATGAGACTGTCATTGTATTATTAATTAAGCAGTCTTATCTGCTTGAATGAGCGGTATGACATTTATCTTCATTAAGCTGAAGAGAATAATGTACAGTAAATTAGATATCAGAGGAGCTTAATCTTGCAGCCTTTGCTCTCTCGTTTCCCCCCTTTTTGCTAAGAAATAGAGTAGTGCTGAGGAAGCCGTTGGCTTGTAATAAAGGTACATATTTTTTGTTTGTGTGGTCCTAAATGGCACGGAAAAAAGAAATTTGTAGAACTAATATTCTGCTTTCTGAGTTTTTAAATGAAAGCTGAGTTTATAATAGGCTATGTGCATCCCAGGAAGGTTTGGACTCCAGTGGTGGTAGGGTTTCTGCTGAGCACTGTCCAAACACAAAATGAGAAATGGATGCTAGCTGAGCATCTCCCAAGACAAATAGTAAAGGACTTCTTGAAGTAATGTAGCACACACACATCTTGTTTATGATGCATTTTTCCTGACAAAAACAAATCATAAGCATCTGTCTATACTTGAGTAATAATCTCTTTAAGTATCTTGTAATTGAAATATCCAGATCAACAACGGCTATTAAAAAACAAACAAACCACAGTTTTCCCAAATCCCCTGGGGAATCCAAAGTAATTCTTAATGTCCCATCTGAGATAGGATAAATAAATCCCAAGTGTTCCAAAAGAAGGCATGTGTAAAGTAAAAAATGCTAGGAGACTTAAAAAAAATTCCTTTAAAAAGTGGCTCTATTTTATTATATGTTAATAGTCATGTTTCCACGTGCATTTGGGAAAAGTACAGCCCAGTAATCAACTCGTTGAATTGATAACTGAAATTAAAATACAAACAGCAGATGTATTAAGGTGAAGTCTGTCAATTTTTTTGGCATCTTGTGCCACTAATGTATTGTAATTGTTAAACAATAAGTAGATAAAAAGATCTGCTTACTCTAGTTGAATCTTGAATGTGTTACAGCACTATTACATAAAATGGTTTCAGAGACAGTGCTGTATCTTAATGGAGCTTCTCACCAAAGGTGCTTTAAAAGGGTTGAATTAAAAAAGTTATGGTAAGTATTCACTTTTCATCTGAATATGGATTATTGAAGCCTTTCAAAAGGCTCTGTGATTAGTCATCTTTAAACAGGAAGAATTTTCTAAGTTAAAAACACTACACAGGAAGTTGGGTGCAACTGTGGTTGTAATAATATGTCTGATATTCCATATTCTCATCTTTCTAGGTCTTCCGTTTATTACCTCCATCTCTACTGTGGCTAAGTGTAAATCATCCAGATTTTCAAAAATCACAGGCATGCTGCATTTTTAGGGGGAAGAGACACATGCTAAAATACATTTTAAATATTTCTTTCAACTTCTTTTTTTCTGTGGATGTGGATACTGATTTACATCTGGAGAGCAATCTCTGGTCACAGTAACTTGGCAAACATTTGTGATGGAAGAGCCAAGTGTGCATATACTGTTTTAATAATACAGTTATTGCCAGCATCCTTGTACATAGTTTTAGGGTATCTGTCTGTATCCCTCTGAGACTCTTGATGTGGTGGGAAGGATGGTATATACTCTGTATTGTGGATGGTGTTAAAAAAGTAATATGCTTGAGATACTAATTTCTGGAAAAAATGCCTCGAGGTGTGTATACATAGAATTTTCCCATCCATCTTCCAAAAACTTGACGTACATCTGGGTAATTAACATGTTAGACTATAGAAACCCACAAAACAGGTTTGATTGTTTCTTGTGTTTTACTTCATTCCTATCTTGCAAAAGAATTCTTGCTGTTGTCTGTTAAACATGTAGGTCACCTACCTGTCAGAGAGGCATACACTTTGAACTGTAATATAGGGGTGTCCATATGGCCATAGAGGTGTTCCATTCAGCACCGAAGCTCAGATTGAAAGCCTAGACCCAAAATAGCATCTCTGTTTAAAATATTTCAGAACATTGACTTCATGAGTTGCTTTTGAGACACTTAGGAGGACATGAATAAAAATACTGTCCATTAAAAAAATGGCCTCAGCATCAGACCTGTGTTGGATTCAGCTTGATGTCAAATACATTGATATTCTTATATCCCTAACTAAGGATTCCTTCTTATAGAAGGAATCAATTTTTGAATGTTGTTTTTTTTTTTTTCTTCATAATTGATGGTGATTTTTGTAACTGACTATCCCCCTTCCGCAGTGGGCAAATGGCACTTTTTGGTTGTTCTGTAATGGATTTATTTCCTGACAGGATTTGAAATTGGACAGAATGATTCTTCTGTGATGTTTCCAAGTGGCAGGAAACAGCTTAAAAGTATAAGTGAATCTGATTAGATGGTTTAATAGCAAAACAAAGTATGTTTCTTAACTTTGCATAATAAATCATATTACTTTGCATAAATCCTATTACATAGTAACCATGTTGCTTCCATTGATATTGCTGTTTTCTTTGATTTCATTAGAATTAAGTTTGTGAGTAACTTGAATAAACCAGTTACAGAACAAGTGATCATCAGAGATGATGTGATCCAGAGATACTGTGATTCCTGGGAGGTCAGTGTTGGTTGAAAAGAAGGAAGTACAGTTAGAGGACCCTGCAGAATTTAAAATGTAACTCTTCTTAGTAGCTATAAAGCCTCTTCATATTCATATTCATATACCAATGGAAGAGTTGAAGGGGTGTGTTTGTCTAGCTTAGTCTAATATAGAGCATTGGCCCTAAAAGTGGCTCCCAGATATGACAGGCAGTTCTTCTTTTAAACTTGTATTTGTGTTCACTTACGTCAGTTGTTTTAGTGTTAAGAATAAGTAGTGTAGGCTTGATTGGTATATTCCTTGAATGCTTGATTGTAGTTTTTCAGACCCTTCCTGTGTGTTTTTTAAAAAAATAATCATTATTCTTTCTTCTCTAGGTCACCTTTACAAAGAGGAAGTTTGGATTAATGAAGAAGGCATATGAGTTGAGTGTACTCTGTGACTGTGAAATAGCACTCATCATTTTTAACAGCTCTAACAAACTCTTTCAGTATGCCAGCACTGATATGGACAAAGTTCTACTTAAATACACAGAATACAACGAGCCCCATGAAAGCAGAACCAACTCAGATATTGTTGAGGTAACAATTTGAAAAGATACATCAGTTTTCTCCCTAATATCTCAAATATAGAGCAATATAGAGGATTTTAAGATACTTTAAACAAATTTATTATTAACTTTAAAACCTTGTCATAAAATGTAAATGATTGTTTTTAGTCTGGTGTATCAAAGGCAGAAAGTTGTATTTACAGCCATGTTGTTTTCCCATCTGCCCCCCACCCCCTGCCAGTTCCTGGGAAACATGTTTGATTTCAACACATATGGCCATGGAAACAGAGGTGTGAAAGATGATTGTTTTTCTGGGGGAGGGAGGCAGGAAGTGTTCAAGGTTTTAAGGGAAATAAGTCAATTGGATGAAGACTAAGGTCCAAAAAGTGCCCTCAGCCTAACAGACAGTTACAATTGGCCCCTTTTCTGAGGTAACAGCCACTTTACTGGTCAAATGCTGCACATGGCTCAAATCAATCTGTGCTGCCCCTTGTTCAGCCAAAAACAAACAAAAAAAGTTAATCTGTGGAGCAAAGTAATTTAGTAAAATTTGTTGTCCAGTCACTCTGTATTTAAAACATAGCAGTAGAATGACTGCAGTAGAATTTCTGTAGTAATAGAATAGCACAAATGTATTTACTTAAAGGTATTGGTTTCATCTACTTTTATTATGCTTCTGCTTTAAATAGAAGTCTTTCCAGTACTTAATTTCTATATTAGGTGCAGTAGAAATCAAGGATTTTCTTGGCGGTTGGAGCCTTTATGTACTGTAACTGCATTTCAGATAAGAGTCATGTCTTCAGTAGTTCTGTAGATAGACCAAAACAGGTGGCTGACTTAAGTGCTTAATTTAAATTCTGAAGTTGTCTTCAGAACAAATGCCTTGCTTTTTAGGAATGATTTAGGAATAGTGATTAGCCTTGTGTAGCTGAAGAGTCTATTGCCAAGGGGATCACAGAGTACAGGGAGCGCACTAGTTGATCTTGTAAGTTTTCAAGCAAAAATCAGATTGACAAAACTGAGGAAGAGACAAATGCCTTTTATTTCCTTCTGAGAAAATTCTCTGCCAATTTGTCAACTGTCTTTTATGATCTGAAATAAAACCTCCCCAACTTGTCTTCAGTTTTGAGTACTAATGAGAAGGATAATATGAGCTTTGAAGGGTTGAAAGAGTATTACTTAGTCACTGGATTACTATAAATAAGGGATAGCCACTCTAGAGGAAGGGAAATCCTAATTCTTTCAAGGTGGGCTTTTGACTGTGACAGGCATGACTTTTGAGATAGAGATGCAAGCAAGTCAGTTAAGCAGGCTGATTTATTTTGCATCTGAGGCCTCTTTGTTTTATGACTTGTAATGGTAGTGCTGCCTCACACCATGAGGAATAAAAACCTCTTCCAAAATAATTTCAACACAAGGCTTTCTTGTTTGGTTTGATTTTTTAATTTGTTGATATTGGTTTTTTTTACCAGTGTCAAGTGTTTGGCAACTATGTTAAAAAAGGGCAGTTAGCACCCAGGTGAATATATGGTTTCTATTCTGGGGGAACATGCAAGGACTCATCTGCAACTTCTTTCTCATTTTCCTTTGAATTGACTGTATGGGACTTGGGACTTTACCTCTCATTTTAAAAACATAGTATAGTTTTGGAGTGCATCTCCCAGTTTCTTCAGAGTAGTCCTGTGTGCTCCTTAGTCTGCTTGAAATATTTGTGTTTTTTCTTAGAAAAAAAGTTACTTAGCCAAAGAGTGGAGTGTACACCTTTTTGCAGGGAAAATACATTATGGCTGTCTTCTGGATGGGAGAGTTAAATATGTAGAATGAGATATATATAAGGTCAATATATGTAAGGTAGATTGATATTTTCTTTGGATTCCAAGAAAAAAAAAGTACAGTGTTTCAGAGAGACACTGCAGTTTCATTGTTTACAACTGATTGCATTTCAGTTTTGCTCTGCCTTTATGGTAACTTTGTTGTCTGTTAGCATTATTCTTTGGGCAATTTAGAGATATAATTTGTGGTTGGGTTCAGATGGTTTGCTTCCCACTGTAAGTAAATCATGTCTGGTTTAGAAAAACATTTCAGTGGAAAATTCCATGGAAAATTGTCTACTTTTTTTGCCTTACAATAAAGCTGAATTGGTTCAGTGGAGAGTATGATGTGCTTTGGAGCAAATGTAGTGATGGATGCAGCATAAGTAGGGAGGAACACAGGAGGAGACGTGAGATAGGGGAAGAGTAAGACTCTGTATTTAAATAGCAGCAAGTTCCCAGAAGCTCACTGCTAATTTCACCACTGATGGATGCTTGTGGCATGACAGAGGTGAAGTTGCAGCACCAGCTTTTTTGGAAATGTTCTGAAAGACAATGTAAAATGGCTTCTCTTTATTTTGCTTATGTAGGAATATAATTTTAACAAATACAAATTACAACCTCCCCCCCAAAAAATCTCTCAAATGTAGAAATCAACTTAGAATAAATAATCCCATTTAATGGAGTTATAGCTGATGTATATACCTTAGTTCATGTTTTAGTAATTCACTTGCCTCCTTGAATGTGACAGATGGTATTTATTGTGATGTAGGCTCACTGTGAAGCTAGTCTTGACCCACTGTGTTCCTGATATGCATGACAGGAGGGTTGGGTTTTTTCCTGTACTAGAAAGATATTTCTACGCAGCTCAAAAGATGTATAAGGCAAGAAAAAAATCCACTTTTACTTATTTTCAGCACTGGATAATGTTGTAGATGATTAAGTGAAATTGATGAGCCATCTTCCCCTTATAGTTGCCTCCTGTTCAATTTTGGCATAGGAATTGCTTTCATATGCCCAGAGCTTGGTATCTCTGCTACTGCTGGAGCGTTTGTGTGAAAACATAGTAGGAGGGAGAGCACTGTCATCTTAAATGAATGCTAACATTTTTTTATATGTGCCCTTATGTCTTTCACTGTGCATGTTACTGTAGATGTGAATGCTCTGTTACTGTCCTGTACCTACTTTTTTCTGATGCTTTATTCCTTTTATGTATTTTCATAAATACCATTTTTCTTTTTAACTTCTGTTAATATTTTCTTGTCCCTCCCCGCTTCTTTTTTTCTCAATAAAGTGTGATGTTTCCTTTAAATCTCACGAGAGGGGAAAAAAAAAATCTATCTTCTGTTGAAATTCTGAAATGGTCTTTTCATATTACTTCAGAAATATAAATTATAATTCAAAAAAATTCTTCAATGTCCCTTCCTCTTGAAGAATGTGGTCCTTTTCACATCAGATGAGAGAGAGGTTTTGTTCTGTTGTATAATAAGGTTTCATTTGTCTTATTTTTTCATAGTTACTAGAGTAAAGGTTACTGTACTTGCCCAGTTTAGATGGGCTGTATAGGAATATTAAACAAGTGAAGCTTTCCTTCAGTGTGGGCTTTGAATTCTTGGCATATTAGGATTGTGTATTTAGTATTACAAAGCTGCAATGGCTCATTTAAAGACTTACACCAAAGCACTGTCTGTTTATGAAGGTCTTGCTGTAGGTGTTAGAGCATTTGATGCTTTAATGTTCATGGGCTTTTTTTCTGTAGCACATTATTCTTGGCAAGTAATTATTTTTCGTGAAGAGAGAAGTAGAGTACTTGTTCAGAATAAAATGGGAAGAGTTTCAGGTTTTATCAGGATTCTGTGTCAATATGGTTGACAGAATGTTTTAATGTATAGAGAACAATTTCCAACCTTGAGCGTTCATTCTTTTTTGACCCAAAGGAAAGGGACATGGACAGACACTCATACTGAATCTTCTTTAGTGTAGAGGGGTTTAAGATTAGTAGAGATTACCCAAAAGGTAACACTTCTGTGTTGAGTCCTTCTGTCCCTCAAGAGGGCCTCATAAAATAGCAGTTGTTCCCCCTCCTCCAGCTTTTTCTGGGAGCCAAGGGCTGAAGACAGGCTCTTCTTGCCTGTGTAGCTCGACTTTTTATCTTTTATCTCCTTTTTGATGTTCTTTGAGTGATACAGCAAAATAGGGTTTATTTTACCTACATTGGCGTGGGTGGGTTGTGCATGTTCCATCATATCACTTCATCAAACTGAGGTGATTTGAATTTTAGAAGCCTGTGTAAAATGTGACCTACTTTGCTGGTTTGCATCTGTACCCAGGAGAATTTTCAGGTAGGTGTCAGTTAATGAGCCTTCTCAGTGCTCTATAGTCTAATGCTGTTTTCAGTGTAGTATAATGTGCTGTATGAGGCTTCTTTACTGACAGCTGTCCTTGAAATATGCAATAATCTGTAATAAAAATAATAACTAAAAAAATAAATAAAATTATTCAAAGCTATATTATGTGATTACTGTAAACATACTTATCCTTGAAAAGACAGCTGTATTGGAATAATAATTTTTTTTTTTTGGTGTTTACACCAAATGATTTGGACATTTTATTAAATTTCTAAACCTGGGAAGTGCTGACTCTAACAAGAAGGAATATTTGTAATGGCTTGGTGGGGTACTGGTCATGTCATAGTTCTGACAGAAACAAGACAGCAGATAAATATATGTGCTGCTACTTAGAGTAGTCTAAATAAACCAGTTTCATCTTACAGAAGCTCTATTCAGTGCATTGTCTTGCATTAAAATACCAAACAGACCCTCTGTTTCTCTGCCTTTTCCCAACATTTTAATGAAGAGCTGTTAGAAGAGCAGTGTGTGTTCTTTAGTCATAGACATAAGACAGTATCAGATGCACGATTGTCAGCTCATAGCTTTGAGTAAGAACATGGAGCTCATCTGCACATGTAGAGCCCACAGCATAAAGAAGCAGATGCATCTCCACAGCCAGATGGAGCATATGCCAAGAGACAAGTGTAACAGTGTGGGGAGCATAAACAGAAAAGTTGATGTTGAAACACTGTGTTTATAAACCAAAAGCATTTTGCTTTTATTTTTAATCTAGTTTGTTTTTTTTTTTTCATCTCTAGCATTGCTTCTTTTCCAGGCTATGGATTATCAACATGCATTTTGAACTGTTACTGATGTGTCATACAGTATAGTAGTTAACTATGGGATGTTAATGATATTTTGGTAGCACTTCAATTGGTTCACAGCTTCTTTTATAAAATTTTGGGTAAGCTTCACATGAAGTTGAAGAACTGGGAATTCTCTCTCAATATACATGGTTGCACACATACAAAATAGGATGAGAAAGATATTCAGTTAATTGATCCTGTATCATTCCTTGGTGAATACTTGGTATATCCAGCCTAGCTATGCACTTGGCAAGCAATTTGGCATTCCATGTTTTGCTGTTCAAACCTAAAAAGTAAGATCATGAAAATTTGATCTCATTCTTCAAAAATATGTCGTTGAAATGTTTCATAAGAGACAATACATGGTAAGTTTTAAATGTATTTTTAAAGGAAGTGAATGCCCTGCAACCAGCTTTGATTGAAACTGGTAACTGAGGCTTAATGTAGGTGACTAAAATATCTGTATTTACATGAAGTATCGGTATCACTATCTCAGCTTTAGAAAACAGAGGTAGTGCTTGGAGGTGATACCATGAACAGGAAGGTTGACAATGCTGATTAGTTCATGGTATTTTGCATTCCTCATGTTTGATGGAGAATTGCCAGAAGTGGGTTATACTTAGGGGGGAAAAGAGGAAAAAAAAAAGCAAAGAGCTTTGGATTGATAATAGTATATGTATAAATACTGTGAATAGTATTATCATGTGTTTTTGTGGTTTGGACCACTTACTTTTGTCTCCCAAGTATAATGGACCACACTGTGGAAATAAGTGGTATACATTTAAAAGAAGGAAGATGCTTAAAAATATTTTCAGTGAAATAAGGAAATGACTTTGTAATCTGCTCACGATGCTGAGGAAAATGTAGGTATTATTGGACTTGATTTGCTAAATGATTATGTAAATGTCATTATGCTGCATATAACATTTCAAATAATTTGAGACTGCATACAAATGCCTTTCAGACATTTTATGGAAATGATTGAGGAGGATTTATGTATGGTTAAGGACTAAAATCTCACTTTTGGCTTACCTTAAAAAGAGAGAATGGATATAAACTGAAGTTGTCTGGAGTATGATTAATCAGCAACTTGGATATATGGATGTATAAATATATGTAGCTTGATTAATATTTTTTTGTTTTGTTTTTGGTTCTAGTACCAGTGTTTTCTGTAAATGTGGCTTGCAAACAAGTTACGCTTTGAGGTTTATTTCCCATTCAGGGTTCTGGAAGAAACAGCTTCCTTGAAAAGTTTAAAATGTGGTCAAGGTAGCAAATACTTATTTAAAATTACTGTGATAGGACACCTGTGTATTTTGTGCTGAGCAGAACAGTTACCACTTACATTGGTGTCCTATTGCTTCCTTGCTTTTTTTAATTTGGGAGATTAATTTCAACAAACCAGTGATTATAGCTAGTGTTTTAGGATTAAGAACATTAGATTTATTCTACCTTATAAAACAGTGCTGATGTTATAAACTTATCATGCTGTAATGGTATTATGATTTTTTTAATAATTCCAGCTTTAGTCACTAATTTAAGTGCATATATATATATATACTGAAGCATATATACTGCAGTTTGTCTAGAATGCATCTTTATGTTTAGTTTCTGAAATCTCTTGCTAATAATGGTTGTGCTTAGCTGTTTTATTACCACTAGTCATCTTATTTTCTAGTTCAGATTTGTCTCTGTCCTATGATCATTATACTGGTGAGATTTATCTCTGAAATGATATTTGCTGTAATGTTCTTATTTCTTTATTAAACTAACAGAAAAAGCTAATCACTTAATTAAGGAATGACAGCTTACTCTGCTGTGTATTGGTAGAATCTCAAATGGAAATCAGATGGCTTCTCAGGGAGCTGTGTTGCTGTGAGGATCAGAATTGTAAATCTAGGTCAACCATTAGTAGAAGACCTTTGTGTATGCTACCTGTGCACTGAGAGCTTTGCAGAGGCAACCCTGCTGATAGGTGATGTGGATGTATTTTGAAACATACCAAGAGTTTGACTTAGGCATAATAGCAGGGTTTTTTTCTTTGAGAATTTCCCCATTTGTGTTTATCTCTTTGTAAGAGGAATGGATGATATCATATGTCCAAATATCACTAGTAAAAAGAAAACATCTAAATCTTTCCTCATTACAAGCTTTCGGTATTTTGAGTAACTTAAGTGATTTGAGAAATCCTTTAAGGTTCCATCTTACACCTGGGATTCTTAGACCCATGAGGGTTTGTTGGAGTCATTCCTGTATCCTCATCTTACTTGCCATCCTTCTTTAGAAGCAAAGAGTGATTAAGGCTCCAGGTTTATGTATTTGTTTGTAGTAGGGAGTAGGATAACACATCCCAAAGAATCAAAACTTAATGAAAGCAGCTATTTTTAAAATACTGCATATAGCTTCTATTCTTGGTGAATAACACATACCTCTCAATTTATTTGGAGACTGTTTTTAGTATTTATTTAAATAGATGCTGCTGGTCAGCTACATAAAACCAATTGGTTTCCTCTGCTTTGAACTCCTGTATTTATTTCCCAGCTGTGCAAGTGGTATTTTTCCAACCAATTCTGCAATATGTGGGGAGAATATTTTCATTTTTTAAATTTATAGGGCAAACACACAAAGCTCAGTTCTCACACCCACTGCTCGGGAAATGCGTATCAAAGACCCAGTTCTGGGTTTAGCTGTTCTGGAGTTATTGTGTTAAGCAGGATTGAAAATTGCTTCCCAAGAAACTCTTAACAGCTCACTGCTTGGTAATGCTGGAGTTCATGCAAACGGTCACAGAACAAATTTGTTAATACAACTTACTAAAGCTGTGCTGGCCTCATATATTCTGCAGTCCTTGTGTTGCTCCAGAATTGCTGCTTTTGAAATTCTGTATTGACAGTTTGAAGAGTGTATTTTTACTTTGCAAATTCAAAGTGAGGACCATGGCATCTGTTAATCAAGAGTGACTTTACACAGTCTGTGCAGAGAAGGAATAGACCCCTGAACAATGCATCTCCTGGAACTACAGAAAGATAAATTGTTGTTTCTGATGATACTCTCGATTTCAGTGGAGAGTTAATGTAACCCCAGCTTTTGACTTTGAAACTCATGGGTTTGGTGGTCTTTTCAGCTGTCAACCCTGCCAATCCAGCAGAAGTGCTAGCTGTTTGTTAATGAGTGTTTTAGCATAAAATGTCAAAATTGAGGGATAGAATCAAATATAGGGTGCTTCACTCTTACTTGTCTTTTGGACCTCAGCACATTTATGTGCTGTATTTCTGTTGAGAAGTTTGTAGTTCTTGTCTTTTGAATAATCTTCATATTTTGGCCTTAAATTGATGGTGCTTCTGCAGGAGAGGCCTGATGGAATCTCTTGCCTTTGAAAAAAAATTGGCCTGGATCTTTGTATGGTCATAAAACATCCCAGCCATGTCACTGACATGTGCGTGGGTTGATCATATGATCGAGGTTGTGGTTTATTCCTTGTCAGGTTTGCAGTGCAAGTGGTGTGGCCCATCTAGGCAGTGATCTGAACAAAGGACTTCATGGTGATCCTTTCACCTGGTATGTTTTGCATAATAACTGTTTTACCACCTGAATAAAGGAGATATTTATGGTGATAATTCTTGTGGTACAGACCTACAAATCTCCTAGCAGCCCTTATTATAGCATATAATTCTTGTTCTTCATAGTACTTATAAATCAGTACACATGGAGTGTTAATGTCTTTATGACTTACCAATGATAGTTATTTCATCTTGTTAATGTCACATCAGTGATGTAATATTTCCTGTGGGAGCTTATGTGTCTGTAATTTATAGTATAGAGTATGAAATGCTAGTTAAGTTAGCTAAATTGGCAGAAGTGTGGATTTTAATATTTAAATGATGTTTAACTGGAATCATTTATCAGTTACTTTCAACAGGTAGTGAATAATGTATTTTTAGTTAAAGAAAAAAAAAGTCAGACATGCCAGAGCCAGTCTTTATCTGGGTCTAGGACTAATTGTTCCTGAACCTCTTTATCCAATGTGGACATGAATTACACATGATAGAATAAACTTTACTCATGCTTCATTCTCCCTGATTCCTGTACAGTCTTCTCTTTAGGTCCCAACTTTGATTCCACCCCCTCCCCCACCTTTGATTTCCCATCCCTTTTTTAGATTAGGTAAGCACAGTCTTCAAAGAAATGCTTTGGAGTTTGAATAATTCACTCTAAGTGAAGATTATGCAAGGAAAACTTGCAAAGTATTTTTCTTTAACACATAACTAAGAAGTCCAGTGTTCAAAACATGAGTTGTGACATACTTATTGCAGCTTCATGTCTTCAAGTCCTACATTTTAATTATTTTAATTCAGTAAAGAGAGATGCATCTGCTTGTGCCCTACTTCCTTATTTCTGGGAAGAGTCGCTGCTTCCTGTTACTTACCTCATTTGGCATTTTCATGTACCTGCTTTCAGTTGTCTTGCCAAACTTGTTTATTTTGGGGATTTTTTGTAAATATTTTGCAGTAATGTGATGAACTGGGATAATACTTGCATGTGTGTGAACTGGGATAATACTTGCATGTGTGTGCACACACACCACAGCTGTTTGTCTGTACATGTCCAACTGGTGAAATAAAATGGCTTTTCCATACCAAAATTAAAGTAAGTGAAACTTGTTCTGGTAGACATCAATGTAGCCAGTTCCCATAATCTTACATATGAATGATATCTTAAAGATTGTATAAATCCTTAGAATCAACTAAACATTTTCTTTGAGAGTAGTTGCTATTTGTGTTGTAATTTCTGTTTTGATAATACAAAGTTATCTTGAGTACCAAGGCTTTGAAATGGTTTCTTGATATCCTTTCCAGTTTTCAAGCTGTAAGAAGACATTCAGGATGAGAAATGTTTGAAATAGCAATACTTCATAGGCAGGTAGACCGAAAGAAAATCGTTCTTTTTGTATCACTGAATTCTAATTGGGGTTTAGAAAATTTTTCTTGGCAAACTATGAGTAGGAGATAATATTTTTACTAAATAACTTCTAAAAGATTATGAAGGATATTATGCAGATGGGTTGCTACACTTGGAAACTTTTCATGTTCCATATGGCTATCTGCAATGTACTGTTGCTGAAAGGAGGCATTCAGTCAGCTGCTGCTGTTGCTGATTTTGTATTTTAACCATTGCAGGTATGTGAAGAAGTGTATATGGGAGGATGAGTATGTGTATATATATGTTGTCACTTGAGTAAGGATTGAAAAAAAAGCATTTATTTACTATACAACATCCTTTGGAACATCCTAACATAGAACTGTGTTTTGCTTGGTTTTACCATTAGTATTATTTGTTGCAGACTGGATTCCCTGACAGAACTATAAAATGTATTTAGTTTATATGCTAAAGAATAGTTTCTGCTTCCTGAAAATGAACATTGATATACTTTATCTTTTGTTTTTAATGAAAAGTTTGAATAAAATTGGCTTAGACTGGCAATTCAATGCTCTTGAATGGAAAGATCTAGCTGATGGTACTTTCTATAAAACAGATAAAATGAAAACCTGCCTGCTTGGTGGTATAAAATTTAATCTGTAAGTTGTATAGAAAAAGGAAAGAGACATGCATCAAATATCAGACTTGGAGACCTTGACTTAGCTTTCACTGTGGAAACAGTATTATCAGTGCTAATGGATTACTAATCATTGTAGGACTCAAGAAGTTCATTTAGGAGCGAGCGATCCAGCTTGTTTGTTGGTCAGCAACTGCACTTTAAAGTGCAGAGTTTACAGATAGTGTTTCTCCATAAATGTAAGTAGGGAGCTTTCCTTCTAGTTCAGTGCATTGTGTAATATCCTGGGGGTGAAGAGAGGATTTTATAGCCCATGACATTGTTATTCTTTTAGTAATTGCATGTGGTTTATGTATTTAAAATGTTTCTCAGCAAAGATGTTTCAAGCTAGATTATAGGCTTCATACCATATCCTTTTGTATGTGGGTTTTTTATATAAATGAGAGTTTGAATCCAGAGTGCCATCTTTGTCGTATCTTAGAGGAATTTGACAGCTAGCTTTCATGTTTGGCAAGCTAGGGATACATGTTAAAATTTGCCAGATACTGGAAGTGCTCCAACATTTGAAAGAAGACTGTGTCTTTTCTTAGAGTGGTATGTAACAGGGACACTGATAAAATTTCAAACCTTGAACATATTTCATCTGTAGATGACAAATACCTTTGTCTAAAACTGAACATAGATAATTGCCTAAAGGGTAATGTATTTTATGGCCTATGGCTGAGAAGGTTTGTGATTTTTCTGTTTGAAAACCCTGGAATAAGTAATTAATTCTAAACACTCTTCTTTTCCTAATATACTATAATGTTTAGCCAAGAAGTATCATAATTGTAGGAAGCTTTGTTACAAAGTAGTGGAATCTAGAGTTTTTGATGTCTAGATATTTTTGCATAATATAAATAATTTGCTTTTGAAATACAACTGCTAATTGAGCACCAGTATGGAAAATACTACTTATACAAGCTAAAAGCAGAGTAGGTCAATTCTTCAGATTTGACTTTAGTATACGTTGTTTTGATTAGGGACCCTATCAGAAAGATTGGTGAGGCCTTGTTCTTTAAGAAGCTAGGCTCTCCAAGTTGCTTAGCTCGTGGAAATGTCTGTCATAATCTAATTTGACCTCCTATGCACATCAGTAATGTTTGGAAAGCTGGGCACCACTCTGCTTTACTGTGCTGTTTTGTGCTGTGTGTATTTATGTCTGTAGTTAGAATGTGAAAGTTCAGCTGATAGTGTAGCAAAATGTAATTGAAACTGTATCAGGGATACTGAAAGGAATAATATTAGGGCTAAACTTTAAGTAGCCTCCTTATTCAAAGGAAAGGAAAAGAGCTTCATAATGAAATTTGCAGATGCTTCTGTGGTTGAAGTTGAGAATATTAATAGAGCCTGAGAAAATTATACAAAAATTGTAGACATTACATAAAATAATCCAGTACATCTAGTTATGAAAAAAAAAATTGAAGCCTGCAGGAATAATGTTGTTGAGCTTCAAACACAAAATACTGTTACTGAGTTGAATTATATTGTTTTTCTCTGGCTGTTCACTTTTGACTTAAACACGGCCCTTAGGATTTACTCTTGCTTGGAATTGAGGCAGTGCTAAAATTTGTGTTCCCACCACTGCAGGGTGCAAGCTCCGAGTTTGCAGAATCATGTTGTTAATTTAGAGAAAAGAAACAGAAATGATGATACTTCTGAAGCCAAACCAACCTGCAGGAAGTTGAAAAACTATAAATAGCTTTCAGTGACTAAAAATACTCCTTGGACACATGAATACATTTTATGTGCAATAGTGGACAAATGGCTATATGTGAAGGGTGACACACCATAGTATTGTTCAGGGTGATGAAAGTGAAATATTTTGATTAAAAAAAAGAAAAATCCAGCTTGGTTTTAAGCTCAGCTTCTTGGCAATAGTATGTAACAGGAAGCAAATCATAAAGCAATTGTCATGCTTTCGGCAGGACTTCTTGCTATATGTGAAGTCTGTAGTGGTACATGTAGTTCATGCCAGCTGAAATCTCTCTGCACTGAGTGAAGGGAGCTAAACTGCATTAAAGGAGTATGCCCTGTTTTCTCCTACTGATGTTTCACATTGTAGGAGTGAAAACTGGATGAGAGTCTGGTGCTGTTACTACTGTATTTGTTCTTTGTTCTGTGAATACTTGAGAGAAAAGGTGCAGCTTTTTAAGTAGGGGGTCATTATCAGTGGTGGCTGAGGCAGTGATCTGCTGCCAGGAAGGACAGGCCATTCTTTCTGCCTACTGGGGGGCTCAGCCTATACACTGGAAAACCACCTTGTTCCTGCTACAGTTGAAAACAAATCCAGCAAAAATAAGTTAAATATAGAATGGCCAAGGAGAATTTTCTGTCATTTTAGTGAAGAAAACTGACTTACTGCAGGATTGAACAAACATGAAAGTTGGCATAAGGATGGTCTCTAAGATCCTTCACTTTCCCTAAGATCCTTCACTTTCCATGGCAGTAAGTTGTTGCTGTCAGCTTGTCAAACTACTCCCACAGAGGTTTCAGTATTCCCTTAAAACAGGGATCTCTGTAACCACCTGCAGAGACTGAGTGCAAGACTGATCCTGAAGGCTACAGTATGGCTAAATAGCCATATGCTTGGATCTCTGTTTTAGGAAATTTTATTTATTTTATTTTTTTTTCCCTGAGCATTGATAGGAAAGGCATTGTTACAGGCTGGGCTGATGGTACTGGCTTTTGCTTTTTATTGGTGTGACGGCAGCTTCACAATCATTTGCCTCAGTGATCTTACGGTTATTCCCATCATGGATGACAGAGTGATTCTCAGTCCTGTCCTTCCTGTACAGAGCTGTGGGAGTGTTTGGTGACTGCATCTGTGATTGAGGAGCCTTTGGAATCTGGTGCAAGTGGCAGCAGTGTCATCTCCCTCTCCATTATTGAATGGCAACTCTCTAGAGCATCAGGAAACTATTCTGCCCTCTATTCTGCCTTGGTGAGGCCGCATCTGGAGTATTGTGTCCAGTTCTGGGCCTCTCAGTTCAAGAAGGACAGGGAACTGCTTGAAAGAGTCCAGCGCAGAGCTACTAAGATGATTAAGGGAGTGGAACATCTCCCTTATGAGGAAAGGCTGAGGGAGCTGGGTCTCTTTAGCTTGGAGAAAAGGAGACTGAGGGGTGACCTCATCAGTGTTTACAAATATGTAAGGGGTGAGTGCGAGGGGGACGGAGTTAGGCTTTTCTCAGTGATGACCAGTGATAGGACAAGGGGTAATGGGTGTAAATTGGTGCATAGGAGGTTCAAGGTGAATATCCGAAAAAAATTTTTTACTGTGAGAGTGACAGAGCACTGGAACAGACTGCCCAGGGAGGTTGTGGAGTCTCCTTCACTGGAGACATTCAAAACCCACCTGTATGCGTTCCTGTGTGATGTACTCTAGGTGACCCTGCTCTGGCAGGGGGGTTGGACTAGATGATCTTTCAAGGTCCCTTCCAACCCCTAAGATTCTATGATTCTATGAAACTTTAATTGGTTATTCTTTTAATGACCATGGAACAATCCTTTTGATGACCATGGTGCATGTGCCTACTGGAGCAACAGTAATATTTGGCAGCATTAGTGGAGCCTTTCTGTTACTTCAGGCCTGAGGAATACTTAAACTTTTTAAAATTGCAATTTAAAAAGAAGTATTTAGTCCAAATTTGTGCAGTTTCACAGCTTTTCCGTGCTCTGACTGCAACAGCAGAAGCAGAACTAGCCACAGGTTTTAAGTGCAAGATTTGCTTTTTCCAGGGGAAATAACTCTTTGTTTTAGTCATAGTCAAATTTTGGAAATGTTTTTCCCCATAATTTGGGATGATACAGCAACAAAAATCCTGTTTGGCCAGTGTGGATAGTTAAGTGCAAAAATAGAGCTGTTAACATGATACATAGTAGCATTGATAGCAACAACCATTTCCTTTTTGTGTAATATTACAAGAAACCTGACACTGAAAATGTTTTGAATGAACTGACACTTTTTTGCACTTCATAATACTTTTTACGAATGAGGTCATCCTACTTCTTTGGTTTAAGGCAGAAAAATATTATTTCCTGAGGTGACAATGAACATAATCAAGTTCTCTTCAGTTTTGCCAGAGCTGGTAAGAAGCCCAGATTACTAATGTCAGAAGTCTTGGCTTTTTAAACACACTCACTGAATTGAAGTACAAAACATGCAAGTTGTGCCCTTTTTAACCATTAGCAACATGTCATTTCAGACTCGGATATAAAAACCAGAATCTTTCATGGGGAGGAGGACAGTTGGGGGTTGTCCCTTAACTTCATCTCTGGTAGCAATAATCTGTGTTTATTAGTTCAGAGTTTCTGGTTTCCAGGACTGCTGATGACCAGCAGATTGAGCCAGTTTAAGTTTGTGTGAGAGAAGCTGTGTGCAGCTGGGCTGGAACAAACCTTGGAGAAGGTGGTGACTTGATTCCATGCTGTGGAGGCTCAGCAGGCTTAAAGCTCCTGCATTTCATGTTTCTCTGTTGGATTTTATGGAAGGAAGCTTGTGCTAAGAAAATTACACTGGTAGTTGAATATCATCTTTGCTTCCTTAGCAATCATAGAATAAATAACCTTATTGTATTTTTGTACTTTGAAAAGGCTACACATTCCCTTAGATGATCTGGAAAATGAGACTTGACACCAGAAGGTAATTGCAGTGAACATCCAATAGCAAAATTAGAAAATTAATACTATTTTTACCTCTTGAAGTAAGAAAATCTATTATCTGCATTAATTTGCCTTGACTGCAAAACGTCTCATTTTATTCCAAACAAATTTGTGTGTCACAGCAGAGAAATGAAACTCTGTTTACGTTACACAAATATTATTTGGTCTCACTAATAGGCATTTTTTTTCTCACCACCACTTATCTTCAGAGTTAATAAAATCACGGTCTCCATGATAACGTCTTGGAAGTAGCTCAGGGAGAACGAGTTATTTACAGTAATGAGAGAAATAACAAATTTTAGGTATGAAGAATCTCGAGGGTGGAGTCAGGACTTGTTTATGGAGTTTGGCTTTCCTGTGTCCCTGTGGAGCGATTCCCAGTAGTCACAGCCTTCCTTGTTTTCCCCCCAGCAAGGGCCCGTTATCGCGCCTCGCTCCGCAGCCTGTGAGAAAGCCACGGCTGGGCTGTCTCCCGTAGGCTTCGCCTGGCCGTGTCAACAGATTACAGCATTCCACTTGTTAGGACGAGCCACGGAGCAGGAATGTTTTACTATTATGTTACTCAGCAGTGATAAAGTTGGCAGTCTTTTTATGGTTAGGTCCTCAAAGTGGCAGTTCATTTTACTGATAAGGAGACAGAGCTTTGGATATCAGACCCAGACTTATTATCTTTAACAGTGAACTGTGGCTTAAATCCTTCCACAATGACAGGAACCCCATCTGGAGTGAAGGTTTCCAGAATCTTAAACTGGAGATACTGAGGCATTTTCCTTCCTCATGAGTCAAAGCAGAGTTAACCCCATTGTTATCAAAACAAAAAATAACCGGCCGCCAAAAGGAAGGATGCATTTTTATGTTTAACTAAATTGTTTAGTTTATATCAGAACAACTATTGAGTATAATTTTCAGACAGATCCAGGAGGGTGAATTGGGAGCATTATGCTTAAAAGCTTTTACTTAGTTGTTTTAGAATATTGAAAGGAGCACTAATGAATCTCCCATGCTGCAATATCTAAAATTCCTCTTAATATTTTTCTCAAAGGAAATGAACTAGACATTCTGTGAATTATTTTTTATTTTTTTTTTTTTTTGTGTATGAGATCTTTCCTTATAGTATGTAGATGCAGCTTCTAATCATGCCTTGAGCACAGCATATGCGTGTTGGCGCTGAACACCGAGTAAAGACATACTTGGATTCTATTTACAGAATCCTGTGGGTTGCAGGGGTTAAGTGTAATCCAGATTATACAGTGTTAACATTTTCCCTACTGATATCAAAGTGTAGAAGACTGGCAGGCTGAGTTGTTAGGGAAGGGCTGGGAGAGGGATAACAGGCTCCGACCTTGAGAGGCCAAACAGCCAGTCCTTGTATGGCCAAGTCCATATACGTGTCCAGCTGATTGGTTAGAGGAGCAGGATCTGTGCCGTGACAGGTGTTGGGGGAAGCTACACCTGTTTTCCCCATATGCTGATTTAGGGATTACATTTTTGTGGGAGTTCCAGATACTGTGTGGGATACGCAGAGCAAGCCAAGAAACTTGAGAAGGAATGATAGCTTATGGTGACCTGTGATATTAAAGAATTTCAGACAGTGTAATTGAATTTTCAACTGCTTTTTAAAAGCTGAAGTAGAAGTAGTCAGTATTTTGCATGTATATGAATAGTGAGAAATTCTTATGTGGATTTTATTCTACTAAAAATTAGTAGGTGGCACTTGAAGAAAAAATGCTGATGAATACTATAGTCCAAACACTGTTTTCTAATACCAGAAATTTAGTGTGCTGTAGAAATATATAGCCTCTATATGGGAAAAAAAGCAATTTCTTTATGGTTCTGAGAATGCCAGCTTGCAGATTTCAAATCTTTAGGGCTTCTAGTGTAAAATTTGTAGAATATAAATAATTTATCTCAAAAAGAAGACACAATTCCCCTTGTGCTTGTATAATCCTCCTGCTGTCTTATGTACTGTTAATGTATACCTGTTTAACAATTTATACTGCTTTCCTTTTTTAAAAAACATTAATGATTTTTCCGTCACTAGCATTTTAAAATCTTGGTTTGTAATAAATGAGAACTTGCAAAGGAAGACTTCTGTTTCTGTAATAGGGTGAAAAAGACAAGTAACAAGGAATACAAATTTTGTTTAAAATGTGGTCATGAGACCTGTATTTTCATATCCTTTCTTTCAGTAGCTTATTTGTAACGCTTAGATTGGAGACAAGTTTGGTTTTTTCCGGGGGATGTTGATGTGAGTTCTCCGTCAGAAACAGGAAGTAGCCCAATAAAGCAGTTGCATCAAAATGGTCTAAAGAAATCTCAAAAAGCTTATATTTAGCAAACTAAGTAATTTTAGAGAGAGATTATGTAATTTCTTTTTATAATTTTTGCAGTTCTTATTATCATGCAGGGTGATAGAAGTGGAGGAAAATCCTGCCTTTGTAATTTACTGAGACCATGTGTTACATATATTAATCTATTGCAGTTGTTGAATCTGATAGGAAATGTAAGCCTCTATGTTTCTCAGGGTTTAACTCTATGCTCTTTAAAATGTGAGTATTAAAATTAGGATGATAAAATAAATTGATTAAAGATCCAGTAAACTGACTTTTAATTACCAGTGATGACATTAACTCCTATGCATGGGTTTGAATGTTCCTTGTATATCAGGCAATTTAACTCCATCAGCTAGTATCTCAAAGGGGTTTTGCATGGAACACTGGGGAGAGGAGGTGGGTGTAGGTTGAAGTTACACATGACATGGCACCTGGGAGTGTCTATGCCTCTAAATGAACCTTTTCTGTTTGTCCACTATTTTGAAAGACTAAGCCTGTCTGTTGATCAGTGAGTTTTGTCTGTGAAAGTTTCATGTAGTTTCAGTGGCTCTGAATGATTCAGTGATATACAAAACTTCTTGGCAAGTTAGTATGATTTGTATGTGAATTTTCCAATTGTATTTCAGACCTTAAGAAAGAAAGGCCTTAATGGTTGTGAGAGCCCTGATGCTGACGATTACTTTGAGCACAGTCCACTATCGGAGGACAGATTCAGCAAACTAAATGAAGATAGTGATTTTATTTTCAAGCGAGGCCCTGTAAGTACTTTTATTTTATCTCTACTTTTTATTTGTTGATCCTTTTTATTAACTTCATTATTTAGGCTCTGAACAAGAAGGAACACAGAGGGTGCGACAGCCCGGACCCTGACACTTCATATGTGCTCACGCCACATACAGAAGAAAAATATAAAAAAATTAATGAAGAGTTTGATAATATGATGCGGAATCATAAAATCGCAGTGAGTACTAAAGTATGGTTTGTGCTTCTATTATGTGCATGAGAATTTTCAGTGTTTGCTTACCACTGAATACCACTGCAAAGACAAGAGGATGTAATGGTTTGAGAAGAGAATGTGTACTTTTGAGAACAGTTGACATGTTGACACTTGATCTCGTTAAAATACATTTTACCTTGAAGTATAAGATTTCTCTCTAGCTTTTGTTCTGCACTCAGTTTTTCATACCTTGTGAACATGAGGTAACACTTCTAAATTTCAGGAGCCTAGCTGTATTGCCTAATCCTACCTAAAATATTTTTATAAAGATAGATATTGTCGTGGGATGTGGGTAGTTTATTTAAATCTTGTAGCTCTTTATCTGTTTGTTAATCAAGATTTTAAGACATGTTATAAACAGGCAAATAGAATTGGATTAATTTTGCCATTAAATCAGGTGAATTTTATTTGGCTGAAAACTGGATGTAGACAGGTAGATATTTAAAGACTGGTGCACAATGGGAACCTCAGAAGATTGGTATCTTACTGCTATTGGAATTCTAACAGATGTTTCCATGGACACTGAAAGGTCTTTGAAAATTTTGTCCCAAGTGTCTTAACTGATTAGCAGCCGTAAGTCACCTAATTGCTTTAGAATGATATGATCCATCCTGTACTGTGATGAGAGGACAATTTTCCATTTTAGTGTTATTTAATTAAGAAATGAAATAGTCATTTTCTAAATGCCGTTTATTTACTGGACAGATTATTAATGTTTTCCTTAGTTTGATAAATCTAATTTTGGAGTCTATAGCAAAAAAAAATAATTAGTGGATGTGGGCTCTTGGAAGAGAACTACTGGGCTCCACAACTCCAGAAATTTGGGGTTAACAGTAGTGTAAATTTTGCACATTTTTCAAGGAGGTGTACATGATGACTTTTCCATCTACAAAACCAATTAATGTAGAGTATGACAGGGGAAGTATTTTCTAACAAAACTAATACAGAACTCTGCCGTAGCCTTTGAATTTTTTAACATTGCAAATCTTGTAGCAATTAAAATAAGTGGACTGGCTAGGTTAATCAGCACAGATCCTGGGGTAATTGAGTAGTGTGTCCCCAAATGACATGCTGATACTAGAAATTATTTCATTGTTCAGAGCAATGAGGCCATCTCTACAGACTTTCACAGCAAACTGACAAGTCGTGACACCCAGCGTCACTTCTTTTAGCAAGTTCTTTAGACTTGAATGAAGCCACTATCTTTTGTTCCTGCTTTGTTTTGAAGCTTTTGATATCCGGCATTTCTGTGTTGAGACATCTTATTCAGGCCTCGTCTCTAATACACCTAAATTCCTCTCCCTTGGTTGTCTCTGGTCTTCAGGAACAGCCTGAATTTGTCTGTGTGGGCATCAGTGTAAATAAAAAAGTACAATGTTATTGTTTAGCTCTATGTTTCTGTATTTATAACTTAAATTGGACCTGTTTTGGTTCTAGATCCAGTATTTATGGTTCTGTAGAAGAACATAGTTTCCTTTTGCTGTAGTGCTCTCATTACTGTCAAAGGATAGGAATGAGGCAAAGTGTGAAGAATTCAGTCATAACCAAATGAGTCCTGTAGATGGGCAGAGGCAGCCTTGTTTGCAAGGTGTGAGGAAGGTGTCATTTATTAGTCCTATATTGAGAAACCTACAGACAAAATGTTCCAAATGCTTCTAGCATTTTTAAGGCATGCTTCAGCTATTTCAATTGTAGTTTGATTTACTTGAGAGCATGCTGTTTAAAATCCACCTTTTTTTGGTAGATGTTAAATAGTCTTTTGAAGTAGTTTCCTGTGAAAACAAATACCAGAACAGCTTGTCATTAGTTAGATACTGCAAATGATTTGCTAGCATTAAGTTGCTATGCTTCATTACTTTTTCCTTCCTTCTGTGCCAGAAATTGATAATTATTCTTAGGAATGCCTCACTAGCAACAGTGTCATTGGCTCTCACTACTGAGAGATTTTGTTTCTTGTAGAAAATGTATTATGCTCTTTTAATTAGTATAGCTGTTGTAGCTCTAGTATTGTCAAAACTGTCATACAGAAGTATAATTTTACGTAAATTTTAAGTTGCATGTGGCAAAAGTAAGTCTTATCAAGTATACTTGCTGGGTCATGAGTGTTTTGTCATCTGCATTTCACTTCTAAATTAAAACTACTATCTTTCTGTTCTGTTAATAAATACTAAGGAATATTTATCCTTAAATTGTACGTGTAATGGTTTTGTTTCCAGCAATTATGAAAGTTGTGAAAGAAAATAGTCTCATTTGTTTCAGAAACTCATCACTGTCAAAGGATAGGAATGAGACAAAGGCCAAAGAAGTTAGTCATAGCCCAATGAGTACCATAGATGGGCAGGCATCTAAGCTTTTGATTCAAATACTTGTTGGATAACAAACATATATACTTCAGAAAAATATGTTGCCTTTTAAATAATAATGTAAAAAATTAGAATTGAAAATTGGCAATATTTTGGCAAGGTTAATAATAGGAAATGTTAACACTAACTTTCTTTTTTATGTAATAACTGATTGTTGATTTTGTAATCTGCATGTTTACGCTTACATTTTGTAGGTGCAACAGTTTGTTGATTGTAGACATGTTGAGCTTGTCATTGCTTTGTAATAATCTAAATTAACTGATAAATTTGTTGTCTTTCTGGGGTTGTGAATTCGTATGAATATCTTCCATTTTTTATATTTGAACTCTCAGTATTTTAGAAGTTTGTGAGTAGTTCTTTTGAAACTGTATTTATATGATGTATTAGAGTTTAACACCATATCTACAACAAATGGATGTTTTAAAATTGTATGCTTAATATTAAAAACTAACAATTAACTTTGTTGGGAAAAAAACCACCCACCTGATTAATTATTGGCAAACATGAATGTGTATTTTTATAAAGTGCTGTTTCTGCAGACACAGTTAATGCTAACGTTGCTGTCTGTTATGTGTTCCTTGTCTTTCTGCAGCCTGGCTTGCCTGCTCAGAACTTCTCGATGTCGGTTACGGTTCCAGTGTCCAATCCCAACACTTTAACCTACAGTAACCCAGGGAGTTCCCTTGTATCACCCTCGCTGGCAGCCAGCTCCTCCTTAACAGACACCACCATGCTCTCCCCTCCTCAGACCACCCTGCATCGCAACGTATCACCTGGGGCCCCTCCCCAGAGACCACCAAGTACTGGCAACGCAGGTAAGATTTGATGCTTTGGGATTTTTTTTGGTCACAAACCCCCACCCTAAGCAAAAGAGAGTAACAAGTTCTTAATGGTATTGGTGCATTTTCTTATTTTTTGAAGACCCAAAGTTCTGAAGTACAAAATGATGTGATACTGTGACAACAGCAAGTTTAATGCTCTGGCTTATGTTTATTAGGTGGAATGCTGGGGACCACTGACCTCACAGTGCCAAATGGAGCTGGTACCAGTCCAGTGGGTAAGTCTGGTATTGTGTCTTTGTTGAAGAATAGTTTTGTGGTTTTAGTTTCACAGTTAATCAAAAGCTATTCTTTATTTCAACTCTTTTGAAAAAGTGGTTGTGGAAGAACAAAGGTTGTAATTTTCTTAGTTGCCTTGTAATTGTCAAGTCTTGTAAATTCTTATCAGGGGTTTAACATTTTACTGCCATGCTCTTTCCACTTCAGTAATATTTGCATTTTTCATTTTAGTGGTTTTCAGTAGCAGCATGCTGCTCTTGCTTTTGTGTCTCTCTGCAGGTGTAATTAGAGCACTCTAAAGCCACCTGATGTTCACCACATTTCTCACTTCACATGAAATTCAGTGCACTTACTGAACTATAACACTAAACACAACTCAGCTGTGTTCTCAGCTTTAGTATTCACAAGACCTGGATGGCTGATACTAGTTGTGTTGCCAATCAAAATGAAGAAAATACAGACTGTATTGTTTGCATTGCCATGTGTATCTTGCTAATTATTTTCTAGCAATTATACAAAGAAAGCAATAAATCTTGGAAGCTGATAGCAAGGTTCTGTCTTTATTTTGGAAGATGATCAGAGTTTCTTTCAAAAACAAATGAGAGATCCTGCCAGAAATAAAATTAATTGTATTTTCTGGGCTTCAGTAAGAAGAGATAGTAGCATTTTTAATTTAAAAAAAACAAACATTTTGTCTCTCCTAAACAAAATCTAGTACTCTGGTAGAGGACAGGCAGCCATTGAAATTTATCACACCACAAAAAGACAAAATAAATGACAGTTTACCCACTTTCTTCATGTTCCTTCCATTCCTTGGGATGCCTTGGTAACTGAAGATCACTTTTGGAACTACACATCACTCTCCTTGGTATGTGTTCATACTAAGGAATTAGAGAAGCAACTGTTGACCTTTCAGTATTTGCCCACTGGCTACTTAGTGTGGCAACTGGAAGAAAGTTATTGGAAGATAAAGTCAGGCAGTTGAATTCATGAATAAAAAATGCTTCAACTGCAAGGCTTAAGGCACAGGATTGACTTTCAGCTCTTCATCCATTCTTTGGCTATGTGCAGCAAAGATATGAAATATTAAAGTGTAGTTTCTATCAAGTAAGCAAAATTTTAAGAGAAGGACACTTGTGCATTTGAAAAAGATGGCCATTTTTAGAAACTGTGAAGGTCAGATGTTGATTTCCATAGTATTTCTCAATAAATAATAAGTTTATTATCAATTTGTTTCAGGCCTCTTCTCCAAAATCAGACTTCACTAACAGCACCCTCAGATGTAAAACTACTTACTTCAATAAGCAACTAAAACAGTTGTTTGCAGCACTTGCTATAGAATATTAAACTTTAGATATACTCAAGTTACAGCAGCTTGGTGAACATATTTAATGCAGTAAAATGTTTTCCTTCTCGCATTTATTAATAGTTGACGTGAAAAGTCAAAATGCATCACTTATCTCTTACTTTCCAGAACATCACACCCAGAATGTTATACATGTACCCACTCACTTCTAGAAAGATTTTTCATACGAGTTATGGCTATGCAGGAACAGTGGAGCACCTAGAAGAAGTACCTCTAGCAAAACAGCTAGTTAGCACCAGAATGCTAAGCCTCAGAGCCCTACACTGCCTAGTGGGAGGTGTCCCTGCTCATAGCACGGGGGTTGGAACCTGATGATCTTTAAGGTCCCTTCCAACCTTTACCATTCTATGATTCTACTAGGATAAGGCATGGCTTCTTTTAAATACTGTCAGGTGAATGGAAACCTTCATAGTTGCAAACAAAATCAGGAAGCCATATATAACCAGATTGAGTAAATCTACTAACTTATCAATTTAAGCTTGACAGCTGCCACTGAAGTGTGTATATCGAGTTAATTATGTCTGCAGAGAACAATGGGTTTAGTTTCTTGCTACATTTAGTGTAGAGTAACCTTAAAAAATATTTTTTTTCTTTTTTTAGTTTTCTTTTTTTTCTTTTTAACTTCTCAGGAACAGAGAATTCTTCTCTGGATATAGTTGTGAAAGGTCATGTGTCAGATTTGCAGCTCACAACTTATAGGAGAGATGTCAAAGATGGATTACTGGCATACCCACATTCCTAGATACTCTTTTCTAGACAAAGGAAAAGCCCAAATCTTGACATGAAGTTTTGAGCTTTTGAGATTTTCTTCTCATTTCATTGACACCTTCATCTGGATGAGTTCCTGTGTGATGTACTCCAGGTGATCCTGCTCTAGCAGGGGGTTGGACTCGATCTTTTGAGGTCCCTTCCAACCCCTAGGATTCTGTGATTCTGTGATCTCTGATTAAAAAGCATGTAAAGGTCATCTTGCATAGGTGGGGGACAGTTCAAACAAAGATGTTGCATAAAATGGCTCATATGTAGTTCATGAGTTTCTCTCTCAAGTCCTGTGAACCTGGACTGGAATAGAACAGATCCCTTAGCAGTCAGTCTGCCAGCTGAACCTTTATCCTGTGGGAAATGACTGAGTAAAAATACCCAAGTGTTGTAGGAAAGATTGGTAGGTGGGTTTTTTTATGTCTCGAACAGAAAATTTGGTGGTAATCTTGTAATATTGAGAGCTTATTTCATAGGCAGCTGTCATAACTCTGAAAAAGCATTTTTATTTAGTAATATTTTCAAAATTTTACCCACCACATAAACATTTGTGGAAAATTTTTACTTGGCAAGTGTATCTGTTTCAAGGGGAGAAAAAATGTCTGGCATTATGACAGTGTTTGCTTTTGAGCTAATTTATTTTTTCGATTAATCAGATCAAATGTTTTGAAGCACTAATTTTCATGCTACTGTTGCCTGTGGTGAGTGCTAAAACCTGTTCCGTTTGGGTTGAAGTAGGGCAGCATGTCTGTGTGCATGAAGTTTCGACCCAGGATGCACCACCACATCTCTTCAGATGTTCTAAACACATCCCTTCTGTTGGCCATTCTTTATTCTGGCTTTGTATGGATCTGTAACAATCAAGATGCTCAGAAAGCAGAACTCTGATTGCATTACCTGTCCATTGTTCAGTTGACAGAAAACCTAAAAGGCATCCACTTGCTACTTGGCAACTTTTCACATGAGGCTGAATAACACTTAGATGCAACAACTTTATGCCTTTGTTTTAGGTTTGCTGTGGCATTCTGAATAATAACCCTGGTCTTGAAGAAGGCCCATTTAAATTCAAAATATCTTTGATAATTGTCTCTCCTTTTATGTAGCTTTAGGCAAAAAAAAAAAATTAAAAAAAATCCAGCAACCTGGGCAGTGAGTGGGTTTTTTTAGTTGTGTAACATGAGTAAGCATTCCCTTTGACACTTAGTCTTGTGTGTTTCTTTTTGCTGCATTTTAATATCTGAAGTACTGCCTTAAAAATACAAATCTTACATGTTAGACATGTTTCAAAATCTTGTATTACTGTCAAAGGTATTGCCTGAAGTACTGATTTGTAAAGATCAGTGGAAATACTTTTATTTGCAAATATTTCCCCCCCTGCCCCAAGGTCTACATGTTAATGTTCTTCATTAGATTTTATCTGCTCTTTTAGGTGCATAGTGAATCGATGGCTTATTGCAAACACAATTTTCTGTTTACTTCTAATTATATGATGTTTGGGTTGCGTGATGTCATTTGAGGCATAAATATTTATTTGCTCCCATTCTTCTTTTTGCTTAATTTTTCACAGCTTAGCTGCTTGTCCACAATTATTTTCCAAAATTGTGTATAACTGTTCAGTTTCTCCAAAGGTGAACAACACAAAAAAAAGATTAATGGCATCAGTGACTATAATTTATTCCTGGAGTAGTAATAAGTACATGGAGTACTTTCCAGCCACGTGTGTTCATTGTTTCAGCTGATGTGATTTATGTAGTGAAATATGAGTCTGGCTCATGTAATTGAAGGCTACGTCTTGGGCTGCAGGACAATAAATGAGATTAAGCTGTATTATGTTTCTGAAGGCAGAATATACAGTTGTTAAAATGGGTGGTTTTTAACATTTAGCTTCAGAAAAGAGGTTATTTCAAAAGTAAACATTTTCTGACTAAAGAAGTAGGCTAATGCACATGGACAATGTTTGTTATAAAATCCAATTAAATTCTAATTGTAATATTTATTTAAAATCATAATTGAAATCTTGCCATCTTTGCATTGGTGTCTGTTTTCCAAGAAAGTGTTTTGAAAATGCTTTCATAGTCTGTTGTAAAGAACTAGAATTAAATACAACTGTTCCAATGGAAGTAAACACAGTAATCATATTTTACACTCACATAGGATTCTATATTCTTTTGCCATTTTTTTTCAGGTTGATGGTATTTTTAAATGTAAAGTAATTGTCTTTGGAAAGATCTATAGTGGGCAGGGTTGATACAATTTCTGTATTATACAAAATAGTAAGTAGAATTTATGGGGTTATTAAAGCCCCAGTTTGGCGAGCTGCCTTATAGTTGCATCATCCTGTAATCATTCTCTTTTTCTGGCTCCTGACCTTACTCTAAGAAATACCACGCTTTTAGTTATCCTTTCACTCTCAACTTGTAATTTGATTTTCTTATTAGATTATTAACAGGAAAAAAAGGCTAAGTTTCATATTAAAAATGAGTATTCTGCAGTCTTACTGCAACCCCAGCATAGGATTCTTCAAATAATCAATACATATACTTCAGTGTTTGCTAAATATTCACTGCTTGTTATTTATAGCAAAGGGCTGTTAGTGGATTAATACCCATACTACTGCACATTTGATGCATTATTTCTTCCATTCCTTGTATATATATTTGGTCTTTTCCTAAAACCTCATTTTATTAAATGCTCAGCCTTTTGTCAGAAAAAATGCTTTGGCTCTGCCCTGCTGCTGAATGATGCTGTGCAGAGAAGGTAATGGCAAGAACTTTGTTGTTTTTGACAGTACCACTGAAAGCATGAAATGTCTGAGGGACTGGCAGAGCCTTGTAATAAGGGCTTCAGGAAATGACTGTGCTGGGTGTGGAAGAAAGACACTGTCCAGATTTAACACACGAGCTACCGAAATACTTGAAAACAGAGGACAGGAAATGGTATCATAGGACAGACTAAAATGCTGCACAGAACTCCATTGTTTATACACAGTGTTATTGTTCTGCAATTTCAACTCAGAGCACCACAGCTTTAGCATATAAAAGGTGACACTGACAGCCTTGTGAGTAATAAATTTCCATTGATTATTACATTAAAGCCCAGACTTTACCTTTTTAGTAACACTAAGTTCTTTAAATATTCTGGCACTTTTTATGTATACAGAAGATGCAAAACTATTTTATAGGTATAAATTGGTGAAAAATGTGCTATTTTCTAGTAACTTGTCCTCCCTCACGTCTTTTTCCAGGTCAATTTTTACTCTCTGTCCATTGTGCAAGATGTGTCTTGCAATCTAATGCTACGTAGGCTGGCTCTAGCTATGTTTGCACTCTTTTGTAAGGGGTAGGTATTGGTGCATGACTGCATTGAACAAAACCATGATTCTGTGAAAACTGTTTCACAGTTTCAGGAACCTTGGGGTAGCAGAGAACTTAATTTCTCTTTTTTGGTTGGTTGGTTTTTCTGTGTGACCTGGCTGTGGTTATTTTTCTCCTAACAGCCAAGAGTATATTTAGCTCTAGTATGTTTTCTTAGCTCCAGCCAAACTTTCCAGCCACTTCAACTAAATTTTATCACTAACCTGGAAGCATCCCCATAAATTCTGCCATTTTCTGCTCAGGAATGTAGCTACTTTAATCATAAAATGAGTTTTTACTGTGACATTTTATACAGGAGGAAGAATGCTAAAATAAAAGCTTTTTCTTCTTTCTACTGTCTACATTCCTTCTTTCCCTCATAACTTCTGAGTTAAATGGTAGAATTCTCAGAAAATGTAATCCCAAACCTTCCATACAAATGCTTCAGTAAAGTGCTAAATTAGAATAACTCCTCCTTGCTCTGTTAACCTTGAAAAACTCAAGGGACATACCAGATCATCCATGGATGGTCAGGCTTTTGGCACAGTAGGAAATCCACAAAGAAAGTAAATCTGGAATTTGAAATCCTGGCTTTAAAGTTGTGAATTTACTGCCCATCTATATATGAATGAGAACACTGTCATTGCAAATTCCAGTAAATTCTGCTTACGGGATTTTTCTTTAAAGATCTTAGGCAAGAACTTGTTTTCCAAAAGACCTTTATAAAACTCAGAATATCTCCAGCTTGGCACAAGAGCTTTGTTACAATTCTTACATTGATCTTACATTGATTTCTAAATTGATAAAGCAATATGTAGGGTTCCACTTGTGGTGGACAGGGACAAAATAAGGGCTGCATTTGGCAGTTCACTGATCCACCATGTTCCAAGGATCAGGAGGGATGGAGGAGGAAGCTCCCTCATGAGCATCCTGGTGAATTCACAGATAAGTTCTCAGTAGCTGAGCATCTTCTCACTGCCCGGCACCTTTGTGATGTGCTGTTACTGATCCATTCTTGCTAAGCTTTTAAAGGCATTAACATTTTTCCTAAAGAAAGTAGAATGTGACGCTGACAACTTTCTTATTTTAATTGCTTTTAGATTAATATGTAATTATGTAATCAAATTGGATTGGGCATAGGAGCCTATTCAAATTAGAATAATAATGCAAAATTCATGCCAGGATGGTGCTACAGGCTATTAGGAGAGAATTTGACACACAGTGAACTTTGTGTAATAGACTTTTCCTAGAATTTTGACTATAAAGGCTGCTTTCAGGACTGCAATGTTAGTATAAACATCTTACTGTGAATTGTATTTATTTATACACACTTACACCCAAGATGTGGAGTGTGAACTATAGGTTCCCTGTGGTGAAATTCCCCTTGCATAACAGCTTTCTTTTTCATTTGCAGTGGTGTGTGTATTTTATGAATTGTTGCTACCAATATGATAAAATCTTTGGAATGTGTATTTTTTTTTTTTTCCTGAGAAATATATATTTTTAACATGGTTGGTGCTTTTGTCAGTACAGGAAAAGAGAGTAGTAGGCACTTAACTGTGACTTGTGTCTTTTTTCTGATCTGTTTTGAGTGTCAGCTCAGACCTGTATCTTGAGTGTGTTCAGCTTTTGGAGACCTCAGTGCTGAAGCCAGGACCTGTAGGCTTTGGCTTGTCTAATTCTACTTAGAATGAGTATTAGAAGTAAGGTAGAGAAAGACCTGTATAAAATAAATTAGTGGGCATTAATAACGTGTGTATCTGTGTCCAGAGCTTGGGATGAATTTGAGGGGAAAGGTTTTTTCCCCATCAGTACTGCTGAATATAATAGTCAGATAATATGTATTAATTAATTGAAACAAATTTTTACTAGAGAATAGGTACTGGAGTCCTGCAAATCCTGAAGATACTTGAAGAATACATTTTAGAAATAGAGACCATAAGAGCTGATTTTTAAAAAAAATTATCCTCATAGGCAACAATTCAGTACAGTTCATGTTCAGTGGGGGCTGGGATGAAGTGGGGTTGTGCAAAAGCACACACTTTTTTGCAAGCTCAGCCTGGAGGAACTTCAAAGGGCAAAATAAAAAAACCACAACAGATGTTATTAGTAATAGTTCCCTGGCAATATGCTCTTCTCAGCGTTTAAGCTGCCACGATGCGACCTTGAGGTGATATTACCTTTACATATTGATCTCCTGGTGAAAGTGGTTTTTGTTTGTTCGATTATTCAATACTGAGCCTCTTGTGAGAAGTTTGTTATTGGAAGTCTTACAGAAGAAGCATTCTGTAATTTGTGCATGTGCACCAACATTTTTTTTACTCCTTCCCTTCTGTCTCACCATACATTTGGTTTTACTCTTTCAGGGAACGGGTTTGTGAATTCTCGAGCTTCACCAAGTCTACTTGGAACTACTGGTGGTGGGAATGGCTTAGGCAAAGTCATGCCTACAAAGTCTCCACCTCCACCTGGAGGAGGTAATCTTGGAATGAACAATCGCAAGCCTGACCTCCGTGTTGTCATCCCACCTTCCAGCAAGGGTATGATGCCACCATTGGTAAGTTAAAACATTTGTTCCATGACTGGCTTTGTAAAAATGAAGTCTTCTGTCCACGTGCCCAGGAAGGAACTGTCTCATCTGCTTACTGTAGGTTACAGTAGTAGAAAGGTGTTTGTATTCTGAAATTTCTTTAATGAAAATCTAAGTTACAAGTTGTTACTTTAGGAGAAATTAAGTTTTTAAAGACTTTTTTTTTTTTTTTTTAATGTGTAAAATAGCAGTCTGACCTAACTGTGGTTAGAGTGCAGTCCTAGAGAGACAGACTGGGATTTTGTTGTTCTGATTTGACATCTCACTGCCTTGGTACCCAGCACTTTGTTGGTTTGGAGGATGTGGGTTTTAAAAAGGGTTATGCATTATCCTGTGGAGGAATAGCTGATCTTAGTGGTGATGGGAGCTGTATTAACGTGCCCAACAGCACACTTTGTACCTGTTTGTCCTGGGTCATAATGGCTGTGGGATGTAAAATGGAGCTCAGTGGTAATGATGGTCTGAGAGAAACGCTCGTTTGATGTGGTGTGCTGGAATGCAACCTTGTGTGTCCTATGGTGGATGTCGTGTCTTCAGTGGAGGCATCAAAGGATAATGAGATCAGGCTCAGTCCCTGTTTGTGTACTTTTCAATCATACTGTGCAGTTTGGCATGTTGGTAGTAATGTTTGTTCAGCCTAGATTTGGAATAGCACACAAGTTTCGTGTCAGGAATGAGGCAACCGCAGCATGGAGACTAGAACAGGTCTTTCAGGAAGAGTTACTCTGTTTTTCCTTTAATTTGGTTGGCCATGTCCTTTGGTCTTAGTCTTTCACTGTCATGTAGAAATGCTCAACACCTATGTGTAAGTTTTTGTGTATGGAATAATGGACCATAACTAAGAGGAGCAGGATATAAACAATACAAGTGCTCTCTGTATAATTCTTGTTTGTTTTTATGGTACCAGAAGTGCTTACATTTCTTACTGGTATTCATGACTAATAATACAAAATTAATCCAAGTGACAAAAGCTATAATTATTCTCAGAGTAGTGATTCTTGAAGTTTTAAGTTTTTCTAGGAATATTGAAGTGCAGAAGACGTAGGAAATACACTGACTGATAATTGAAGTGAAAATTAACCTTTGAAACTAATTAGAAATAGATACAAGAAGAGGGTTTTGTTAATGCAGTTTGATGGTAGCAGTGCACAGTACTTATTTAGTGTTGTGTTGCTAAGAACAACACACTGTTCAGCTCAGGTTTTGGCTGTCTTTTTGAGGAATTTGGAAGTGCTGGGATGGTATGATAGTTGTATGTGAAGGATATTTTGTTACTGAGCTGGATGTTCATTGGATCAGCACAGCCAGAAACTGCTCTGTGTCTACCTGTGTCTTCAATGTCTGACTGTGTCCTTGCATTTACTAAACTCTTTCTGAGCGAATTTTGCCGAAGTGTGTGTTCACTCAGTGCAGGTTTTTTGATTGACCCAAATTACATAAAGTATTAAATTCTTTGTAGTATTATTTACAGAATTGGGTGGCCAAGTCACATTGTTAAATAAAATAAATAAAAATCCTGAAGCACAAGCATGACTTTTTCTTTCATTCTTGAAAACAATGCTATTTTTAGTAACTGTGTTATCCCTCTTGTTTGCTGAGTACAGTCGGAGGAGGATGAATTGGAGTTGGTGAGTTTGGGCTACTGTGTGATAAGAGAGAGCAAGATGCTGAAAATGTCTTTTACTACAGCTTTTAACTGTAGTTTCATTACATCTTTTAAATAATTCCAGTGTTCCCTTGGTAGCAGACAAAAATACATTTGTTTTATCAGACTCAAAACCTGACCAATTCAAGTTGAAAATATATCCAAAGTCTAGTAGCACTTTCCATTTGTAAACTTGGTTTTTTTTTGTGAAAATATTTCACTTTTCCTTGGAGGGAACATTGGAAAAGAGTCTTACAGAGTAACTGTCCATGTGCATAGGATATTTACTATCTTTTATGCAAAATATAAATGACCACTTATCTCCTAAATTACTGGAATATTTTTAGACAGTGGCCTCACTCATGAAGTTCCTCAGCCTGTAGCACAAGCCTTGTGTTACTTCTCTTATTTTGAAGGAGATGACATCATTGCTGGTGAGGTCACCTTTGTGGAGTTTAGAATTATTTCATCCTGAGTGAGATTATCAAACCACAGGGGTGTTCCCTGTTTACCAAAAGGAACAGAGAATTGCAAATGCATAATTCTACCTTTTTCCAGTGGAAAGACGTTCTGGTTTTGAAAGGAAGCTCTTGGGATTTGTGGGTATTTTTTTCTATTATTTTTTTTTCCAAAAGGTTTTAACATTTGGCATTCTGTCTGGAAAATAACGTAAGGCTAAAATGTTTCATAACTTATTTTTAGAGCAATTTGCAAATTGTTTAGCTGCTGTTGCACAAACCATGCAGAAGATGCTGCATCAGAGGGCAATTGTAGAGAGACACAAAGAACTCTGCCTATTGCATTCCTTGATTGGATTTTGAACATGGACCTGTTGCTAATATGAGGCTCTAATTGCATGAAAAGCATGGAAAATGTAGTGACAAATTTCTTGATCAGTGCATGCTGTTGGTTGATTATTTTTTTAACCTTAAACATGAGCAGGGGCTTTACAAATGTAAGGGAAATGATTTTTGAAAGTCAGTATTTAAATTGTTAAGATTTACTGGAATGACTTGGGGTAACAAACAGCTGTCATGCATGTTCCTCTCACCTTTACAGAGGAGTGTCTGGTTTCTAGTGCAAGCATTAAGCTTTAATTCAACGTAAAAACGCCTAATCAAAGTATTGCAACTTGAATTAATGCAAAAGCACCCGAGTTTAAAGCATTCCCGCCTGCTGAAAATTGCTGTGCTCTTTGCAGTGGGAAATAAATAGCGTGACTTGCTGCAGGCGGGTTGAGTTCTGGGAGGCGTGAGGAGCGTGGGCCATCTAGTGGTTTGAAACAGGGCTCATCTGTCAGGGGAAGAAAGCTCAGAACGCAGTGGTGTCCTCCTGAAAGGTGGTGAAGAAACCCGAAGCACCTGCAGTGTGACCTCTGTTGTTGTGTTGATCCCAGCGCTAGGAAGCAGTTCCAGCCCATGTCTGTGAACGTCCATTCTGTGAGGTTGGAACTCAGCACTGAAGATGAAAACCAGATAGGAAGGGTAGCATAGCATGAAATAAAGACTGATTTCCTCCTGTTACTGCCATCATTTGCACCGGTTTCAAAAATAATACAAATAATCTGAAAGTTTAATGAATCTGGCTGAATATCCAAGTACAAGTACGAGACAAGTCTAAATATTTCTTAGTGTCTTTGTATGGCTGAGTGGTCAGGGTTATATTCAGAAATAAATTACCTCAGAAAACCACCTTTATTAGCCATTCAGACAAAAAAAACATCTCCCATGGGGAAATCCTTTGGTCTGGATTGTTTCCCAGTATACGCCTCTAACTTTTCCATTATACAGTAATCCCAACTTTATAGACTGCCATCCAAGAAAGCTTTGGAAAAAGGTCAATTCCTGACAGACACAAAAATCTACTATAATAATGTATCTTTATGCCAGATAAACTTGGTCTAGTGGAGATTTTCAGAAGTACGTAAGTGATTTAAAGGGATAAATTACACAGAAAATCAGTGGGACTTTTCTCTGTGATATAGGGCTTTGAAATCTGGGAGCTCTGAAGCAGGGTGGGTACATCTGAAGAACAAATGCCAAAAGAGCCTCCAAATTCTGACCAAGCTCAAAGATGGCTTTCAACAGCAGCCAGGGAAGAGATCAAAAGCTGGTAGCCACTGGAAGGTTGTAGATAATTTTACTATGGTAGCTGTGTTATACCTTTTTCTTTAAATTGGAAAGATAGAAGCTAAGGAATAATAGCCCTCAATTCATCTTCACAAAATTAAGCTTAAAATTGAATAGAGCCATGTTTCTGTACCTGCTCATTCTGTTATTATAAAGGGAATCTTGCATTTTTACTACTGCTCACTCTCCCAATATCTGAGTGGAGAAAAAATGAAGCTGCAGATACTGAAATACTTGTCTTCCTGTCTGAAATGAGGAGGAAGTAGTAGTAGCTTCAGTCTTTTACAGCTAGGAAATGGACCTCTACGAAAGACTTGCAGCTTCTACTTCTGTAGCAAGTATTTATTTTTTTCAGAGAGCTAGGCTTGTTTTAAAAACATCTTTTCAGCAGTTTGAAATCCAGCTCTCTTACTTGGGAATGATTCTGTGAGAATGTGGGAATGTAGAGACTTCTAGTATTTCTAAGACTTGTGCAGATAAAACTAAGTATCTGTTGTTTAAAAATTAAAAAGTAGCATATCCTGTTCTTGACAGTATCTGGCGTGGCTGAATGGTGTTGAGCAATGTATTTTGAAGAACAATCTGAAAGTTGCTTCTGTGACAGAGCAGCACATTCTGTGACAGAGCAGACTGGCTGGCTGGTGATATTCACCACGGTGTCTAATACAAGGTTTTCTAAATAGCAAATTTGGTTGAAGAGCTTAATTTGAATTACATGTTTGCTACAGGTGTTCGTTGCAGTACATGGGAAAGACAGACTTATTAAAAAGCCACGACGTGCCTGCTGTTAGATAATCTGAGACAATCTAGTTTAGCTCTTTCCTGTCAAAAAGCACAGTTGCTCTGTGTGAACTGCAGTGTCATTTGCTTTGAAACATATCTGCATTATAACAAGTACTCTCTCAGTTTCTCAGGAACCATGGGAACAGCAAGATTATTTTATCACTGAGGTCTTACCAACACGAATTTAGAAGATCTCTGTGTTCCTTTCAGGACAGGTGTAGTCAGCAGTGTCAAAACTGGCAGCTAAAATTTTGAAAATTGAATAAACAACTGGGAAGTGGGGAGACTCTTCTCTGGTGGAACTGCACCTCGCCATCTGGACTAAAAGCTCTTAAAAATAAGACTAAAAAACTCTTAAATCACTTAAGGACTTCTGAGAATTTTATAGATCTGTAAGAAATTGCATTTATTTTTGTATCTTACAATTCTAACACTATTGAAATCTGCATGCATGGGACACAGACAAGTTAATCTTAATTACTTTTTCATTCCAGTTTGCCAAGATCACTTTGGTTGTCTTGAAATGTTTTGGCTTTTTAGAAAATCTATCCTGACAAAAAGGATGCATTTCTAACAACAAAAAAATAAAGCAAATAAATTTAAATAGCTATTTTTATATTAGCACTTGGTTTTCCATTGTTCTCACTGATATCACAAGACATGTTATTTTTAATCATTTTTAGAATGCCCAAAGGATAAGCAGTTCTCAGTCTACACAGCCTCTGGCTACCCCTGTGGTGTCTGTGACGACTCCGAGCCTGCCTCCCCAGGGACTGGTGTATTCGGCCATGCCCACTGCCTACAACACTGGTAAGCACTGGTTTTAGTCCTGGCTTCATTTGTCAGAGGCACGAGGCTTTTCTGATTCATAAGCCCAGAAAATTTGCGTTTCTGTGACACTTGACTTTGTTTTCCTGTTCAGCTCAAATGAAGGCTTTTACTCATCAAAAATGAGCTGTGAGTTTGTAAAATGTGTCCATGTTGAGAGGTGGGGAAGCAGCTCTCAGTCAGTCAGGCTGCACACAGCTGAGCACAGAGGCACAACAGGCACTGCTCATAGCAGCACTCAGGCTTTCCAACTGAGAGCTGACATGCCCACCTTTCAGCAGAGGCTGGTACTTGAGAGCACCCTGTCCCTCCCGTTCCACAGCAGCAGGGAACTGTGGGGCTCTCAGCTGACAAACAGCTGAGAAGGATAAACCCAGAAAGGGCCTTCAGTGGTTTTATTGAGTGAGGTGGGGGCTTCAGGGAAGGCACAGTCAGCGTTTCACCACGGTGCATCTCTCTGTCTGAAGGACCTTGAAGCTTTTTATCCAAATTGGGTGTGATGCAAGGAATTTGATAATATAAGTAATAAGTGGTTGATTTGGGAAGTAGTTAATGATGTGGTGCTTCCTATTTGTCTCTGTACCAATGGAGATGATTTCAAATTTCATCTCAAGGTTCTTTACTTGTCACAGACCCTGTATGTAATCAGTGAAGGATTTTTTAATAATTATTTCCTTGGAAGGCTGCAGTCTTGATGGTGTCAGGTTGATTACCATTGATCTGTGATGCAGTTTAATTTTCAAATGCACCTGCAGAGAAACTACATTGCGGAGGAGTGCTAATAAATTTAACCAGCACCTATTTTACCTCTTACTTACAACTAAAAAGGAAAACAAAGGAAATGATTCCCCAGGTGACTGTTACCTTCAGATGAAGTCTAGTTAAGATTTTCAAATTTAGTTGCTATAATTTGTGAAAACAGAAATTTCTGAACTGAGGAGCACTGTGTTGGCAATGTTTAAGTCCTACTTGGTAGGCTTTTAAATTAAAAAATAAAAATAAAAAAGTCTTGCTTCCCTCTTCTGCAGTGATAGCTTTCAGGGGCAGAGCTAGCCTAGAGATCTTCCATTTAAGGCTGATCAGCTCTGGCTAGACAGAAGGAACTAATCAGGACAAATCTAGAAAACCTTCAAGGTTTGTAGATGGCCAAAGCCCAAGTGATACGGAGGTTTTGTTATTTGCCTCCTTTCCTGCAGGGAGGGCTGCCACAGGAGTCTGTAATGTTGGAAGGTGGAATAGATGGAGCAACCATCCATTCTCTGTGAATTCTGCCCCAAAAACCGGGTATTTGATACTTTTTTTTCCCCCACTGTTTTTTTAGCTCTGAAAGTCTTCACTGTGGTTAGACTTGTAACCACCTTCCAGCCAAACAACTTCCATCTCTTTGTATGGGTGTGCTGGTTAACTGACACTTCCCACCCCTCAGCCCCTGCACTGCTTTGCCTCCGAGGTGCTGCCCCAGGCACTTCCTGGCACTCCTGAGGTTTGGAATTTAACAGGGACCCTTTAGTCATCATTAACAGTAAATATTTATGTGTGTGGCACCCAACTGAGCTGCTCAACGTTTATGCAAAGACTCTGCCCTGAGGGGGGTAACGTGTAAAGAAATGGATGAGGGAGAGGATGGGGCTGCAGTAGCAGGATGGTGAGCAGAGTGCAGAACTGTACTTGGTGATTTGACTTGGATGATAAGTATGAATTTGCTGGACATGCAGATCTTGGTTTGATACTTGCCATAAGGATTGTTTATATATTGTGTTCAATGGCTGTTTAAGGTCAACAAATAGTTCTGGTCCTGGCTCAGAAGACCCATATTGAGTTTTACCTGTCACCTGGCAAACCCCCTTGTTCTCTTGTGTATGGCACAGTGTTGTGTCCCTTGTCGAGAATAAATCATAGGCTGATGGTCAAAACAGGCTAAAAACAGCAAAAAGCTGAGTGGGGCTGTAGTCTGAAAGTCAGAGTGTTGAAACTGGTGTTGTTCACCATGGACAACTGCTCTTATCACTGGGATGTGATTTAAAAAAACAGCCCGATTCTTCTGATAATGCAATAATTCATGGAAAGCCTTTAGCCTTTAGTGATTTTCAGACAGATCAAAATTGTTTCTGTTAGATTGAGTCTTCCACGGGGGGGTTGCAAAAACAATTGATATTGACACCAAATTGTCCCTGGGTGTTCTCAGGGTAGTCACCACCTGGGTAGCAATTTCAGTTTTGCAGTTCATGGATAAGATAAAATACCAAAATTGGTTTTCTGGATTGACAGGGTTTTTTCAGGGCTGGAAGGGATAGATTCAGCTCTTAGATCTGTAATAAAAACACTGGGTGCCAGCTTTGCACAAATACAGTCTTCTCTGTAATTTGCTTTGCTGGCGAATTAAGTCTTTCTGCAGGTTGCTGGAGGAAGGGCTGGAAGGAACTGGGTTCCTTGCCCTAAAACAGTCGAGGCATTTAAAAAAATGCTCAAAAACTACAGAGATGAGTTAATTAGTAACTTAGACTTGACAGTGCTTATCTAGCCATAAACTGTATTACTGGCTTTGTCAGTTATTTTGCAAAGGCACAAACTTCAAAGGTATCTTGATGCTAAGCAGTAGCGATTTCTGTCACGTAGAAGGCCCTTGTCTGAACAACCTTTCCATCTTGCAACAAGCCACTCAGGTATGGAAATGGGTGTCCTGCTCTCACTGCTGGCAGATGGGTGATTCTTTAGGGAATTGAGCGTGCAGCTAATTGGGTAGTGGCACGTGTATCCTTTGGAAAAGTATCTCCTCAAACCCCTGCCATCAGACACCTTCTGTCTGAAGTACCAGAAGTTAATTGTCATAATTGCAAATTAAAAATACATGGAAACTGAATCCCTGTAAGCATTTTCTTCAGGTCTGCTCTTCCAGAAATCCCATTGGCACAGAATAGCACATCCATCTCAAGTGTTTACATTTACTGCACTTGCACCTTGCCATAGGTCTGGCTGCTTTGAAGGGTGAGTGCGTGTCCCAGTCATGGGAGGGGGGGGGTTTGTTGTTTTTGTTTTTTTTTAGTCTGAAAAGCTCAATACCCTGCTGGTGTGGGACTTGCCTTCCTCCTGTGCTACTGAGGCGAACACCTAGAAGCTGTCCACAGCACATGAGTTGGTGGGTGGGAATGGGAATACTGTTCAAGAAAGGTTGTCTCAGGAGAGAGAAATCATGGTGTTGTCATTTTAGGACAATACCACAAACAAACCCCAAAAAACCCCTAAAAACAAAACACAAACCCTACTTAAGCACAATTTTTGGTTCATCTGCTGGCAGTAGAAAAATACGTTTGGCTGGTAGCAGTTGTTGCATTCTCTAGAGGGTAAGCAGTGATTTTAAGGAAGCTGTATTATGAAATAAAAAAAAGCAGAGAAGTGTTTGCTGCTTTGTTTAAAAACCTGAAAGCAAAGCATGAGTGATAATGATAAAGTGAAAATGTCCCTGTGTGAATGGAGTGAGAATTGCTGAAGGATCATGGCCAGAGCAGGCAGTCACTGCCTGCTGATTAGGGATAGATTGTATTTTATCCAGTTAAGTAGTATTCTGAAATACTACTGAAATTGTTCCAAATAAGGAGATTTTTTGTTTTGTTTGATACAGTTTAATCAGACATCTCTAGTTGGGGAGAGGGAGAATGTGATGTGTTACAGGAGGACTGCACAGATGGAGTGGGCAGAGGGGACATGAAGGCTCCCAGCTGCTGTGACTTGGGTGACACCATCCCACAGGCACCCACCCCACCAGACCTGCTCAGCCCCCCTGCCTGCCCTGGCAGCAGGGACAGTGGCAGCCAGTGCTGTTCTGTGGCTGGGTCTGGATATGGGGTGTGGGACAATGGAGAGCTTTGTACCATGAGCCAGCCAAGTGCTGTGTGTGTCTGGTGCAACTGCTGCCTCTCAGCTGGGAACTGAACCAGCTGGGATGTCAGCAGCACGTTCAGTGCAACAAACACCATTCCTTTCTAATGACTTGTATGAATTCTTCCCTTTTTGTTCCACTTTGAAACTTCCATACAGATGAAATATCTTCAAAAATGCTAATACTTTCCTTACTGTAAAATTCATTTCTATATATAAAGCATAAATACGTTGTACCTGTGGGTTTAGAAGCAGCTGTATGAGACAGCATGTAGAAATTGAAAGTAGGATGCAAAAAATTGTCATTTGGGGGCTTGTGTCCTGTAATCCCCTTATGAAGCTCCAATAACTGCTCCTAGAATTTGAAGTTCTCATCTTTGGACTCCTTTGGGTCTTGCCTTTGCTTTGGGCAGAAAGTCTTTATATTTGTGTGTGTGTATCACATACATTCTCATGTTGTTTTATTGATGTGTGTGTGTGTGTATATATATATAAAATCTATTTGTTTTTCCCTCTTAGATTACTCCTTGACTAGTGCAGACCTGTCTGCCTTGCAGGGATTTAACTCCCCAGGAATGCTGTCCCTCGGGCAAGTGTCTGCCTGGCAACAGCACCATCTCGGTCCAGCCGCCCTCAGCTCTCTCGTGTAAGTACCATCACCTGCCTGGGAGCTGCTTCCAGCTGAGGAACCTGCCCTGGGGAACCTGCAGCACAACCAGTGTAGTGTCCTGTCTGCTGGTGGGGTGGGTCCTTTCAGGTTTGCTCCTTGGCTGGAGAAGCATCTGTGGTTCCTGCTGTTGGTCCTGTTGTCAGTGCAGTGCTCGAGCTGACCAGCTTGTGTCCCTGCTGGGCCAGTTTCTTACAAAGGAGTGGCCTGCACGATGAACTTAGATGATTTGAAACAGGAAACATTTATGTTTAACTTCTAGAAATGCATTCAGGCCATTAATTAATGCTATTTTCCACTGTTTCTTCTTTCCAGTAAGTTGTGTTTATTTACATGCTCACCTGGAGGGTGCTGAGCCACAAGCCCACACACAGCCACGTGAATTGTCACTTTCTTTTCCATTTCCTTGTTTTCTTATTTCTGCCTTTTGGTTTTCTTTTCCCCAGTACTGGCAGCCAGCTATCTCAGGGTTCAAATTTATCCATTAATACCAACCAAAACATCAACATCAAATCTGAACCAATTTCCCCTCCCCGGGACCGTGTCACTCCCTCTGGGTTCCCGCAGCAGCAGCCCC
>NW_009952879.1:2328167-2335053 GCF_000747805.2 Chaetura pelagica | reverse complement strand
GACAGCCTCAGCAGCTCCAGCAGCTCCTACGACGGCAGCGACCGGGAAGACCCCAGGAGTGATTTCCATTCTCCTGTGGTGCTGGGAAGGCCGCCCAATTCCGAAGACAGGGAGAGTCCGTCGGTAAAACGAATGAGGATGGACACATGGGTGACATAAACCTGCAGTGTTGCCTCCTCCCTTTGGTGTTCTCAAAATGAACTGTCCTGACATATCTAAATTTATAAATAAGGACATAAGTATATTTATATGTATATACATACGTGCATATATATATCTTCACATGCATATATATGTGCTAGTGTGTGTAGCATACACAGAATCATCAGGCACTTACGACAAACTTCTTGTATAGCTGCAGATGTCCCATGGTAAAATGTAACAGAACAATCCTGTAGGTATTGATCTAGTCCGGCACTTACCTGGAATTGTTGTTTTAATAATATAACCTGTTTTGCAGAGAAACATTGTACCCGCATTATAATCCTACCACACTAGATTGCAGAAACCAAGAGGGCTCGCCTGTAGTCATGTCCCTGTGTGTTTTATTCAAGCTGTATGGTTACTTGTAGTTAAGAAATAATGCTTTGTAGCAGCAGAGCAGTAGAAAAGCAGGAAGAAGAAAGCAATACTGTACATAAAATGACCTTTATATTACCCAACCTGGCATGGGTCTCTATTGCAGAGGGTGCATGGAGAAGGGCTGATGCTGTAAGAAATAAAAAACAAAAACCCTGTTTTGCACGTGCAAAAAAAATAAATAAATAGTGTATTGGGTCAAAGAAGTGATTTTTTTAATGAGTGAAAGAGAGACATAGAGAACTCGCATGAACTATTCAGAAAATATTAGCCTAGAAAATAGAACATTAACAAAGTAAAATTAATATATTAAGTTATAATTGGAAGATGTTTGACAAATTTGTTTTTACGTTCATACCTTTGAAAAATATAGAAACGGATTTTAGCTCATGTATATTTTATATTAAAGAAAACAATACCCTAATGAATTGAAGACTATATATAAAGTTATATACAGTACTTTTGAACACATTCTGCTATGAATTATTTATATAAGCCAAAGCTGTATGTTGTAGCTTTTTTGTAGAGTATAGTTTTATCTTATTTTGACTTTCTAGTTTTTGCTTTCAAAGATGAAAAGGAAAAACTTGCAGGCGGAACCTTGGGGGAAAAAAAAGCCATGAACACTTATATGTAAATTTAAATTTGAGCCAAACTCTGTGTATATAGCATCCTAAATATATTATCACCTTTGGTGTAAGTACCTACGTATTGTACGTTCACCAGATTAAAAAGTATATTTTTGTGGATTGACGCCGACTTGAAAAAAGGCGAGGTCCTTATTAAGTAGAGTATTCACTGTTTAATATTTACTATTTTGTTAAATATACTGTACTTTCTTTGGATTTTAATTATTATTAATATTATTATCCAGATTTTTCAGAGGGTGTATAAAGGGGTTGTCCCCTCACTGGTGGTGAATGTGTGCCGTTAAATTGTAATCTCTGTGCTGTATGGTTAAGCTTCATTATACATTTTATATATATGTATATAAATAGCAAAGTGGCAAAAAAAAAAAAGGTGTAAGTTCATCCTGCATAAATATAAAAAAATCTGTTACAACACATTTTAAGGCATCATTTTAAAGCTGCCTCTTATGAGGAGGAAAAAAAACGTAACAGTGGAAAAACTTGACCTAATTTCTCCTGATAGGGAAGTAACACATATCAGATGAGCACAAAAGGTTTTTTAAGTTGGTAAGTGGTTTGGAATAAAGCCTCAGAAATTAATTCCCTGTTCCTCTGTGCTGCTTCCATGAAACAGAGCGAGGAACCGGGGGGCCCATGGTGCCCCAGCAGCTGCCTGGGAGAAGGTGGTGGTTTGTCCTTGGATGTGGTGGTGACCCTGGCCCAGCCGTGCGGGGACAGGACAGCCCGGGCAGCGCCCTCACTCAGGTACCTTTGCAGCCCTGCTCAGACCCATCCATTCTGGGGCAGGAGCCAGGTTTGAGAGCCAGAAGTCCCAGGAGCCAAGACCTCAGTACCCTGGGGCTGGTGGAGATGATTTCACCTAAGGAGGGTCCTCACCCCAGTCTGGTCTCTTCCCAGTGTCACCTTCCTGCACCTGCTCTGTGTGCATTTGTACTGGGAACCAAACTGAGGAGATGCCAACAGATCTTCCTGCTGGTACTTCTAGTTCTGGGGAAGAAACCAGAGGGCTGTTCTGTTACCCAAATGGATTTAAAAGTTATCCCTGGTATTTATTAAATTTTTGCTTGGGCTTTATATATATATTTTTTTTTGTCATTTAAAAATAATGATTTTTTTTTTAATAACAAGTAACAAAGAAATGTGAGAAATGGGGATCCAAGGATCATCGCCTGGGCTTGGTGTGTGACTGAAGAACAGTCGGTACTTGCAGCTTCCAGCTGGGCTCTCCTGTTGCCATGGGAACCTCAACAAACCACAGGTTTCAGCTCCTTTCAGCCCCTTACCTCCGTAAATTGTTCTCTCTTTTTTTGAAGTTAGTTACTGGTTTACAGAAGTGTGGAGGAAAATGAGACTCTAATGGCAACTCTGTTTCCAAAGCGACTGAATCCACTTACCACTTCAGAGAACCTTTTAATGCTCTGGAAAGTTAGGAGATTTTTCATTATTTATGCACCTCTATGAACTTTGCTGTACATCTGAGTGGGAGTTCTGCATTCACATTTACTGTCTATTTTCTTGTGTGCCTTATAAGATGGCTTTGCTGACTGTATCTCAATAGTCTTTATTTCTATGCAGGTTTTTAAACAGTACTACTACTGTTTTCTTAAAGAAAAAGAAGTTACATAAGGGTTAGAGTTTGTATTGAAATTGCACCAATGAATTAAACAAAAATAATCATCAGTTCTTAAGAACTGTGACCAGGACTGCTCACGTGTTGCCCCCAACCCTCCAACAGCCTCAGCAGAACAAGTCTGCTCAGACCTCCCCAGGCAGGGGGAAACTCACCACGGTGAATAAATGGGAATCCAGATTTTTAATAACAGGTAACTAACTTTGGAACATGCTTTTTTTAAGAATTGTAAAAAAGTTTTATAAAAAAAAAATATATAAAAAAAAGGTCATAGCACAGATATTTCAACAGGTTAAAAAGAATACTTTTTTTAATTAATGAAGTTGCAAGCGGATCCAATCCTAGTCCGGACCCATTGGAGTGGGAATTATTTCAGATTTTTATCTGCTATTGTGACAAATCACCTCTCCATCTGCCAGCTCTCACTGTAGTGTTTGAAGATACACGTTATCAGGGATTCGTCAGAGCAAAACGCTTTAGCCTTTCACCCAAAGGACACTAATGCATCAGAAACTTGCGAATTGCTGAGCGCACAAGAAATACATAGTAAATAAGGAACAAAACAACTCCTAACAATTGATCACGGGAAGAAGTGAAATCAGAATGTGAAAGAAAGACTTAAACAAATGTAAACATTTAAATCCTAGTAGAAACTTTCTTCACTTTGCTGTGCAAGAGAACACTGCTTTGCTATATTTAAAATGGCTTTTTTAAAAGAGATTTATGTATTTGGTAAATGTTTGTAGTCAACAGTTCACAAAGAAGCTGTTCACGGTTTCATGATAAGCCGTTTGGCGGCACAAGCTGGACTTTGTTGCCATCCTTGAGACGAATCTTTTAAGAAAAAAAATAAGTTAATCTCAATTTTTTCCCTGAATGTGTTGTTTTTTCTTCAATATACAATAAATATTCTAGTGAACTTTTTATCAAATGGTTAAGAAAATGCTAGAGGTTGTTGTAAAATATTTGTATCCTGCATTCACTAAAGTAAAGATACTGGCTTTTACTGTGTACGCCTGCCTCTCTCGTATTTGCAGAGCACTGTCCTGGTTGGGGCAGCCCTGCCCTCTCTGAAAGAATCTTCAGGTTCATGCTTGAAGGGCTGTTTCTAACTGCAGCAATGAGACTTTTAACCAATATGGACTTCTTGTTACTACGTATCAAGAACTGATGCTCAATAAGAAACTTATTACAAGGTCAGTTCAGGCTGGTGCCCCCAAGGGAAGCCCCTTGTCCTTCCTGCTCCTCTCCAGGTGCTCACATTTCCCTTTGCTGGAAGTGATGCTGTGCAGGGCTTCAGGTTCTGTGGGACAAACAGCTTCAGGGGGAGGGAGGCCCTGGCAGAGGTTTTCCTGTGCTCTGAATTCCTGGTGCTGCTCTGCCTGAGGAAAGTGCTTGGCCAGGCAGCAGCACTGCTGATGTGCTAACAAAACCAAACCCGCAAGCACTCTTGGGTGGGTGGTGCCCCTTGTGCTTTTAGTTAATTTTGTTTTATTTAAAAATGTAATAATCCCCCCCTTAGAACAAAGACATACAGTTCCTTCACAGAAGAAAAATACAAGTTTTGGTTTGTGGGTTTGTGTTTTTTTTTTCTTAAGTATATGATCCTTTGGAGTCTTTGTTTACAAGATCATATTCCCCCAGGCTTTCCCAAGTACCTTTTTTGATGGTTGCAGGAAACACAGGTTATTGTTATCACACGTTTCTGCTTGCTTGGCCTGGGGTTCCTTGTGTTGCTGAGAAGCCTCAGTCCTGTTTCCCCCCAGCCCACACAGGTGCCATGAGTCTGCTATTCCTTGGGTCAGGAAGAGAAGGGATCAGTGCCACAGACTCATCATGGTTGGAAAGGACCTCTGAGATGAGTCCAACCATCAACACAAAGAGCTCCAACAAACAACATACACAGAACCTCTGTGCAACAAAGAAAAGCTCCCAGAAACTCCTGGTATGGGACATTACCCTGTCCCTGGCCAGGTTTCACACAACTGTGCTGCAAACCATCTTAGCATTTGGTTCTGAGCAGTTACCTCTTACCACCAGTCCCCAATTTGCTTTATTATTTCCCCACCCCCCCTCCAAATTCTTCCTACAGCAAAACACCCCAGAGCCTCATTTTCTCCTCCCCTCCAGCATGTAGTGTTCACTGACATCTCAGGACAGCACCTGCCTCTGAAGCTGTACTGCTCCTCCCCACACACTTGGACATGCTCCTGCCACACCTGCAGCTCAGACATGTTTCTCACACAGCAGCTTCACCAGCCCCTTCCTGTCCAGGCTTTATGCTGCTCTCCTTGATTGTTTAAAATAACATAGGGCTTCCTTGTGCTGGACAAGCAGTGCCCTGGTTAAAGAAGAAATCCTGCCATGAGCTCTGCCTGCAAAGACACCAGATGGCAAGAGGAATCACTGAAGGATTTCATCGAGAAGAGCTCTGTTCAGGTTCTCCCTTCTCAGGGCTGAGCTTCAAGCAGCCTGACAAGTACAGCTTAAACACTTGCTCCAAAGGGTGACACAGTGAGGTGCTGTCAGCATCCCTGTGTCTAACACCCACCTTAACACACTAGGGAGTCAGCAGCTGAGAGCCTGGTGTGCCAGCACTGCTGTGGTCTGCCAGAGAGAAAACTGACAGTTCAGAGAGAGAGTTCCCGCTTCTACTCTGAGCAAAAAGTGTTTGCTTCAATGTCAACAACCCCCAAACTTCCTAATCACAGCAACACAGCACTTTCTACCTCAGCAGCAAAGGATTCATTTCTTAGACAAGGCATGAAGAAATACCTGAAGGAACCAAGATTATTAAATTGCTACAAAATACTTTACCTCAACAGCGGTCATGAATATTAAGTCAGCTGCTCATTGTACTTTATAAGCAACGAAGCACCCTGACTCCTCAATAAAAAACACCTCACCTCACTTTTAGTCAAGTTCAGGATTACAACATCAGCTACTTAAAAAAATAAAAATAATCTGTACTGTTATCCCCCTGAACACACACGAGTCAGTCACTGCCACGTGGGCTTCCGTGCTGCGAGCCGAGGCTGTGCCTGGCTGCCCTTGCCCACCTTAGGATTTTCTTTTCTACAGCTGAGCTTCGTGGTAATTTCCCTTCCAATCCCTCTGTTGAACTGTTTGAGGTTAGTGTTGTGTTGAAGGAGTGGGCCACCAGGCCTTGTGTTTTAAAATAGATTATATAAAATACTGGCAGAACAATTCCTATCAGGAGCATAATAAAAACTGCATTCCACCACTGGATTCCACAGTCCGCACCATTACTGCTCTCCTGCTGCCCTGCCTCGGGCAGCAGCAGCTCTGGGGCTTCCAGGCAACACTCCATGTTCAGCTGGCCCTCGGCCTGCACAGCATCCTGGATGCTCTTGTCGATGCCCTTGAAGTAGTCGCTGAGGTGTGAGGGGGCAGCAGAGCTGCTGCCACCAGCCTGGGGCTCTGGCAGCTCCACCAGGGTCAGGCCGCTCTGGGGGGGCGCACTGGGGAGCGGCCGCAGGTCCCCACCCTTCTCCGTCAACAGCCCGTGGGTCTTCACGGGGATCTTGATGGACTTCAGGGCATACAAGTCCTGCTCCCGGATGAAGTTGTTGACACGTTTGATATCTGCAACCTACAGGATCCAAAAAGGACACCAATGTTAGCGTAGGACAACCCAGTACTGAGGCAGGAAGTAGCTACAGAACGAGTGCAAGAAGCCAAACATTCAAAGCAAGTGCTGGCTGCAAGTGGCTGAGTGTTTTGCAGAGATCTCCCAGCTCTTCCAGGGATGCTCCAGGTCCTGCAGGGCAGAGATGGTCCCCAACTAAACTTGTCTATAACCTCCTCTGCTGCTTTTATATCTCTCAAATGCTGTCTTTTGCTTAATACTGTGTGTCTTCTTTCTTTTCTCTCACTCCCTAGTCCAAGTTGAGGCAAGAAGAATCTTTCTAACAGATCCTTTTAAAACAGCACCTTCTGCTCATCTTCCAAAAAACTGCCCCTTGCCTGTGTGGCAGCAGCTCCATCCACCTCACGCCTCCTGCTG
>NW_009952879.1:2323605-2328064 GCF_000747805.2 Chaetura pelagica | reverse complement strand
TCTCTGTGCATCTGTGACCATCTGTGGTGGCTGGTGTGTAGGTCTCCAGCTGTGGCCAGTATTCCCACCCAGCTCGGTGATGCAAACAGCAGTAAGAGCAAGAAAGAGCAAACCATACATACCAAGTCACAAGGAGAGCTGGTATCAAAGAAAAGGTGAGGCAAGGCTCCCTTATTTACTGCTAAATAAAGAGAGGGCAGCTCAAGACAGCCTGCATGCACAACCACCTAGCAAGTAAGCAGATGAACTTCTCAGCTGCCCTAAATCCTCGGTCAAAGAAAACAAGCAGGACTGGCAGTGTGTGCACGGTGCTCCCCAGAGCAGCCATGGGACATGAAAGAACCTTAACGGCAAGGCTGGAAAATGCAGAACAATTAAAACAGCAGCACCTCAAACCAATGAGAGAGGCAAAATGAGCAGGTAACCACCTCCAATATATCATACAGAGGAGACACAGCAATGAGGACTGCACTTTCAGAGAAAGTTTGATTTGTTCTTTTAGGAATCTCACAAATTACTGTATAAATTGCACACACAAGCCTAAGGGTACCAATGAACCTGGGTAACTACAAAACAAGACATTAATGTACTTCCTAAGCTCATGTGTAAGCACCATCAGCCTAACAGTTCAGGGCAAAGCTCTCCTTTCAAAGACAGTGCCTGAATACACCACAAGGCAGCCCAACACCTCCTTTGCCTTCACAGCCAATGTTCAGGGCTGCTTGTGGTGCTGCCCAGAGCAGGACCAGCCCCCAGCACGGGGGGGCAGGGGAAGGCAGCCCTCCCTCCCCTGCAGGATGTCCTCACTGGTTGCTGGACCCTGTGTGAGGTGGTGCTTCAATTTTTGGTTTTGTTCCAAAGAAAACAAATTATTAGGGCAGTAAACATCCCCTGCCGTGTCTGCAATCAAACACTGCAATGTTGTGTTAGGGCTCTAGAAACAGAAAGGGGACCAGCACTCAGGCAGAACAACAAACAAAGCTGATGAGAAGCATGCGAGAGCACTGGGCTGCACAAGCCATTTAGGCTTATTTTCTGTACCCATTTTTTTTGGCTGCAGTGAGCTCCTCTTGTCCCAGCTAAGAACAATGCCAAAAGCAGGCCAGGACTATAAATGGTCAGGAGTAAAAATGAGAATTTTGAAGTGCTTTGCATCTCTTCCAAGTTTTGTGTAGCACACACAAAGCTATTTGTTGCACTGTCTTTATACCCCCACTCCAAGCAGGCCCTGAAGATTCTGAAACCGGTGACAAGTTCTCACTGATTTCAAAGAGCTCATCCTGGATTTTTTAAACACAAATGGATACAACTTGTCCTCACTGACATCCTGGCAGCCTTTCAGGAGCTGCTTAATTGTGCAAGTAAAACAAAACACATGAAAATTGATCAGTGCCAGTCTGTAAATAGACAAATACACAAATCTTCAATAATAAGGATTTCTGAACCTCTTCAATTTAACTGGAACAAGTTAGAATTGCACTTTCTGGAAGGGAGGGGGGCAGTAGGACAGTTTTTTCCTCCCTATCAGCTTGTGTTCCCCACCAGACAAGCCCACAGAATCACAGAATGGTTGGATTTAGAAGGGACCTCTGGAGATGAACTAGTCCAACCACCCTGCTAGAGCAGGATCCCCTAGAACACATCACACAGGAACATGTCCAGCCACATTTTGAATGTCTCCAGGGATGGAGACTCCACAACCTCCCTGAGCAGCTTGTTCCAGTGTTCTGTTACCTTCAGAGTAAAGAAGGATTTTCTTATATTTAGGTTAAACCTCCTGTGTACCAGTTTTTGTTCATTGCCCCTTGTTCTGTCACTGGACACCACTGAGAAGAGTCTGGACCCATCCTCCTGACACCCACCCTTTAGATATTTGTAAGTATGAATGAGATCCCCCCCTCAGCCTCCTTTTCTCTAAGATAAACAGACTCAGCTCTCTCAGCCTTTCCTCATATGGTAGATGCAACCCTGGTGGGCTGCAAGCAGAGCAGATCTGCCTGAAAGGCTGGAGGAGGGGGCATCAGAGGGTGGCAGGTGAGCCATGGCAGGGACAGGACTGAGTGCTCCAGAGCACGTTACAGCAGGGGGGTCACAGCAGGTTTTTTCATGCCATAAGCCAAGAGTTGTTCAGAATCTTCCTCCCCTGAGTTCACCCAAGTGCTGTGGCAATAACAAGGCAATTGCTACAGCTCAGAGAGGAGCACACAGTCACAACTACAAACTCAACTGCTGCAGCTCCCAGTTCCCAGGCTCCAGTGGTGCCAATCACAGCCTATTCAAGTCCTACCAGACTCGCCTCCTCACACACCAGGCTCATCAGCAGAACCTAGAAGGGTTTCTTCTTGTTTTGTTTTTGTTTCTAAGGGAATGGGAGGGGAGGAATTGTCGCAATTCCTCTAGGCCCTCTTGCTTCAGCTGCACCACACAGCTGTTGTGTTGTTAAGCAAGACAGGCTGCAATGCTATTGCAGCAGTTGGGCCAGTACTGTATCATTATCCCCATCCAGGTCACTGTCCAATTGTCTGCATCATGGAACTTCTTAATCACAGTCTAGCTTGCAGATAAAGGAGGCTCTAAAAATAACAGCTTTGACTGCTGAACAAGAAGCTACTTCTAATGTTCAGATCAGGTAATTAAACTTTCCAACAATTTTCCTATAAGGTGCTCTGCTCTGGAGTAAAGAATACGTATTTTGTGGTAGGTTCCAACTCCAGAGAAAATCCACTGTGGACACACACTCCCTTCTGAACTGCACACACCTCTTGGCATGAGAGCAAACAAAACCCACATGCACAGACAGCACCTGGGCTCTGCAACATGAACTTTGACATGTCTCCTTCTCCAAGTCCACTCCTGCTAGACTTAAGACCTTCTTTGCAATACACAAGCTCACACCTTTCGAAAAATAAAGAAAAAACCCATCCCAAACCAGAACCCACCAGAATGGTATTTCTTTGTGCTGCTCAGTTTGCTGAGCTGGATGCTCCTCGAGAGCAGAGCTCTCACCCTCATCTCTGTACTCAACTTCCTACCTTATGCCCTCAAATAACAAAGTACAAACCATGGCAGAGACACTGCACTTAGTCACGTAAATGACAGGGCGTGGGGTTTACACCACCCTGCTGGGCTGTCAGCTGAAGCAGCTTTTTGTCGTTGTTCTGTCATTCTCCAGCTCAGCTCTACCCAGACACCACATGCAAAATACCTCCTAAGTGATAAACAGCAAGCAGAGATGATTCTCACCTTACAACCGTACTGCAGGGCTAGCTTGTTCAGGCTGTCGTCCTGTGTCACCTCCCTCTCCAGAAGCACCACATCTGCAGCTCTGTCCCTGCGGGAGCGCTGCTGCTCCCTGCCCCGCGGCCGCAGCTCCATAACGTTGAGCTCCTCCTCTGAGGACTCCTCGGAATCGGACTGGCCATCAGGAAACACATACACCTGCCTGCCTGGGTAACTGTGGATGGTGACAGGAGCGTGGAAGGATCTTGTCCGGCTCTCATTCAGCCTCATCATTTACACCAGCACCTGGAACGGAAACCAGAGGGTCTGAATGCCCTGAACACCAGTGTTTATTTCTTAGCATGTCAGAGATGGGAGAACGGGCAAAAAGCACAGCAGTTGCACACACACAAACACAGCCTTCCTCCTACCCAGACCTTCTTGGGCAAATCCAGAAGATGCCATTCTGACAGCAATGGAGACACAAACTTCAACAATGGGTTGATTTTCAAACCTCTTTTCTATCTACTTATGGACAAAGCACTACATTCCATCACTTCAAATACTACTTTCTATAATGTCACTTAAAAACCAGCAGTTACTTGAGCCAAGTGTCTTTAATTATGGCAAAAAAAAAATCATAGGGCCACATCAGACCAATACACATCAAAAACTGATCAAAACTACCCTTTATATCACCTCTCCAGAAGTTCTTACTTAGTTCTCTGTGCTTTAAGAAGCCACATTTTAGTTTCATGGAAGTTCACCTTATTTTTTTTAGTACTAGAAGGGCAGCTCAAGCCACACGTCACTTCAACCTGCCTGACAAGGCAGGACAAGAACCTGCCTGAGCACTTATAATTACTGCCAGGTCTACACCATCACGTTATTAGGAAGCTACTTTATTTATATTTTCCCCCTTCCAACCTCAGCTCCACCACCGATTTATTGCCGGGTGTAGGTAAAGAAACCCCCCCACACCCTCATAGACCTTAATATTCCGCCGAGGGATTCTCACGGGGGTTCTGCCGGCACCGAGCCCGGGCTGCGGGGGGGGGCCGAGCTGTGCCCGCGCCTCACACCCGGGATCAGCCCTAGGCCCGGACGGACGGAGGGAGCGCTCCCGGGGCCCCGCACCCTCACACGGCAGGGCCTGGGGCAGCAAGGCCTGGGGCAGCAGGGCCTGGGGCAGCAGGGCCTGGGGCATCAAGGCCTGGGGCAGCAGGGCCCGCCCCACACC
>NW_009952879.1:2275230-2322416 GCF_000747805.2 Chaetura pelagica | reverse complement strand
CTGGGGGGGGGGTGGGGCGGGAAGGAGAGCGGAGAGGATTAATTAATTAATTCCTGGTTGCAGGAATTAGCCAGGCACCAGCTGCCCCGCAGGCTCCAGCTGCAGTTGTTGGCCCCTTTGCCTTCTCCCCTGCATCCCAGAGCCAGAGGCAGTGAAGGCAAGAGGGGAGAGAGAGCATTTCCTCCCCAGCTCTTGCTGCCGCTGGGTTAGATGCAGCACAGCTGACAGGTGTCACACGCTGGAGGGGAAGGAAGGCTCCCCAGGCATCCACGTTATCTTTTAAGCCACAGCCATTGATGGCAGGGCTGGAAAGGCAGTGGGACAGTGGCCCAGGCAGGACTGTGGCTGAGCCCGGCCCCTCTGAACACTGAGCCAGCACCCCCACCTCCCAGCAGGTATTAGCACCTCCTTCCCTCCATCCCTAGGCCAGGTTGTCTTTTGACCAGATGATTTTGGGGCTCAGCAGGCTCAAGGACTTTTCTGACCCAACAGACGATGGATTTAGTGTGCTGGAGAGGGCTCTGCAGGCTTGGGGACTAGATGAGACATGCCAGAATGCCTTCCCCGAGCCACTCATCATCTCTCTGTGACTACTGAGGTTCAAAAGCTGTGAGTAATAATCAGGCTTTGTCAAACAAACACAGGTTACTCAGGGTAAACTGCTCAAATCTGGAAAAGACAACTGCTGAGGTGATCTGGAAACTCAGGGCAAACAACCAGACTTTGCTGACAGAGCTAAGTCTGGGTTGGCTTACTTGTTCTTAACTGTAACTCACTGCTTATTATTGTTCTAACTTTTAAAAGATCAGGAAGAATTATTCATTGAACTCATGGAAAGACACCAGGAAATGTAGATAGGAAATTGCTTCATCCTCCAGCTGAGAGCCCCTTACAGAATCCTTATGAAAAGGTGTTTTTCTCCCAACTGTTGGGATGAAACAGCTGTTAAGAAAATCGAGCAAAAAAGCTTTCAGTAATCTGACTCAAAATCACATCCCTTCTCAGCTTTGTCTATACAAATTGTAAACATGGAAGCACAGAAGCACTCGACTGGCACCAACTGACTGCAAATCACTCAGGATCACTTGTGCATTGGCACAGGCTGAGCTGGACATTTGCTGGCAGTGCTGTCCTGGAAGAAATGTGAGCAGTGTCCAGGCTCCCATGTGCCAGCACGCCCCACCACACAATGCAGGGGGTAATCTGTCACTGAGGCTTAAACACCCCTGCTCAGACAAATCTGAGGTTTCTCTGCTGCCTCTGATAGATACCAACCCCTCTGCTGCCTGTCCAGGAAGGCTTCCAGCAGGAAGGATAAAGAATTAAAGCCTTAGAACAGTCTGCTAATGTAGAGCCTTCCAGGCCTTCACTATCAAGTGGAGAGGACAGAAGAAAGGCCCCTTTCTGTTCTCTTTTTTGCCTTCATAGGCACTTACACAACCAAGATGCTTCCTGCCTTTTATGGGAAATTAAAACAGCTCAGGATTTTGTTAGGAACTGTCTATGGAAGATTCTGCAGGCAACAAGTCTGCACTAGTTTATGCAAACGTCCCTTGCTTCTAGGAGCCTGACATACAACTCTAGTGGTGCCTAAATAGGACCTGGATGTGTCTTGACAAATTCACTTCAACCAGGACATGGAGAAGCTCCCCGTCCATTTTCTGGTGGTTTCTAGACCTACAGGCATTACAAGGATACCAACCACCCCAGCAGCACACAGAGACGTGGTGGGCATGTGAGCAGTCAGCAGATCCATAATTTCACATCTGGTTGCCAAGTGAACTGAGGGACATGCCTGCTCAGCAGCTTTGTTACTGCAAATGTTACTGCTTCCCAGTGGGCTCTCCATGCTGAACCCCAAGTGGTGCAAACAAAGAATATGGAAATCCTTAACAAGCAATAACTGTCTGTTTTGTAGGAGAACTGATGTTGGGCCCAGACCAGTTGCATGGATGATGCAATAATTCCAAATAATTGGAATATTTTTGCTGTTAGCAGATAGATTGTAAGAACTGCAAAGCCCCAAACAAATGAAGTCTTTCTGAGAGCTGAATGGCTCAGTCATTACACACATTCAACCCCTGAATTTCAGGAAGAAATCCTCCTAACCCTGACTTAGGTCAATGCAGAGGGCAACAGCACAAAGTCTGCTCATTTTCACTTGATCCAAAGTAGCAAGATGATGCTGGGCACCAGCCAGCATGCACATCAGTGCAAGCTCCTTCCCAGGGAATGTCAGAGTTAATCTCTTAGTGATAAAGAACCAAAATGTGAATGAAGGTCTTGGTTGGGGCTTTCCAAAGAGAGCATAATCTAAAACAGGGCTCTCCTTTTTTTGTCCCTGTGATTCCTGTGAGCTCCTGCTCAGATCCAGAATTACTGTTCTCTTTAACACTTTGGTCCTCTTTTTTCAGGCTCACTTCAGAAGTGTCCCAAGTGTCAGACACATATTCCTTGTGTCTTTCTGTGTTTCTCTTTAAGCAGCCCTCTAAGCTCTTCAACAAAATCTACTATTTGGATTTCAGATCACTCAGTGATAATGCTTCCCACCCTTGGGAAGTGAATGACTTATTGTGCAAGCAGCAGAAAGCAGCTCCAGTCTCTCTTGCCCTGGTGTTCAAGGAGATGGGCTGTCCCACACGGGGCTCATCGGTGCCAACTGATGCCCAGGCTGCAGTTCCTCAGGCTGGTATCTGATGGTTGCCAACTCTCCAGCACCAGTAGGAGTAAAAATTGCAATTCATAAAGCACCAAATAATGAGCCATCATTAATTGTGACTTGATCTGTGAATTGGGATTAATAAAAGCAAGATGGAATGAAATAATTCACCTGTTTCGTTCTGCCATATGGGCTATTAAAACATAAAACTGTAGAATGTCCAGTCAATAAAAGATGAAGGAGGGGAATTCCCAAGTAGGGAACTACCATCCTGAGCCTATGTACAGCACACAGAAAAGAAATACTTCTTAAGCATCTGCTTCTTAAGATCAAACAATTATTCCTGTTTAGTTTAGCAAATACAGGGAAGGCTCCTAATGAGCACTGGGAGGAAACAGGAACCTGCTGATGTTTCTGATATTTCTGACTTCTAAAAAATAGCAATCATAAAAAAAGAGTATTCCTTTCTATCTTTATTTTGTTTTTTTCCCAGTGGGAGAATGGGAAGGCAGCTGTAGCAAACCAGGTCCATGTTCAGGACATGGCATCATAGAAAATATGATGCCTCTATAGCAAGTAATTAATAAATGCTGGGCTTTTCTCTGGTCTTGGACTAACGTAGCATCAGTGATTGCAGTGAAGTTACCCCCTGTGTTAAGGCAGGAGTAGGAGCCAAATACAATCAGATAATACTCTCCCTGGTGCCTGTGAGTGACTAAGCTGATGTGGGTGCTGTATGTGCATTTGCTTGAATTATATGCACAGCAAGAAGTTTAAGAGGTTGACACAGTAGGCACACAATGCAGGGAATAAAACCACAGTTAAATTAAACTAATTATAGGTATATACTTAATATAGTTAACTGGGCTATGGAGGTTACTCTGAGTATATGTTTGTAAAACCTTGCCTCTTTCAGTGGCTTCTCCTGTTGGCAGGGCTTGTCTGGCTCAGCAGGTTCCAAGCTTAGCCATGGGTAGCTCCACACAGGAGTGCTCCTCCTGTCCTTGACTGGGCTGAAGGGTCTTGGGCTGAAACTCAACACTCTCAGGAACAAGGTGACAGTTTAGGTGGTCACATCTAGACATCTTCCAGGACAGAAGCACAGCTTTTGCCTCCACCCTCACAAGCTTCTTCTCCTGTTTGTGAAATAGCAGGTGTTAAAATTAAGGTCCAGCTTCATCATTCATCTCCAGCTCAGACATCAAATTACTCCCACCTAGGAGGAATACATCTGCAACTCTCTCACGTACTCTGCCACTCTTAGGAAAGGGAGTTTTATCTCGGGAACCAGACACAGATCTAAACAGCACTGCTGTCTCCTGGAGGAGATAACGTGCCTTTGCTCAGAGACCTAGTTCTGTGCTTGCCTTCCATCACGCAGCACCATTTGGCAGGGACTGGCTGGTGTATGTGATAGCAGGCACTGAATTACTTCAGAAAAGCAGAAACTTTTTCTTTATATAAAAGCGAATGTCTAATTAAAAGTGGTTTTAATTTTGCAGTTCATATTTTCTTGGGATTGTGCCAAATTCTGGAGTCCCTACTCCACAGCCTGTCCCTCCTGGAGGAATTTGGCTGGGGAAAGCACCATAAGATTTGTCCCCTTCCCTCTCCCTTACTCCTAAAATCCCTCCCCCCTCTTCTGCCTTCCTGCAACTGGTAAATTGTGAAGAACAGGAATGTTTCTGGGAAGAAACCCAGGCAGAATCACATTCAGAACAAGTCAAAGATTTCTTGCATAGCTGAAGCATGTGTTTGCAATCCCCAACTGCCGGAGCACGTAAGCCCTGCCAGCGCATGTTGTTCCCTTCAGATGTTCTCAGAGAGCTCTAGGCAGTGTCCAGGGCACTCCATGGACAATGTTTAGCTGGAGCATTGCTCCCTGGCCCTGCTGTTAATGGTGCCAGGGCCAAACAGGCTATCTGTGAAGGGACAACAAACAGCTGGCCCTACCTTTCCAAGAAGCTATGTCAGTGATGGCAAGAACCATTGTTCTGCACGACCCCCCTGAGCCACAAACTGGCTCCATGTGGGTCAGGGAGAGTCTGGCTGCTCTTACCAACCTATCATTCCAGGCTTCAGGCAGCTTCTGGGATTGATGAACTCCAGAGTAATTAGCATATGCAGCTCCAACAAAGTATTGCTCAAGAGAGAAGGACAAAACCATGAGATCCCTAGTGGCTCTCCAAAAGGTAAATTCTAACTGTTGGCAAGCAGCAGATTGATAGCCAGTAACTACAGCCTGTTCTCCCCTCTGGTTGGGAGGTGCCACTGATCCAGCAGCAATGTAACTCTTCCAAGAGGTAACTTAGTGCTTCAAAACTGGAACCTGACAGGGCCAAGAAGGATGGGAGTTGGGGCTGAGATGCTGGTTGGAAAAACACCACTTCAATGCAATTGTGAGGAAGTTTTTGTCCTTGGCACCATGTGGAACACAGTATATTACAGGAGCACAAAGTGAGGCCTTGCTCAAGCTCGTGCTGGTACTGGGGAAAGGCAGGTTGATGAAAGCATCACTTGTCTTTCCAATGACCTTATCATGTGAGCTCAGCCTGCCAAGAGCTGTCTCTTGCTCTGTGCTCCTCACGGCCTGAGCCAACAAGCCTGAACATGCTGTGCTGATACCAGATATTGTGGGGCATTGCCTGGCAGTCTGTGCTGCACACACACCCTGTCACGACAGATGATGGCCCCTCTCTGCTTTGCTGCCCATCACTGGCCTCCACACTGTCACCAGCTTGTCTCCCTTCCAAACATGTCCAGTCTGACTTTGCTTTTTTTTTTTTTTTTTAATATAAGGTGCCCCAAGGAAGGCCCTGTGCTTGTGGGAGGAACAGAAGAAACAGAAGAGTCTTCTAAAGCAAGATCTTTGGCCTCAGTTGCTGAGAGTCTGTGCTATGCTGAGCCTCGCTCTCCTTCATGCTTGCAAAGAGGCATCCCAGTCTTTACTGGTGCATGGCAATAATAATGAGCAAGTAACGCATGGGGGCAGCAGCAGGCTTTGCTTTCTTGTCAATCTGGGATTCTGTGGTTGTAGCATCCTTGCAAGGTTCTTGCAGAAGTGAGGTGCTCCAAGAATTTAGGGTCACTGTGCTGGGCATAAGCTCAGAGTGACAGCTACAGCTGATCAAACTATGGGAAAAGCCTGTTGTAGGAGAGAGGGGCTTTGTGGCCTTCTGGGACAGGATGTCAGCACTGAAACCTGTGCTTTTGTCACTGCATCTGGTCCTTCTCCAGTTCCTGGAGCTCCAGCCTAAGCAGTTCTGTGCTCATGTTACAAAGAACATTAAACTGACAGACAGTCATAGCATTGTCTGCAATGGCAAATATGGCTGGAGTGAAAATCCCAGGTCTCAGTTCAGATTCCTCTGCATCCCACTGGTCAAGCTTTGCTGGTCTTGTTGCACTACAGGCAGGATGGAGCCCAGCACGTCCCTTTCAGGGAGGTGAAATCAAAACAAGATGCCCTTACCTGACAGCACTGTCCTGTAACTCAGGGAACCACTGTGCAGTAGCAGAGGTACTGTTACAGCACTGCTTGGCTGTGGCTTTATAAAGTACTTTGAACTCCTTGGAAAGATCAAGGTTAAGTGCAAAACTGCCTTGTTGTTCCATGGTTAAAGGTTGCCTGAGATTATGCTTTGAAGTGAATAGCAAACGACAACCAACAGGGTGGCTTGGGTGTCCCTAATGGTGGTCAGCAGGTGGTCTTGAGCATGTTCAGGGGCTAGTTCACAGCCCAGTTACTGAAAGGGCAGAGCCAGCTCAGGGCTGGGACCCCTCTGTTGGGCTGTGTGCAGGACACAGGAGCTGCATCAGGGCCATATTTAGCTTTACCTTTTGCTGTAACAATTACAAGTGATAAAATGTCAGCTTTCCCAATTTTTCTCCCCACAAGTTGGTTTAAAAGGAATGAAGGCAGATCCTGCTATAGCTTAGTACACTACTAGCCAACTCAAAAGACTCCCCACTGTCTTTTCATCTACATGAGACTCTTAATGCCCTAAGCCTTTGCATGTCCTGGCACGTACCCAATTGAAGCATGAGCTCCAGCAGAAGTTTTGAATTTAAAACTGTTCTTTTGGCTTCAGAAATTCCCAGATTGAAGCTGAGAGATGCTATTTGACTGTTTACTTGCAGATCTGCAACAGCCCTGCTGTGCTCTTGCACTGGCCTTGGGCAGGCAGTTGTGTTAACAGCACTTTCCAATTAAAGTAGCAGCCTCAGTTACAGAAAATGCTTTTCCTATCTGGGCATTTATCTGATTTTTATTTTTTTTTAATTACTCATGGAGCAGAGGGCTGGTTTGTTTCCCATCCTTTATTATAACTAATCCATCTTCATTTCTGGTGACTGGGCTGGCTTTTCCTGTTGGTCTGTTTATTTATTTATTTATTGCCATTTCCAGCATCAGCTTGAACCAGTTCCACTCAGACACCACATTACTCACACAACGGGGAGCACTGATGTGAGCAGCCAGGCAAATATCAGGTGCACAAGCATATCCTGAAGTTCAGCTCCCCTGGAGCATGAAAAAAAAGAAAGTTGCACTGTTCTGGAAATAGCCCTGCCAAATCCCAGAACCTTCCTATATAAGTTATGGCCATTTCCCTGACTGAAATGTTCCTAATCTGAAAACTTGGCTTTTAAGACCTTTACAGCCAAGATTAAGGTTTTTCCTCACTGCCTGAATATTCAGAGACTCCAGGCTGCACAACGTGTTGGCATGTCAGCACAGGCCAGGCCCCAGCTTTCTGGGATGCTGGGGTGAGTGTCCATCAAGCAATTAATGATGTATCCAACAGCCACTAAAGCCTCAGGAAAGCTGCAACTGCAAACTGTGAACATTAGCAAAGTGACACAGACATGAGCAGTACGATCACCAGGTACCAAACAAGGCACAATGAGCCAAATCAGTCTCTCATAAGGAAAAGAAAGAGCAGTACAATGTCTTTTACTACGTGGGCTGTGTCCCTGCTGGTTAATGCTGCAGCTCCCTGCACAGGCAGGCCTTAGATGGACAGGCTGAGAATAGTTACCAGGAGTCTATGGAATCCTCTGCTGGGACTCTTTGCTGCCAGAAGCTGCTTTACAACATTGCCAGCCACTTCCCTAAGCATCCAACAGATTGAACAAAATGAGAGAAACATGGGCCTTGGGTGTCAAGGCCACTGGGAAGTCACTGATTGGGCTCCCAAGCAAGCCAAAGGCAAGGAAGAATATTGTTAGCAAGAAACACAGAGTACATCAAATAGAGAAAAAAACCCCAACAGGAACCATTATGAGATTTAAAGTGACAAATGAGCAGATGAAAGGTGCAAGATATTGTCTTTTCTTTGTGGTCCCAGATGGAATGTTACCAACAACTGAATGAACAGCACAGAGAACCAGACAGCAGTGGGCCAGGCAACCCCCACTTGCCCCACTCCTTAAAATTCAAACTACACAAATGCTGAGGTCTTGCTAAAAGCAAAGCACAATCCCCTCATGTCATCATTACACTTAACCCAAAGCCTGTGGACAACAGCTACAGTGAATTAACATGAGCAAAATTAGCTGGATTGAATTTGCTAATGGAGGACAAATATTACAGTCATGTTGTTAAGAAAGAATGAGCACTAATTACCTCTGTTTACTCGGATACATTTTGTTTGATTGTGTTTGCCCTGGGGAACATGAGAGCTGGTGGAGATCATTTTAGCAAAGCAAACAGAAGAGCAACAAGTTGATAAGAGTTCATACAAACATTGTGCCAGTCACTGAACCAGAAAAACAAGTGTGCTCAGAGGCAGTCACTAAGTTAAGAAGGGATCTGTTGATAAGATATTCTTGGGGACTATCTCAGAATGATATGAAAGATGGGACGTGCTGCTGCAGAGCTGAGCTAAGCAATCAGGAGAGAATAGTGCATCATTTGGGTTTTTCTTTGCTTCCCTCCCCACTCTTCTTCATTTATTACTAGGAGAAAAGAGTATTTTTGCTTGTAAAAACCTCTGTGCCTAAAGAGGTGTCACTGGGGTGCACTTCTGCACCAGTACTGAACTTCTCAGTAGCTTTGCTTCAACTTGCTCAAGACAATCATAGTCTATACAACCAACATCATCTTGACTTTAAGCATCTACATTTGCAAACCCCTTAGTTGTGGGGAAAGTATATAATACAATGGTTTCAACTTACCAGAAAACCACTCCTACCAGCTACTCTTTGTGGAAATGTCAAAGGAATGGCACCAAGTCCCAGATGGCCAGAGGACACAAGCTATGGCTAGCCAGGAGGAGAGGATGCTGTCAAACGTGTGGCATCTGGAGAGGTGAGGGAAGCTGGGGCAGCCTCTTGTTCCAGGAGATAAACCTTCATGCCTTCTTTAACAGATGTGATGCGTTTACTGATGTTCCCAGAAAGGGGCAGTAGAGACCAGACCCACACGATGAATAGAAAGAGAGGTCCTTATCAGGGAGAAACAGAAATAAAGAATTACTTGCAATGTTTTTTTTCCTGGGCTCCACCATGTGTCCATTCAAACAAAAAACAACGGGCCAAACTGGGGCTGCTTGGTGTGACACAATAACCTCAACCCACTCTGAAATCTCTCCCTTCATCTGCTTTTCAGAGGAAGGCACTAATCCTGCCCAAACATGGGTGCTGTACAGGCTGCAAGAGCTGGCACAAGGGTGTGTACCATCAAGAAGCACTATATAACACACTACTTTATGTCACTACAGCAGCATGAAAACCTTTGAGTTGGCTTATTAGCAGCAGGAACAATAATAATTTGGGAAAGGTTTACTGTCAACTCACCAGTACCTGTACATGGCCCGTCACTAACATAATTTGGCTTCCACCTGACCTTGAAAGAGAGGAGACAAGAGAAGATGGGTGCTTATAAAATCAAGATTCCCAGCAGCTCATGTTGGTGTGAAGCAGGGAAACCCATCTCTGGACCACTTCTACAATCTCTTCAGGCTCTCTTGAACAACTCTGAGTTAATTCTAGAGCTAATTCAAGCTGCTGCCTGAAGGAAAATGCATAGTTATTTACCTGGAGAAAATCCTGTATGTTTTACTTCATTTAAGCCACTTATACCAGACCTGTGCTATTGCTTTATGATACTCTCTTGCACTGTCCATAATCCACAGTGGAGGGGATGATTTTGCTGGTAGGGATGTCTGGGAGCTCCAGTCATGGGACAATACAACAGGCAAAAACCATACAGCCAGTCTCTTCCTCAAATAGATTCTGGCCTAAGAATAAGATTTGAAAACATGAAAGCAAGCAGGGGGCAATGTGAGGTGAGAAACCAGCAACCTGCAGCAGAGGAGCTGAGGCAGTACCAGCTTTATCAGGAAACCAAGAGCCCTTTCTGGTCCTACTCTCAGCACAGTTCAACACACCAGCAAATCTGGCTGCAGATTGAAATCTTGGCTTCCCCTGAAGCCAAAGGCAAACATCCCACTGGCTTCAATGGGAGCAGGACTTGATGCCAGATCTCGTGCTTCCCATTCCTTTGCCACAGCCATGAGAGCAAGCTTCCCTTCCAAGGCTATGTCTGCAGCTAGAGCCTTCAGGAGCAGCAAAATGGCTTTCCTTGCAACCTGAGAATTATCAATGGGAAATGAAAGACTTCTTTTAACAGAAATAGTGATTGCCTCAGTGGAGAACTTGCTTAGGGTTACAGGGCTCTCTGAAGCCACGTTTCCTTCTCTCTGAAATTTTACCCTTAGGCTTTAACAGCCCCCAGGGTGCACAGCAGCTCAAGCACAGCTTCTGGCTGTGATGGCATCAGCAGTGGGACATGAGCTGGGTTATGCAGCCAGCAACACTCATCTCTCCCAGTCTTAACACCTCTTATTCCACACCTGCTCACAAAACAGCATCTATACACAGTAAGACTTACAGCAAACAGACAGGAGAAGACTAAGTTAGCCTGTTTCTGCTTTTGTCACAACAGAGTTGATGCCTGTTGGAGAAGGTAAGGAAGGGGATGCTGGAAGTGCTGTGTGCTGACCACACAGTGCTCTACGTTTGCTCTGGCACCAGCATCTCTCTGCTGAGATGAGCATCTTGAGATCTCCAAGCTATTTGTGAGGTGGCAAGGTCACAGCTCTCATTCCCTGCAAATCTTTGCTTTCCTTGGCAAAAATCAGGAATGTTGTTAGGGAAATCCTGGTGGGTGTTTTGTGATCAGTCAAGCACAGCAGATTACATTATTGGAGGGTGTATACAGGACCTCCTGTCTTCTAGACATAGTAAAATGAATCTGTTTGCTTCAGAAATTCAGGAGTCACCAGCATGGTGCTGACCACCTGTATTATTTCTTAGGTCATGCAGCACGTCCACTGGACAGATTGATGTCTGTACAGCTGACTGTTTGCATATCAATTCTAAAGGCAAAGGAAATTCTTCAAATCCCAGAGCACAAATGTGTGCTGCTACAGAAAAGCAGGTGGAGATGTGCCAAGTTACAGCTCCTCAGTTGCTACCCCTGTAAAGAATGCCCTGCAAGGAAAACTGGAAAATATTTCATGAAAGAGCAAAGATAACACAAGACAATCTGGCAAAGGGTAGAATTTAATATTAATGGCTTTCCTTTAGTCACTGTATTTCCTGTTTCTAACTTAACCCTCTAAAATCAGCAGTGGTCAGAGAAGGGCTATAAACTTTTGCACATCTAAAAGGCCTTTCACTGAAAGATCACTAAGCTCTTCACAAATGGTAGGGACTGCTGAGAGATGGCTGTGCCCTCAGGACACTGCCCATGTAGCCAAAGGGAAGTTTGCTCCTTTGACTGCAGAGGTGAAACACTGAAATTTGGCTTCTGCCCCCTCTCTGCAGGAACATCTTCCTTCTTTGTCTCCCAGTTCATCACAGAAACCCAGGACACAGGAGGAGCTGGGCTCCCCTTGAATTTATGCTCCAGATTCAGTGTGAAAAGCCCCTTTCTTATGGACAGGTGGGTAACAGACACACAGCAGTGATGTGACTGGTGCCACTTTAGCCATTCAGCCACTTTAGGACCTTGTCCCTGGAGGTCCTATGGGTTACATGGAGACTGCTGGTGGCTGTGCATGGCTCAGCTGCTGGCGTATCTAAACATCTTGGTTAAACAACAGCACACTGAAGCTTGCTTGGAAAGTGAGCTGGACTAGCCCCATCTCCCCACGCTTCCCTGCCAACTAGCACTTGCCTGGAGGGGTCCAAATATTAGTCAACACAGATAAGAGATGCACAACATGGCTCCTCTGAGTCCTGCAGCCCTTTGGTCAGAGGAGATCCTTCTGTGCCACCCACGTCTTCCTTCAACCTGGCAACGTACCTGAATTACTGAGCTGATTTGCCAAGAGAGATTAAGGCTGGAAGCATCTCTAGAAAGATGGCTCTCATTAAGGGCTGCAAAAGAGCACAATGCTGGCTGGGGCACCGAGCTGGGGAGAGAAGCATTAGTCATTGCCTGCCTGATGATGGGCCCTTCGGACAGTCTCCTCTCTTGGAAGGTGCACTGCTTTGCCTGTATGACTGCTGGCAGGAACTGATGAGCAGAGCTGGTTGAAGATTTTCCATCAAAACAATATTTCTGTTTTGCCAGAAGATCGCTTAAAAATTAAACTGGAAAAAGTAGAGAAAAGAGCTTGGGTTTTGGCTGACACCGTTGGTCAAAAAAATCCCAAACTTCAGATTTTTTAGCCAAAAATGGAAGTATTTGGGGTAAGGCAGGGGAGGAAAGGGGAGGAGCCTGGCAGGTCTTAGCAATAGCGTGAAAAACATCTAAGAAAATTTTGACAAATATGATGCTTTTCTCAATTTTTTTTCCATAGTGAAAGATACTTCTGCTTTTAGAACCATTCTATGGGGACGCTGGAAAACAAAAAAGCAAAGATGATTTTTCTTTCTTATACATATGGCCATAGATACTCCATAGATTGTCATGGAAGCATAGGCAGCAATTCCACTAGAGAGATACATAAGAAAGACCAGATGTCTCAAAGGAGCTGCCCAAGAGCCTATAGAGTTATAATGCTCAGAAAGGGACACACACACAGAGCTGATTCTGCTGTGAGTTTGTACAGCTGATGCAAAGCCTCAATAACCTCACGGTTGCCTTGCATACAAATAAACTGAGCCATGGGGACAGCCAGGAAAAAGGCTCTGCTTGCAGAGGAAGGTACTGTGCACACAGCTGTTGCAAAACCATCCGTCCTTCAGAGTCAGGCAGCCACAGGCAATGTTGTTGCTAGTCACACTGCAGAGAGAATGGCACATAAATACCTGGGAACCCACAGAAAGCTGCTTTTCATCTTGCTTACACACAACAGTGTGGTTTTTTCTTTTCTGCCCTTTAAAATTGTTTCTTCAGCAAAACATGGTTAAGGAAAAAAAATAAAAATTCCTTATCCTCTTGGAAATGTGACTGAGAACATGTCTTGGGTTCAGTGTTACAGTGCCCTCCTCAAGGTATTGTTGGCTGGTGTTGTGAAATGATGGGGAAAGAAGCCACGAGCAAGAGCAGCTGGCAGCTCTGGGGGCCTGCTGATGAGAAGGCTCTTGCATACAAATAAACTGAGCCATGGGGACAGCCAGGAAAAAGGCTCTGCTTGCAGAGGAAGGTACTGTGCACACAGCTGTTGCAAAACCATCCGTCCTTCAGAGTCAGGCAGCCACAGGCAATGTTGTTGCTAGTCACACTGCAGAGAGAATGGCACATAAATACCTGGGAACCCACAGAAAGCTGCTTTTCATCTTGCTTACACACAACAGTGTGGTTTTTTCTTTTCTGCCCTTTAAAATTGTTTCTTCAGCAAAACATGGTTAAGGAAAAAAAATAAAAATTCCTTATCCTCTTGGAAATGTGACTGAGAACATGTCTTGGGTTCAGTGTTACAGTGCCCTCCTCAAGGTATTGTTGGCTGGTGTTGTGAAATGATGGGGAAAGAAGCCACGAGCAAGAGCAGCTGGCAGCTCTGGGGGCCTGCTGATGAGAAGGCTGGTGGCTCAGCAGGGCCATCCATCCTTGACACAAACCTGGCCATAAAGTGGAGGTGACTGTGCTGAAGCCAGCACAGCAAAAGTGGCACAGAAGGTGAATCAGCTCTGTGAGAAAACCAAGATGTGACACGTTGTTATTAGGCTGCGGGGAGCAGGGAAGGTTGGATTTATAGCGATTTCCTAAGGAATTAAACCACGATTCTGGACAGGATTTATATTTTAAACAACACTTAATTTTTTTTAAAGGACTAATGCGACCTAGATGTGGATTTCATACCTTTTCCTTAACGAGAGCAGCTCTGGGGGAAGCACGCTCAGCAGCACTGACGTGTCCTGGCAGGGGCTCTGACTGCTGCAACTCGCCTTGCTGACAGCCCCAGCTTGACTCTCGTCCCACACAGCCCGAGGTTACAGTCCCGGTGACTTCCACCACAAGCAGCTCTGGCTCAGAGCCACCAAAGTGATAAAAAGACTTCTTGTGTGATCATCTCAGGAGGAAAGTTCAGTGCCAAAGCAAGCTGCAGTCTGGTTGGGCCTTTTTGCAGTTGAAGAGAAAATCAAGGGGAAAAATACAGAGCTGGGAAAGTAAATGGAAGCTGCAAAATGTTCAAATGATGTCTTTTCCAAGAAAATGAAAAAAACCAAACAACACAAACCAAGAATGGCTTGTCTGGTTTTGCTGGCCAGGCCGTGGTTGCACTGATCCTTGTGCAACCTAAAGCTCCTGTTAAAGGATACCCCCTTTTTTACCAATTCATGGACAGTCTGAGTAGCTTCCCTGCCTGTCTCCAGGATGGCTGCACACTGACTGGTGTTGCTGCGTGCAGTGACCTTGCAGAAAACTGTCAGTGATCTTTCAACAGCTGATGCTTTTTGGGGCAGCAGAGCCACCCACACAGCCTGGCATGCTACCAGCACTCTCCTACTGAACACACCAGCGCTTCCCTCCCCACCAGTCCACGTTTGGAGCAGTATCCAGGCCTGGGGCTGGATCTTGCAGCCCAGTTTCTGTAAGGGGCATCTCTGAAGTGATGTGAATTTTACCCTTTGCTACTTCCAGTAACAAAAAATGTGTCTGAGGATATAAAACCAGCAGGGAATATCCCTTTCCCTCCCCTGCCAGGGCAGTAACCACAGTATAGGCTCACTCACTTGATTCAGAAGCAGGCTATGCTCATCTCCATGCCTTTTCAGACTGCTGCTGTCAACGACTCCAGGTAGCTCCTTTGGGAATCTGCCTTTTCCCCAGGACCACCTGAAGTCTTCAAGCTCTTAAGATGAACCATTTATTCAGCCACAGGCTTTCAGCATCCACATGTCTGGTTGTAGCTTCTAAGAAAAAACAAAGAACACCAAAAAAATTGAATTATGATAAAAGATCTCAGAACAAAAAACATCCAGAAAGCAACAGTGAAGGGAGTCCTAAGGCTGCTACAGGAGTATAATTAGAAAAATATTTTTCTTCAGAGCACTGAAGGAGGAGATTAAATGCACCTGAACAGATGAGGGAAGGTGTTTTGTATAGACTGCAAAAGTGACCAAGTTTCTGGTGGGTGCAGAGCAAGTTGGTGAGGGACAAAGCAACTGCAAGCAGAGGATGAAGGGAAATAGACAATGATCATGCTGGGAGGGTAAGGGTGTCAAGCATGTCCGTGGGAAATAGAGGAAGAAGGACAAGCTAAGCATCTCTGAGACTGCTAAAAGGCTCAGGAGAGGCTGGAGACACTGAGGATGCAAAGACTCACCTGGAGACTGAGTTGTACCAGGAGCTGGCCCCACACGTTGGTGTCCTGCGGGCTCCACCACAGCAAGCGCTCGGAGTTGCTTCTCCAGAGGTTGAGGAGGATGCCAAGGTTTGTGATGTGACCCAGACAGGTCACACTAGAGGCTCCAGCTCCACCCAGGCCACAGGGGGATGAAAGGATGAACACCCAAACAGGAGCCTTTCAGAGCCAAACGAGGAGCTGAGGGAAACCACAACTTTCAAGAAAGCCCATCTGCTTCTCTCAAGCCCTGCAGCTGAGGCAGGTACCGACCCCAGGCACTCGCATGTGTCCCGGCTGTGGTAGCACACAGGGAACACACATGCAAGCCCCAGACATCAGCTGCAGGACTCTGCTAATTGGGAAAGTCTGTCTGAGTGTCTGGCCACCATTTGGCAGACACGGCAGCTCTGACAAAATAATAAATGTTGGAGTGCAGCCTCCAGGCATTCTTTGTGGGGCCTGTCACATGAAAGTGGCATGAAAGGAGACAATGCGATGCAAGACACATGGAGATCAGGTTTGGAGACTCTCTGATTACCTTCTGGGTAGTTACTGCTAAGAGGAGTTTGTGGTCCCTCTCTGCTTGTATCCTCTCTTGTTTCAACTCTCCATTTATAAACACACAGTTCTTCCCATCCAAACTGAAGATGCTTCAGTGTTGGAAAGTCTCCAGGCAGACTGGCCTGTTTCTAAAGAGTGTGAAGAGAAGCTAGAGACATGATAAAATGACAAAGGAAATTAACACTGAAAAGACAATTGGTCTTGGTGCATTAGCAGCACGTGAGGAAGTTTTCCTACTGATCTGCCTCCACAACAAGATAAACAGGATGATGCTGAAGTGCAAGTGGTATGGAGAAGTGTTATCAAACATGTTCAGCATAGGTCGAAGCACTCAAGACAAAATGCCGTTCAGGAGCAGGTCGATATTCATGTCGTACACTATATTCATACACCAGCAGGACAACAAGTGAGACAAGTAACTTGCCAGTAATTAGGTCACCAGGATTTCTCTTCTTGCACTGTCAGAAGTGTGAGTGCATAGAACATGAGTGTATCTGGCACAGTTCTTCTCTGCCTGGGAGCTCCACAGAACACGGGTGTTTGTGGCGACACTCTTCAATAAGAAGAAAACACACCTTTCCAATGGCCCATGTGGTGTTGGAGGAAGCACAAAGGAACATGTGGTTTTCATTCTACCAACAGAGCAAGTTCCTCCAACAGTAGCATTCTGGGTGATGCATGGGGCTGATGGCAGGGTAAGTTGATCCACACTGAGCTTTTTGGGGAGAAATTTCCTGCCAGGGAAAGCAAGGTCCTTCCAGGGACCAAGGGACAGCCAAGGTTGCTGTGTACACCAGGACTTGCAAGAGAGTGAAGGAAGCAGGCAGAGCTGATCGAGGCAGAACTGAGCTCCAAGAGGCTCAAGAGAGATTATACTTTCCTCCTGGTAGTTTTATGCCAGAGCAGCCAGAGCCATCTGACCACACCTGCCTTTCATGATTCTGGCTGTGGTGTTTTAAACAAAAAGACAATTGAAATAATGGGGCAGAATAATGGCTTTGAATAATCTGGTTTCTTGCTTAGAACATGGGGTTTAGGAATAAGAGAAAAATGGCAAACTGCTACGTGCAAAATAGGCAAATTAAGTATACAAGCTTGCTGGATTTATAGAAGAGATATTGGCACCTACCAGGACAATATCAAGCCAGATGCATGACTGCATTTCTTACACCCCTCCCAGCCACTGCCATATCCCAGCTCAATGTAAAGCCTTTTGGCCTCCAAAGGCTTATAGTTATGTTCTATTGTTTAAACAAGTCAACAATTGCAATCACATGTTGACTCTAGGCAACACACAAACACGATGATGTGTTAATACATAGCAACACTTGGATGGAGTTTCTACCATTTTGCTGCTGTTAATAGTCATATGTATGATGGGAGCTGGGCTGGCATCTCCTAAGGCTACCTCTGAAAACTCAGGAGCCTATCACTGTTGTGCCACTGCCAAGAAGGCAATGTGAGATCAGTAAATAAGCTCTATTTTTAATATAAGCCCCATTTCTGAAAATCATTCTGGGAGAAGGACTCTCCCATCAATCATATCTTGGTTTGTTTTTAAGGCTGGCTTAGGAAGGTGCTGCTTCCATCTCCAAGAAGTGTCCTTTTAACAAGATTTGAGCTGGAATGGGACACAGATGATGGCACCTTTGTAGGACAGGATGGGAGAGGATCTTAGAGGCATAGCTGGGTGCAGCTGTCTGCAAAAAACATCTTCACCATGCCGAGGGGGGAGTTGAATAGTATTAAGATTCTGGCTACTGCCTGCAACAAAGACATCCAAAACACTTGGCACTGAAGTAATTATTCTGTTTATTTCACACCAGGGAAGTGTGCAGCTAGGTTATGTAGATACCTTTCCAATGGATGGGATAGATTTGCTCCAATATAAATTTCCACATGCTCAGCAGTCTTTATGATCAGGTTGCACCTGTGGAGCAGCTACCATTAAACACAGAGCAAACTGCCACTTCACCTCAGCTCCAACATACATTGAAAGCAACCTTTCCCAAGAGCAACCTTCCCCAAAAGCACTTGCAAAATGTCCCTCCCCCCTCATTAATTTGGCTTCCCCACAGCCTGCTCAGACAAACACAGCAATACCCCAAACGGAGCCTGGCTCACTTTTTCCAGACAGGCATTTTCTACTGTTGTGTCAGTGACCACAGACCTCGCAAGGCATCAATCAGGTATTAACGTTCCCTGTGCTTTATTTTGCAACCCGACCGGGACGAGACCCATCAGTCCTTGATTTGTTAGCACACTGGGAACTCAGAGATGCCAGTATTTTACTGACAAATGGCCTTTTACACCTACCACAGCTACCAAACAGCTGACCTAGACTTCACCAAACCCCAGGCTCAGTCCAGTTTCAGACAGATGCATAATGTACTACCTACAGCTTCACTCCTTTCTCTTCGTTTTCATGCTAGCTCTTTGGTTTGCTTTGTATTTCTTTTCTAGTTCAGAAACCTTATTAAAGTTGTTACGGAAAAAATAAATTTATTATTCAACATAGTCAATTTTTTTCAAAATGGAATGATCCTCTCTTCTTTTTTTGTCTGTTTTGTTTTTGTTTACAACTGGTTTCATTCTGTTCGACTGTTTTTATCTTTTCTATTTATAACCAGCACCAAAAAGAAAATTACCATGGATACAGTACATATGCAAATTAGCTAATGGAAAAATATATACATTTCACTCTGTAATGAAAACTTAAATGATATTATTGCCATGGAGAATATATCCCTGTATTATAATAAAATATCAAGCAATAATCGACTGCTAAGATTCTTTTCCACCAACAAAAAATAGCACCATACATGAGATAGTGAAAATCTACACTCAATAACACAACTGTGCAACTGGAAATGTACAGTACTTTAGTAACAGTACAGAGTATTGTTTGCAATATGGAAATACCACCACTGTAATCAAAAGAGTGTCAATCTTACGAAACCTAAAACAAGTATTGTCATAGATACGCTGAAACAAACAGCTTTCTTTTCACCAGGATGTAGTAACTGAGGGCTGCAAATTGCTGCAAATTCATAGTAAAGCTCCTATAAAATGATACAAAACAGAAGTGCAGGAGTATTGAACAGAATTCAACTTTTTTATTATTATAAATTTTTTATGGCTATTATAAAGTGGGAAGGTTGTCACTGTATGATGTAAGAGAATGTAATAAAACGAAGCTGTGTTGTGCCATCAGTTTTTAATTACTGTTGGTTTCTGATTATTAAAAATTAAGATTGATGCACACTAATCTGTGGGCTGAGAGCAAGTGAGTTGGCTTTTTCAGTGCTCAGACATTCAAAAGAATTCCTTGTAGATTTTTGATTCCTTAGGTAGGACCCAGAACTTGGTCCCAAACGGCCTTTGAAGTCCAGGACCCAGCATCCTGGGACAGGCCACAAGGTCTAACTAGTCTGGTACCCTGTTCTGGACAGCGGCCAGTAGTGAATTATCAGGGAAAAACATAAGAATGAAAATCCTATTCTCTCCAGTGCACCATTTTAGGAGCCCACCTTTTGTCTAGGGAAGGTGACAGATCAGCACCAGAAGGAAAAATGACCCCTGCTATTTAAATGAACCTTTGATTCCCACTGAATATAAATGCACATGCTATTCATCTAAGATAACAGAGAAATCCAATGGCAAATCCCTTCAACAGCCCCAACTGATTGTTAGCAATGCCAAAAATTACCAGCAAGTGGGTGGGGTTTCATTGGGCCAGGCCACTTCATGGGCACATGTTGCCCATGAAAAGAAAAAACAGCAAACTCTAAACCAAGTGAAGGGTGCAAGGGGACCCACCCCAACCAAATTGCTGCGAGGTGGCCCTGGTGGCAGGGAGGCAGCAAGGACAGTCCCAGCCCTGTTGGCCAGGCTGGGCTGTGTTACTGCAGGGTGTGGCAGCAGGCAAGGGGGAAAACTACCACTGTAAATGACCAGTATAAATCCTCTGGGCTCTGTCTGGTCTCTTGAAATTTTCTCACTAGCAGTTCATCTACCTGCTAATTTGCCTAACTGAACATCACTGTGGTATTGCCCAAATTTCCCCTCTCACCTCTGCCAGCAGCATTTTCCTTTGATTACTTGCTAAGTAGTTACACAACCTCTGTCTTTGGGCTACAGGGTGAGAATAACAGAACAAGGAGGGATGATCCTGACTATAAAATGCCAAAAGAACATCCAGTAACAAAAAACAAGTTAGAATCATTTCCCTGGTAGAGAAAATCATCTGGGGCATTGGAAAGCAGTTCTGCTTGAGACAGGCACTTGAGAGGAACATGTGCACAAACATGCCTTTGTGCACACAGGCCAGCCCTGGTGCACGCACACACACACACACACTCGTTTGCACTAATAAGCACAGATGGGAATGTGAAGCCCTCACAGTATTAGTCTGTTGGTGAACATTAGCTCCCTGTGCTTTAAAAACTTGAACCTTCACAAAATGCTGATGAGTTATTCCAGTGAGGTTCTGAATATTGAAAACATTGTAATAATGAAGAAAAAAGTTGCTCTAAAGATATGTTAGGTACTAAGAGTCTTTACCTCTCTTTGCATTGTAAAAAACAGATGACAGCAACAAAATCAGCTTGAGGACAGGCATGAGCTGCAACTCAGCCTGGCCCAGGGGCTGGGGGTAGGAGTAGCTGGGCTGAGTTCTGCCCTCATCTCCAAAGAAAAAACAGTAACACACAGTTCTAGTGCGAGTACAAAGCTGCAGTTCTTTCAAACAGCTCTGCTCCTACCATGAAGAGTGGGCTGTAACTTAACCACTGCACAACTGGCCTTCAACCCTGGCAAGGGAAATGATACATGTTGGAGCAAGATATGACAGGGAGACACTGATCTGTGTGACTAACAAAGGGGACAAACTCTGCCCTGGGTAGAGCTCCTGTTTCAAGTCTCACAGCTCAGAGAGGAGTTTAAAGTGCAGAGACGTGGAAGAGAGTATCATATGTGCAGCACTTGCTAAGTGCTCTGATAGCACCAATCTGATAGCACCAAACCTGATAGCACCACAAAAGTAAGACAGGAAGCATTACAATACAGTGAGTAAAATCCTGACCCTTCCTGAAGGTGATGGAAGTCTCAGCCTCACGGCTTCAACAAGCTCAAGGTTACACTTCGAATGTCTTGTATCCCCGACTACTGTTGATTCAAAAGGCTACATTAACCTCAGATGTATACAAAAGCCAAAAGAGACAGGAAACACCTGTTCTGCTCTTCACTCCATCCTTTACACAAGAATTGTTCCAAATCCTGTTTTTGGACCAACCTTATCCGGTTTCGTCCCCTTATCTGATTGACTTCTAAAAACTGGAAGGAGATTAGGCCAAGCAATCCCTCAGTAAGCTGTGCTGGATGAAATGATTTCTGGCTTCTCCCATCTCATATAAATGGTTCTTGCTTAACAATAACTACCTACTGCTGTTAATATGCCTCTATTTCACTAAGCTCAGAGAAAAGTTAGGCTTTATAAAAGAAACTCTATTATTCTGGGGAAAAGAGAGAGAGGATTGTTTTTTAAAATTAGAAATAAGAGCAGTCTTGATTAGTTGCTCTAAAAACTATGACTTGGAATGTTGGATGTAATTGTACTGAGTTTTCTGCAGGAATTTCAGAGATGTCCATCCTCTGCTATCAGTTTTCACAAGCTTATAGAGCAAATCCTCTCTTTAAATTAAGCCTTTCATTTACGTGTATCCCTCCAAGTCCACTCCATGGTGGGATAACTGTTGGAAATTGAAAACATCAGATGAAAGCCAAGATTAAAAGATTAAAAGTAATGTCTCTACCTTTGCTGAATCATTGTGCCAGAGGCCTTACTCCACAGAGGTACCCATAACCTTAGTCAATGTAATCACTTTGCAACTCTTGTCCTTTTCTTTAATGGTAGCAAGCCATCCAGTGGCTGGTGATTTAATATATTAAAGTAAAAAGCACTAATGAAAAGTGTAAGGATGTCAAAATATGATAAAATGATTGGCTCCTTGAGATGAATCTTTGTTTGTTGGGGTTTTTTTGTGTTGGTTTGTTTTTTTTTTAAGGTGGATGAGTGAATTACTTCGGTATCCAGTCTGTAGAATTAGTTTCAAGTCTTATTAGGTATACAATCCACCACGTTGTAGCAACTCATGAAGTTCCAGTACTCAGACCTACTAGTCCGTGATTTACATACAAATAGCTGTAATACTCTAAGAAGTAGCACAGGTTCATTAACTCTTCTGCTGCATCTTGTTTGCATAAAAGTCTCTGCATGTCTGGCAACAGCGCTGATACCACCGCATGTCTTGGCACAGATTCTTCTCCCGGATCACCCTGCAGTACACTGTCCACTGGTCGCCTGTGCACTTGTAGGTGAGAGCAGCTTTGGACAAGAAAAGAAAGGAGAAACTAGCAGATTAGCCAGAGAACAGCACTGCAGGCCTGATCAAATCGGCTGCACACGAGGGAGGAAGGGGCCAGTCTCTCTGCCAGCCCTGCAGAGCAGGGGATGTTCTTGCTGCTGAAACACCAGCCTCTTGGAAGCACCTGCTGCAAGGGTGCAGCTGGACGTGACCAGGGAGCACAAGCCTCCTCACCTTCTACCTGTTTTGTCTCAGTGACAAATAGGCCTAGGTGAACAAAACCTCTGAAGCATCAGCCTGGACTTAAGCATGAAGACAGCACCACAGCCAATGTGCTCCCAGGGAGAGTGATTTGCCAAGGAAGAGGGGTGGTCAACGTCCCCTCAGTGGAAAACATTTTGGCAGAGGAGCAAAACCACACTTGAAGGATGTAAAAAGAAATTAATATGAAGTAAAAGAATACTTCTTAGTGAAGGAAAAACAGTAGGACAATTGGCTGTTGGGAGGGGGGGAATGGATGGCAGAAACACAGACTGACAAAGGGCTGAAAGCAGCACAAAGACACTGTTGCTGGATCTGTTGACAATATCATGAAAGGGTGACATGTGCTTTTATAAAAAAGTGATGGTAGCAAAACCGGACATTTGATAAAAATTCACACATACATTGAGTGCTTTTTATGGTGTGTCACTTATAAATTGCATGTAGCTTTCTTACAAATGCTGTGATTAGAAAATCTTCTAAACAAATATTGTGGCCTCTGAGGTTGGGGAAAAACCTTCTAATTAAAGAAGATTAAAAGGTGCTGACCCAGCAGCATCTTGAGTCCCCTGTTCCTCATCTCTGCTGGATTAAATCAGGAAAGACTCTTATCCTGTACTTAGCTCTGAGTCTCAGTGCCAAGCACTAGAAAACAATGGCAGCAAAACTGGTAGGAATGTTTATCACTGGAGCTTTGTTCAGTTGAACAAGAAGCAAAAGTTTGATAGAATCTGATGAAATGAAGTTGCACTGTCTAGAAAAAAAAAGCAACATGAAGCCAATTATAAAACCTTATTGTGAGAAAAAAATCTGACTGGAAATGATCATCCTGAACAGGGTAGAGGAGGGTAGAGCTATTGCTGAGTCTGCCAGCAGCAGACAGGCTTTTGGAGGGGGTTAGATCTGCAGCATTCCCCACTAGTTATGGTTTCAACCAGGCACAGAAAATGTGATGCAGCTGAATAAATCACCTATCTTGCAAGAATGTCTGAGACAGACCTTATGAGTCAGCAATGAGATTTTACATAATAGAAGGACACTGAACCGCGAACAAGGCTAGGGCTCTAACATTTCAGAGGTTCAAGGTCCATCACAGGTTGTGAAGTCAGACTGGAAGGACCGTGAGCAAGTGACATAGATCAGGTGCCAGAGGGACAGAATAAACCCCCTCTGAATGTGTCTTCACTGAGGGACACTGGACACTGAAGTAAAAGCCATGTGAGATGAACTCCACACTTAGGACAAAAAACATTCTGGAGGGGGGAGAAGGCAGTCTGGGTTTTGTAAACTACTGGAATTTTTTCCTCTATAATTTTTCTGGTGAGGTTTCCATTGCAGAAAACAGAAAACTTTGTTTTGAGATAATCTAATGAGAAGTGTTTCTAAGCAGGAAGAGCAAAACACTCAAGGAGATATCTTTCTGCTAATATCAAATATCATTGTTTCTGGCCCTGGTGATTCCAAGCCTGGTTTAGAAACAAAAGCATCCCAAATTACTTGCAGATTACTTTCAGCAGGGACTTGAGCCTCCACAGTCTTTGAAACATGTAAGCTTTTATTGCTTTGCCCTAAAATGTGAGTTAGGATGGATTTCTTGTCTCATCAGTGTATCAAGGGCTTACTTCTCTAACGAAATGTTTTCCTTTCACTATGCTCTTAGTGCTAAAATATCTGGAAGTACTCTCATATGTTCTCAAACAAAAAAGGTTAGAAGCTCCTCAGGATGACTGCACTTGCAAGAATAAAATTTCCCATATTCTTTTAAACATCTGTTAAACTTTGGGAAACAGATTTCAGCTCAGAAGCTTTAAGGCCAGTCTTAGTTTAAGTGTTACTTAATACTAGACAGTGATATTAGAAAATAGTCCTCTATTACTTACCAGCTCTGCCTTTTCCTGTGCATTAGAGGCTTCTGAGCCTACAAGACTAGCTCTGCTGAGAGGGTGGAGGCTGTTCTTTCTGGAAAGCTCTCAGCAGCATTGTTTACAACTCAAGCCTCTTGTACTGCAAAGTAACAGGAGGCAGGGACGAGGCTGTGTCAGTGTAGCTGATGGTTCAGTTTAGCTTCATCTTACTGGTGATGTGTGAAATGTAAAGACACCAGCTTGGTTCTTGGGGCTGTGGCTGAACGAACATCACCAGCTTGGTTCTTGGGGCTGTGGCTGAACACACAGGGCTGAAGTTTGGAAATTGTATTTCTATCCTCTTATCTGAGTAAATATAATGTGGAAAACCATGGATTCCCACAATTTTGTATTAACAGAAGCATTCTTAACTAAGGCCATTTCTTAAATACAGTGTTAAGGTGTTTGGGAAACAGGAAGCTTATCACCTGTTCTCATCTCAGCAGGGTACACAGGGGATGCAGGGAGGGAGAGAAGAAGGACAGTGACAGAAAATGAAAGGATTCACAGAAAGAGGCCAGATGCTCTCTTGCCTCCCTGGGCAAATTATTAATTAAATAACATTCTTGTGGCAACACATGAAAAGGAAAAAAAACAAACCAATAGTGATGCTCTACTTGTCAAGGTCATGTACTTTTCTGGGGGCATGGATGAATAAATTATCATACTTTACACCCACTGAAGGAAAAGCAGAGTGTGGTGGTGTTTGTGATGGAGAAAGATATGTCTGTCAACTACCTCACCTCTGTGATCAGTCAATCAAAGACCCACCGTCTGTGTGCTCCTGTTGGTTCCTCAGGTCTATCCACTGTTGAGGGCTTGAGCTTGGGCAAAGTTTGAGGCAGGAACTGATGGAAAAGAGAGGACCTATCCACTCTAGACCTTTAGTCTGGAGTCTGACTGGGGGCCCTCTCCTAATTTCTGGCCCTGACCCATCCTCTGAAGCTTTTATCACACTGAGCACAGTGGGACCCTGGGCTTTGGTCCTTAGCAGGTGGCATCCTCCCCCCGACACCCCTCACTCACCAAGTCTGGGTGAGGTAATTGTGTTGACATTTATCTTCTCATTGCAGACCTCTTGGTGGCACTGCCTGTAGGCTGCTGGCTTGGACAGGACAGGGCACTCACTGCCGTGGCGCCCGGTGACTTTGTGCATACACTGGACCACGCGTGACTGGAGACCCTTCCCACAGGTTGAGGAGCACTGGAGGAGAGAAGACAATGAGACATGGTCCAAGCAGAATAGCTTCCAAATCACATACACCAGAAAAATCCCTGCTGGAGCTGAAAAGTGCAGCAGACTGGCAGCTCATGATGATCTGAAGACGAACAACAGGGGCATCATGTCAGCCAGGGGCCCTTCCTACAGCTGTTGCATTTGTCCATGACAATCTCACAGCTTCAGGGAGTGCTGTGAGCAGAGGAACTGTCCTGGCACAGGAAAGGAAGCTGTTGTCTTTCTGTCTGGACTTGATCTGAGTCCATCTACACTGACTGTCTCTGTGGATGCCCATGAGGTTCAAGCAGGCAGAGATGCAATTCCCTCCACCAGTCACAAAGAGGCAAAGCTGGAAAACATGTACTGCTCAATGATGGACAGGCAGCTTTCACTTTCTTCCCCACGAGGGACCCAATGGTACTGGTTGTCTTGGTGTAAACATCCTCTACAAGACTTGGACGGCCTATCAAGGCTTCTTTCACAGACTGCCTAGAACTGATATAAAAGATGACAGCAGAGGCAGACAGCTCCTACTGCATGCCCAGACCTCTGGAGAAGCTCTGTTCCAGTATATGGGAGAACACAGGTACTTGTGTTCTCACTCTCATCTATCCCTGCTAACTATCTGGCACTTGTCAGTCCTCCTGGGAGCAATAGCAAATTTTACTCCATGAGTTTTGGTTTCTATTAACCAGGAGGCCCAGCCTGTTTATATGCTCTCTTTGCTGTCATACAATTGGAGTCCCCACCTTCTCCCTCTCTCTTCCTCTGGCCCAGCCACTTGTGATTTATAATGTCCTACCTGCACACGGTTCAATTTTAATAAAGCAAACACCATGAGCACAGTGAGGTACACCAGGTAGAGTTAATAAAATAACCTTGTCTTTAAAATAATGAAACAATGGGTTGCAGGACTTTGGTAAGATTGCTGTTTCTGCTAAAGCCACACACAAGCAAATGATGGAGGAGAGGATGAGGTGGGGGAAAACACAGGAGATCTAATTAGGATGATGTAAAAAAGATCATATTTTCTGTCCTCTACTGTTTCTGAACAAAGTCAGGAGAATGGAGCTCTCTCCCTCAAACACCATCAGCTCAGAGTGGTGCTCCTTAGAAATGGCATGCCAAACATTGGAGCTCAAAAGATGACCATCATTGAACTGAAGTCCAAGTACAAATGACGTGTATTTGTATTAGTTTTTCTCTTAATTCCCCCCCTATATTCCACTTGCTCTTTAGTTCTATTCCTTCTCCCAGTGCTTTTCTCTAGGACTGAATGTCTCCATTTGGAATACTCTCTGGCTCACGTCCCTTCTGGATTTTACCCTTAAGCCATCCTGGTGTGCAGCTTACTTTTGTTTCCAACTATGCAGGCCCCTCCAGGACCTGATCATTGTATTCTGAAGGTAGCAGTTGTGCTATATTAAAATTTTACATGTATTCTGGAACAACTTCTTTTTTTTTTTTTTAAATAATAATTTTTTCCCCCCTTTTCATGCTCCTTATTTCAGTTTAGGGTCAATGCACTAGTTCATGACAGATGTTCTTTTGCACTTGGATTTTCAAATGCTACATTTACATCAAGACTTGGTCACTGTGTATTAATACCTCAACAATGGTTATGGTATTTAGGACTATGCTGCATGAGCCCTTCCCTTGCATGCCCTACAGTGAGGTATTCCAAAAAGCAATCATCAGAGATTCTTAATTAAAACCCCTTCATAACTTGAGTCCCTGCAGTGAGATCTAGGCATTTCCTTAGTCTTGGGTTCCCTTCTGCTCTTCCCCAGCAGTGGGTGCCCTCAATGAGTTCTCCCAGTCTGGGAGCCAGTCAGGCGTGGCCACTACATTTGGGTTGAAAGTGAACATTTTTTATCCAGATAAATGCAACTATTAGGCTCTTCCACTTGACTAGTCAATATGCAACCTCAGGAGAATGGAGCTCTCTCCCTCAAACACCATCAGCTCAGAGTGGTGCTCCTTAGAAATGGCATGCCAAACATTGGAGCTCAAAAGATGACCATCATTGAACTGAAGTCCAAGTACAAATGACGTGTATTTGTATTAGTTTTTCTCTTAATTCCCCCCCTATATTCCACTTGCTCTTTAGTTCTATTCCTTCTCCCAGTGCTTTTCTCTAGGACTGAATGTCTCCATTTGGAATACTCTCTGGCTCACGTCCCTTCTGGACTTTACCCTTAAGCCATCCTGGTGTGCAGCTTACTTTTGTTTCCAACTATGCAGGCCCCTCCAGGACCTGATCATTGTATTCTGAAGGTAGCAGTTGTGCTATATTAAAATTTTACATGTATTCTGGAACAACTTCTTTTTTTTAAATAATAATTTTTTCCCCCTTTTTCATGCTCCTTATTTCAGTTTAGGGTCAATGCACTAGTTCATGACAGATGTTCTTTTGCACTTGGATTTTCAAATGCTACATTTACATCAAGACTTGGTCACTGTGTATTAATACCTCAACAATGGTTATGGTATTTAGGACTATGCTGCATGAGCCCTTCCCTTGCATGCCCTACAGTGAGGTATTCCAAAAAGCAATCATCAGAGATTCTTAATTAAAACCCCTTCATAACTTGAGTCCCTGCAGTGAGATCTAGGCATTTCCTTAGTCTTGGGTTTCCTTCTGCTCTTCCCCAGCAGTGGGTGCCCTCAATGAGTTCTACCAGTCTGGGAGCCAGTCAGGCGTGGCCACTACATTTGGGTTGAAAGTGAACATTTTTTATCCAGATAAATGCAACTATTAGGCTCTTCCACTTGACTAGTCAATATGCAACCTCTGATCCTTGGGATTCAATGGCATTTCTAGCCTTCAGAGTGTTTTACTTTAATCTTAATCCTCTCAAAACTCTTTGCAAGGGGAGTGAGTTGCACATCCATTTTACAAACAGGATAGCTGCTACCACACAGGGATAAAACAACCTGGCCAGGCCATAGGATTCCTGCACATGATTAGAATCTAGTGAGTCTGAAACCCCTGTCTCTGGCTTTTAGGCTCCCCCCTGTGCTCACAAATGCTCTTAGCAGAGGCAGGGGAAGGAAAAAAAAAAAAGAGAAGGAAAGAAAGAATTTCTGTCATAAGGTGAATAAGGTTTTCAGGTATCAACACACAAACACTCACCTACCTTTGTGTTCCTGTCTCTGCACTTATTAAAGCAGCAAGGAGGGCAAGCAAGGAAACTTTTTCCACAGACACTGCCAACTCCAATCCTTAGACAAATAACAGCAGAGTTTTTGCCCGAAGCAGTTTTATTCCTTCTCCTGGGAGACTGGGATCATCACCTATGCTATGCAATTAGTTTTTCACAGCCAGGAAGACAGATTTTAACATCTTTCTTGAACTCTTTTGGGCTTGGCAGCTAAAGGAAGGTTGGACATCTGGCTTATTTTAAGATGAAATTTTCAACTCTGTACTTGGATACTCTCTTTCCCAGGAATTTCAATAGGAAATAGGAATAGATACAAAATACATACAAAGGGGGAATTGTTACTCATGCTGCACTATGAAAATAGGACATCATTATAAGAGGCATAAAAACCAAACTCCAACTGAACAGCAAATTCCCATAAATACCTTCCCTCCTACTCTGGACAGCTAAATGTATCTCTATGGTCTCTCCATTCCCAAATATTTATGGAACAAGTAAGCATATCCACAGAACAATTTTCAGGGCTAGATTCACCCTGTGCCCTCTAATATGAGACTCTCAGGCACAGGTTATGAGGAGCCAGAATAAAGAAAGGTGGGGTGGCCTTCTTAAAAACAGAGAAGGCCCCAGGCAGCCAACAGCTGCCAGAGAGTGTGCCCTGGGCTGCAGGGGCAAAAGTATCATTACAGCCCAGCTCCTGATCCAGGCTCTGCAGAACTGGGACAGTTCCACCATACAGAACACTGGGAAGCTCCAGTGCTGCACAGTGTAACTGCATAGATCATGTTGTAATGCTGCTGATGGACACTGGGCTTTGTGGGGAAATACTGAGTTCTGACACTGCTGTTAGCAAACAGACTCTGAAAACTGGAAAAAGCCTTTACAAGCATTGATGCAGCTCTCGAGATACACACGTGGTTTGATGTCATGAGGGAGCAAAGTGACGTGTGAACATGGAAGGTCAGTTCTGGAAGCTGTGTGGATCTCTGCCTCACACCTGAGCTGCTACCCAAGTGCTGAGAGAAAATCCACAAGCAACTTGCCTGCTCCAGCAAGCTGGGGTTCAGACAAGCGTTGAATGGAAAAGCTGCTGTCAAACAAAGAAGTGGATTTTTTTCCTTCAACCAGGCATTGACAGTGATATCAGTATCAGAAACATGCACATACAAAATTTGTGTAGTTTAATCATAATGCACTAAACTGACAAAATAGCCATTGAGAACTGGAAATCCATACACATGCAAAGCTCAAAGGACTGTTCAGCACTGTAAAAAAGAGGTGGTTAATGAGCAATTACAAAAAGTGAACCTAATGAAAGCCCTTGTAACTCCCAGTTCAAACACTGCTTGAGAAGGCAAAAGTAATACAAAAATGCCTCCATTCACATTCTTTGGCAGTCACATTCAAGCCAGTGGGGATATCCAGAAGGAAATCAACTCACAAATTGTCAAGGCAGCAGCTGCATTCATCAGCTTAAAGATTTACTCACCAAACAATTCCAACCTTAAAACCAAGCTATGATTTTTCAACTGGAATGCTATTTCCACCTTAGGATACTGATATGAAAGCTTGAAATCTACCAAAGGTGCTGACAGATGTCTAATTGCTTTGAAAGCAAATGCCTCAGGAGAATATCAGGTATTAAAATAGAATGAATTTATAGTAAATGCTGAGATCTGTCAGTGACTTCATCAAGTCCTGATCTACAAAAGATAGCCAGAGAGAGAGAGAGAAGAGTGAGAATGAATGAAGCCAGGGCAGGGCTGCTCTTGGGCAGCTTGAAGGCTGCATAAGAGACCAGTCCAAAGAATCCCTGTGTTGAGGCTTAATGGGGACAGAAAAAAAGTACTGATCTACCACCAGAGAGGAGAGGCTGTGATCCATTCAGGACTGGATGGGATAATGAGGCACTGCTTATGCCTCAGCTGAGAGCTGCTGGCTTGGCAGGGACACATTCAGGCCATGTGTCACCCTTAGAAATGTCACTTTTCAAACTTCTAAGAGATGCTCATCTATTTTGCAAAAGTCTTGCTTTTTCTAGCAGGTCCCTTCAGCCAATCCTGACCACACTCCAATATTTAGAAGGCTGATATGCTAGAGGGAGATACAGATCAAGTTGACTGTCATAACTAAGCTGAAGGCAAGGCTTTTTTTTTTTTTTTAATTCATCAGTCTGCAGTCATCTGATGTTTAATGATACTGGTTTGTTCCCCATTTGATGAAAGTTGCTGAAGCCAAGGATAACACTATGGCTAAAGCTCCAATATTCAAGACAGAGTCATGCTTTACTGACTTCAGAGTTCAAGTATTTCAATGCGTTAGGATAGGGTCGAGTGTTTTTCCCCCCAGGAGTATTATTTCTTGCCTCTATGAAAGTCAGAAAGCAAGACAAGCTCATATTAATAAACACTGAAACATGGCATCTGAGATGAATGACAAATGTCCTGCAATTGCTCCATTCCTGAGACCTTAACAGCATACATGTGTGTGCTCTGGAAGCCAGTGCTCCACAAACCTTAGCATCAGGCTTTTTCTGAGTCTCACTGATCTGAAGTCTATCATTCCAGCTGCAGAGCAGCACACAATTTGCTTTCATAAACACCAGGTCAACTTTCACCATGGCATCATGCTAAAGAAAGAAATTTCTGTCTTTGCACTGATAAGATCTAATTTGCCCAGAGCAAACTGCAAGCTGTTTTTCAAGCTTCCTTGTTCTTTTCTGCCTTCTTTCTTTCTTTCTTTCTTTCTTTCTTTTTCTTTCTTTCTTTCTTTCTTTCTTTCTTTCTTTCTTTCTTTCTTTCTTTCTTTCTTTCTTTCTTTCTTTCTTTCTTTCTTTCTTTCTTTCTTTCTTTCTTTCTTTCTTTCTTTCTTTCTTTCTTTCTTTCTTTCTTTCTTTCTTTCTTTCTTTCTTTCTTTCTTTCTTTCTTTCTTTCTTTCTTTCTTTCTTTCTTTCTTTCTTTCTTTCTTTCTTTCTTTCTTTCTTTCTTTCTTTCTTTCTTTCTTTCTTTCTTTCTTTCTTTCTTTCTTTCTTTCTTCTTTTTTTTTTTTTTTTTCTTTTTGAACCCCAGATCTGTAAGGAGAACATATCTGGTCTTGCTTACAACCATCTTTCATTTGGAAACTTTTCTGAAATGACTGATTTGTTTAATTTAGCCAAGAAAAAAATGCATACCCTTCTGACTCAGTATGGGAAGAAACAATAAATTAGAGCAGAAAATGCTCATGGCTGATGTGACAGTATCTTAGAAGGAGAGAAGCAATATTTGCAAAGTGCCTGCAGCTGTGCTTGTGAACTGCATGACCTCAAGGAACAAGACCTGACCAGTATATCCACCACATCTCACTGCATAATTAAGCTTGACTTTGCTGTTCTGAAAAGTTCCATTGTGCACAGAGAGTTCAGAGATTAAGAACTGAATGCATGAATATTCTGGGTAGTGACACTGCCCCTAAGCTCTTGTACAATGCAGCCCAGGTGGATGGTAATGAGGAAGAGTCATTTAATTAATTATACCAATTAGGCAGGATTTAATTCTCACAATCAAAGTAGATTTCAAGAACATGATCAGGCAGAGATGTGAAATGACTTACCTAGAGGGTTCCATATTCTATCACCTACAGCACATGTGCAATGTTTTGATTTGTGGCAGGTACAAAGTGGAAATACTCCACAGCTTATTCCATCTGAAAAACTGCAAGGAAATACTACAAACTCCTCTTGCAGATGTTAGCCTGAAAGGGCATCTTGGGAACTGAAGCTCCACTGAATACATATTTCAGTTATTAATCAGTTAATTATCAATGCTACCTACAGGCCATTTATTAAAAACAGTAATTAAACTAAGGACTCCATTAGGATTACTTCACTTCAGCAAGAGACTGCTCATCTCTGTCATCTCAGTCCTGTCTGAGCATTCTCTAGACAAGGAGCTACTCAGCTTTGAAATGTATGATGCTGAACTAACACTGGTTTAATCTCCTTGCACAGTGAAAGGAACAGCAGCGGGCTGATACTAATTGCTCTTCAAAGATGTTTTAGAAAATTGTCACCTTAATGCCTCAGTAGTCATTATAAATGTCAAAAGGCTACTGGAAAGACTGCAAAATTATAGCCACCCTGCTAGTGATGCATATTGTATGGTGTAAGGATTCAATGGGCAAAAACCTCTTCAGATGAGCAGCACAAACTTTAAATTGTGAACTAGCTACTGTTCTTATTTTTAAAAATAGGATCCTAGACATTCTAATCTCTCAGAGTAACTCAGAGAAAATGAATGCCAATATTTAAACAGGCTTGTCTTTCATGTTTTCTTCTTTTTCACATTAAAAAAAAAGGAGTAAAATAGTTGTGATGGAATTCCATTTCCAATCCACTGATCTTGGTGGGAGGCTTTAATTCTCCATCAAAAAGAAAAAAACCAAACCCACTCAATGAACTAGGCTTTTAAATAAAAAAATATCAAAAAGGAAAAGTTATTCTTCCAATTAATAGGATGACTGGAGGCTGTATTGGAACATGAGGCAGTAACACTGTGACAGAACATGCTCCACTTCAAACAAAACACTGATGAATATGGTCTTCTTGCAGCATATTCTCCTTTACTAAGCAACCATCAAAATGATTTGTACGATGGATGTTCCCAGAAACTCCAGCAGAGATGAGCTGTGAAAATTATTGTGCAAACAAGGAGCAGTCACTGCCTCAAAGGCATGAGCAGGACTGGGTTTCTGTAGCTCACGGGCCCCAGGGGGAATGGCTTGGCCAGCCAGCATTGTAGTCAGCATCTCCTCACTTGCCATGTCTTGGTTCCCAATTACAGCTGCATCGACTGGGACTGGCAGTTAGCACAAGTCTAGATAGAGGCTCCACCTTGGGTTAGTGCCTTTACACATTATTTACACCTCTGACCACAGCTAAATACATTTCACAGATGTGGGGACAGAGAATCAAAGAGCAGCCAGCTCTGTTAAGTGCTCTTTGCAGTCAAGAGACAGAGATCAACACTTCAAAAGGCAATTAAGCCTTTACTAAGGGAAGAAGATACAACTACTACCTGGAACTGCCTGTCTCACACTGACTGTAATAGGAGCCTAAGAGCTATCTCAGACAGGGCACCTGCCTGTCAGGTGGCTGGGACCGTGTGTGCACTCCGTTGAGTGATGGACCCATGGCCACACAGAAGCCTGTAGTTAATATGAGCTGAGTGCCTATGAACTTTCCTTTCTTTCCTAAAATGCCTCTTGCCAGTGCAGGTATGAAAACTACATTTCTAAGTTTGTCCACAACAGAGCCACCATTTCTACCTGATGATACAAGGGAGTAGAAGGGCCTTGGGCTGGGCTTTAAGCAGCTCAAGGTGACAGATTTGTGAAATGGCTGCAAGAACATGGAGATGTCTCCCCTTCTGAGGCTTTTACTTCCATAATCCACATCTTTTTCTCAGGATCCTTGCTCTGGATGTAGGATGGTTCATTTTTCTGTTACCTAGGTTTGTGGAATAAAATCATAAAAGGAACAGAGAAGCCTCCAGCACACCCTGCACTGACAGTGAAAGCAACAAAACAATAACCAGTAGCCTTGGAGCTCTGTCACACGTAAACTGCAAACCACATACTAGAATTCTTCGTTTTATGCTGAAATTCTTAACTCACTGAAGTCATTTGGAGTCAGCTATTAATTTTGGTTGGTCAGTGTTTTGGTCTAAAGTATTATAAACAAAATTAATTTCACTGCAGCTGAAGAGAGGAGTGGCTTCTGCTTTGTAAAACAAAACCTAGATTTCTCTCACAGAAATCTATTTTATTCCATGCATTTCCTCAGATGAGGTTAAACTAAAGGTAGTGGCTTTAGCTCATTACAACTCAAAAGTCACCACTCTACTTCAGGAATGCAGAGAAATGGCTTTCCATCTTCCTTCCTAAAGGGCTGCATGAAATTATTACCAGGATACTGGCAACAACTTTCCCAAATTGAGGAGTGCTCCTGGCTGATATAACCAATTTTGGGCCATTTGCTCTCATCCTCTGTAGCAGGGGATATTTCAAGATTAGCTGTTGGCAAGAAAAGCTGTGGTTTGCACATCGTTGATCACACTCCAGAGGAACAAACCGTGGGGAACCACAACTAGCAGTACAACTTAGAGCAGTCCATGGGGCAGTAGCTTAGTGTAGGACACTCTGATGTTCTGGCTCCTGGTCATACCTAGGACCAGAGAAGCAGAGGGTTTGAATACTAAAGCTTGTTGGGTCCTCTCCTGTCAAATCCAGCTCTATCACCTTCTGGAGAACAACTGATTTGCATCAGTGAGGCCTGCAGACAATCTTCCAACATCAGTTCCAGCTATAGTGAAGAATGTGCATGAGCAGCCATAAATCATGAAGTTGTTTGCAGAGCCAAAGTGAGGGGCAGGAAAGGGTCTGTCAGCTGTGATGTGTGACTGCAGTTCTAAGTGACCATCCCTCCTGCAGAGTTTTCTCTCAATTCAAGAAGAAAAGTTATTTTCTCTGGGGTAGAAGAAGATTAACTTAGTTATGACCTTTATGAAGAATTAGCAAGTTGTCCATAGTTTATCATAAACAGATGGTGGGTCGAGCCATGAAATTGTAATGAATGTTAGAACAAAGGACAGTTTGCTTCTATATTTGCAACAGCTTTGAATATACCTCTCTAACCCCAGCTGTCCTTGATTTGCTCTTCTTATCATGTAATGTGAATTAATCATTAAAAGTGAGGCATACAGTAGATTTTATTGATGTTCCCAAATATTTGGAACTCAGAACACATGCCTTCCTGGCACTGGAAGATTGTAGAATATTTTTTGGCAAAAAACCTCAAACCCCAAAAACCAATCCCAACATGTATTTTGGTGTACTGCAAGGCAACGGGTTTTATCTCTTAGGGAATACAATCTGCTGTAATCTTGCCAAAACAATTAATTTGCAATTACAAAATCCTTGTTACCACCCACTGTGATGAATGACTGCTGATGCAGTACAAAACACCTCAATGCCTGGCACAAAACCAGTATTTTTCTTATAGGAAATTAGATTTTTCCCCCTCCCTATTGTTAATTTTTCTCCTGGGATGAGAACCCATAGCCAGCATTTCACAGGCTGAGCAAAATACTGTAAAGAAATTGGCAACTATTAATATTCAGGGAGGGCAGGTGGCTATAGGTAATTTTTCAGATGTGCTTTATCACTAGTGACACTATTTGGCAGAAAGAATATTGTTTAACATCACACTTTGCCAAACTGATCCTTACTAGTGCTTTCCAGTTTCTGGACTGTACAATCCTTCTGAATCCAGTGAAAGTTGTGCCAGGTGGTTATACGAGATGTGAAGTGGTAGAAAAAGATTTCTCCTCTGTTTTGTCTCCTATTTGAAGCCCAGCTTGACATGTCATATATTTTTCTGTTTTCACCTAACACCATGAACCTGTGATGGTTCCTACCCAAGAGCCAAAGATCTTGCACAGTCAGATCCTGATCTGCATGGCATTGGCATAAGCCTGCATTAACTTAAGTGGTTGAATTAATCTGGATTTACACTAATGTAAGGGAGACTGATATCTGACCCACTGTGCTGAGTAAGATCCTTGGCTTGTGGCCAATGGGTTGTAGGGAAGAATGAAAGACAGTTGCCCTGGATTTGCATTGGGTTATCCGATTAATAGAGGCCTCAGCATTTACAGAGCATCTACTGTAACTGCAAAGAAAAAATATGGCAAAGCCAATATATTACAAAGCTTCTATGTATCTTTCTTCTTCAAAAAATCTTTTCATTGGGCTATGTAATATAATAAGTTAATGAGCTAAATTGTTGCCTGAGGGACAGAAGTTGCATGTTTAAACTCCTACCCAGAAGTTTCAGAAAGCTGAAAATGCACCATTATGAAAGTCAGCACTAATGATGGAGCTCGTGTATCTTGCTTGTAATTCTACCCTCCTTGACATAATACCAGTTGAAAGGAGAACAGTAAAAAAAAAACCACAACAAAAAACCCCAAAAAACCTGGGAACCCTGAACCATTCTGTGCTATTGGCTTGAAACAAAACACTTCAGTCACAGGATGGAAGTAGAGTATGTCGAGGCATATAAAATAATGAAACAAGTAAAACTGGAAATGACGACAAATCCATAAAAATCTTGTGGCGAATTGCTCCTGCTATATAGTCTTGCCTCTTCAGTTATTCCTTGGCAGAGTCCAAAAGCCAACTGGAGAAAAGGAACTAAAAAAATACAGCTTTGGCCTGTCCATTTGCACCTGAGTGCTTTCCCTGCTATGATATTGCCAGAGGAGAAGGGGAGCGAGCCGAGGACACAGGGGGAGGGAGCTGTGGGTAACTGAAAAGCAGCACCCAGGGTGACAATGAATTGTTGTCACCACCACAGCCAGCCAATCCATCAAGCCCACATCTCCCTGCAGCAGGCCAGCAGGCCCTCCCCATCATTTGGGACACACGATTTCCACCTTGGGAGTCCCAGCAGGCTTCAGCACAGGGCTGGAGCCTGGTGGCAGATCCCTCCAAGCAGCAGGCGAGCAGACCAGCCTCGGGCTGTGTGTCCTGCCAACCTTCCTGGAGAGCCACAGACATAAAGACACATTCTGGTCACTGCCTGCATTCTTCACAGGAATGTAATCCTTGACATAAAGTTTGTCAGTAAAATGCAATTCATCCTGAAAGAATGAACTACTGTCTTGCTCAAGCATCAAGAGGCACATTTCCAACAGCCCAGGAGTCTGAGGCAAGTGTTGGGAAACTGAGCAACCTGTATTTGTTCTTTTGACTAGCACAACTACAACAAAAATGTACAAACGTTTCCAGTGCTAGAACATTTAACAGCTCAGATTTCAAACAGGGAGGAACTATTTCAAAGCAGAAAGAGTGTATGAGATGTTTGTTTCTATAACTGAACGGAAACTGGATGTGGAATTTCCTTTTGGAAGAAATGACTGAATGGGAGATTGCCTGGATTCCCATTTGTATATTGCATCATATATAAAAAAGGATGATATAATGAACTGCAATTCTGAAGAATCCAGGCAACAGTTAAAAAAGTATTTCAGGTTAACACCTTCAGTGGGTCTCTCGCCGTGCACCCTGTCTTTCTAGGAGGTTCAAAGATGCTCAGGCCAGGAACAGTTTGTTTACCTAACTTATAATACCAATGCTGTGTTTGTGTTAAATGCTAAAAATAATAATGTCACTTTAAAGAGAAGTTGCAGCAATGCAGTGAATTTGGAAGTTTAATAACAGTGGCAATGGGAGTTACACATGGTTACTCGTAACAGAATGATACTGTCTTTAGAACTAGAGTAGACAGTCTGTTCATCTCCAGCACTGGACTAACAATGGTAGCTTCAAAGGCATAAAAAATAACTTTACAAACTTGGCCCTAGGTCTTTGTAAAGCAAAATAGATATATCAGTTTCTCATGCAAGATCTGAAATATTCTGCAAATACTTGGAGAATACGCAAGACTGGTTGCTAAGTCTGCTCATACAGCTCCAAATGCCTTTCACAGGTATAAAATGTGCAGTAAAGACCTTCTGCTAATAACCCTGACAAAAAAAAAAGGAACATTTCTCTTCTTCAGAGTGTGAACAGGCAATGGCTGCAGAGCTGTTACCAAGGTCAGTGGACAAGGTAGGTGCAGGTTAAGACCAGCACAGTCATGCCTCCAGCCCTCACCTTTTCTACACAAAGTGGATTCAGGGTCTGAGAACATAAAACCAGAATTTGCCTGGTGTAGATTTGGAGCTTTTACAGCTGCCCCCTCTTGCCCTTTCTGAATGCAACAGGATCTAAGACCTTACATGGGATAACCATCGCTGTAAGACACCAAGTGAGTTACTCATATAGGGCTGGGAACAACTCAGGGAAGTGGTTTGTCTTCTCATGGATACCGTCCATGCAGTCTATAAATATTCCAATAATAATATAAAAATAACAGTCTGCCATTACCACCCAAAGAGCCTGTTCTATTTACAAGTTGTATCTGGATTCAACTTTCTAAATGAGGTTTTGCCTCTTTCTTACATGACTTCCTGGTATCTTCAAATTATCTTGGTTTGGGAAATTAAGGATCGGAGGCCAAGTCACCATGCAAGTTCTTTGCACATAAAGCATCAAAACTCCTTAATTTAATCTGTGATAATTACCACTCTTAGTTAAATCTTGCTTCCCTGATGATCATTAACAATAAATGTCAAATGCTTAATGCATTAATTGCAAAAAGTTGTTGCTTGATCTGAGATCAGTTTGTATGAACAGCAAAAGTTTCCATCTCAGTCAGCACAAAACTCTTTCACAGCAATTTTTACTGCACCAGCAACAAATGTTTTACAATGGAATCTACCCTGGAAGTATAATTTTCAAGAGTTCACTATAATCTAAGTGCTGCAGACTTTGTGTTTCTCCTTAAAGGAGAAACTGGTTTAAGCTGGATAAGACCAAAGAGGAGCTCTGATAGCTGTAAGGGCTCTCCCCCTAAGTACAAGCCCTGCATTAAAGCTTCTGGATCCTCCTGATGAAAATCCTCTGCTCAGGATTCGCAAAGAATTTAATTCCACACCAAACATTTCAGCCATCTGGGTTTCTGGGACAATACATTTTCTTCAAAGAATTTTATCTACCCTTTTCTAGCAATCCAGTGGTGCCTTTTGTTTAACCCTCTACTCAGAGAATAAGAATCTGATTGTGTGATCTAAGTGTCCAGTCAGAATGAACCAATATGTCTAGAATTTTCAATGCTCATTATAAACTAAATCTAAGTCCAAGAACATCCTGCTGGACTCACACAGGGTGAAATTCCTGGGAAGCAGAGAGCTGGCACAAGCTCTCTGCAGACAGAAGCAGGCCATAAATGCAGCACATAAGCTTTTGTGCCCCTCTGCACAGGGAGGATCCTGATCCTGAGTTAAGAATTGCAAATAACAAGTGGTTTTGCCCTGATCCTGTCCTGGTCACATGCAGACACTAAATCCATCAACACTACTATTTACTGTGAGCAATGTATAACTGCAGCCTCTCTAGCAGTGAGCCAATATCTTTATCAGATTGGACCCATTTGTACAATACTGAACTTTCAATCCATCTCACGAGTGAATACACAATTATTTCATATCCCTCCCTATAAAGAGAATCCGGGTCAATTTGCATGCCAAAATGTTTTACAGTTCCACAAATAAATAAATAATGTTATTTCACCTGCTAACACAGAGGAACTGTTTGCTTTGGCCAGCTTGCACAGACTCTGTGTGCCAGGTTATGAATAAAATAATGTTCAACGCTCTAAACATTCTGTGATACAAATTTCTGGCTCAGCATAAATACAGACCTTTTGTATGTGGCAAGTTCTTAATGCATCCTCCAGCACTGACACCATTAAATTAATGTATCTATGAGGGAGTCTATCTATAAATATCTGTAGTTCCTAATAAAGTAAAAAAAACCCCAACATGCAATTGCAGATAAGACAGTTTGCCCACCATAGGCCTCTATTTCACTGGTTTTTCCTTGCTGGAGTTTGGATTTTTGGAAAGCAAAATGCAACTACTGTATCCCAGTGGTTTCTGCACATGCCAGACATTCCAGAACACAAAGTAGGCTTTCTGTTTACAGAAGTGTACACTTACAAATGTAAGATAAAACCAATCTGGAATATAATATTCCTGGGAAATTGTAGTTCTTTATGCAAACATGAAGTCAGTAATGTAAAGGATGCTTTAGGTACAGCACTGGCAAAGGCTGTTTTCCACACTGCCAAGCCTCCTTCCCAAGCAAGACTACCTGTTACTTTAAGACCAGAATGCAAATACAGAGCAGACTCTGCTCTGGTTTAGTCCACTGCATTTAGGAATTACTTCCACTGATGTCACTGGAGAAACTAAGTTCAGACAGGCCCAAGTGAAGGTGAAATCCAGCCCTGAGGAAGAGACTGATGGTTTTAGCTCTGCCTTTAATCTCATGGCTTTCCTTCATTTCAAGTGGCTGGAATAAAACTAGGACTAGACTATAGTGAGTAGGTCTCAAATGAGCATGAAGTGCAGCTGCACAGCTTTAGTCTTGCACCTTTGGCAACTAAACAGTGAACTGACAGACTCTGCAGCAGGATCACCTGAGGCAGAGGACCAGAGCACAGCTGTGGATGCTCTCAGTGACCCTCTGGTTCTGTGAGAATCTGCCAGAGCTTCCCCACATTTCCTCTCAGCCAGAATCATTCAGTCTGCTGTTTGAAATATGGAAAGCAGTTTCAGCATCATTTATAAAGTAGTTTATTGACACCATTGATCCCCCTGTGGTGGGAATCTTGTGCAGGTTTTACCTTTGGATGGTTAAGCTGTCAATTAATACTAACTTCTATCCTATTTGGAATACACGTCTCTAACACTTGCTGGCTCATATTCATAAGACCATGTAGCAATGTTTGGATTATAAATGGCATAAGGGGAAAGTGTAAATCCCAGCAAAAACTCCAATCAAAACCAGTTAAACCCTCCCTTTCCAAATATTAAACCTGCAAATGAACATGGAGAGCACACAGAAGCAAAGCACCCTGAACATCTTGGCACTTGGAAAGAAATGACCATGTTACCTTAGACCAATCGCCTGTTTTCCATTCGTAACAGCCTGTGTGATCCTCACACTCTTCCTCCTCTCTTGGCCTGGTGGCTGCATCACATTTTCCTTGAGAATTTGTGCACGTCACTGTTCTTTTCTGAATCCCCTTGCCACAGTCTGCTGAGCACTGCAAAACAACAGGTTTTCTCTTACATGGTGCCTAGAAATGATAACTGGTTTTATGAACACAGAGGGAAATGAATAACCCAAAGATTTTCTCCCAATGATCTAAACTGCTTTCAAACATATAAAAAATAATTTGAAAAATGTGATATCTGCTCGTGAAATATTTTACTTGTGAAAAATGGCAACTCTGAAAATCATCCTTCTTTGAAAAGTATCAGCTGGCATTTTGCTAGAATCTTGTATTTAAGAGCTCATCATTCATTATGAAAAAGGACACACTAAGATTTACAACACAGAACTGCCATATCCCTTGATGTATCATGGGAGCAAGATTATGGTGATAAATGCCTTTTGAAATCACAGCAGCACGAGAACACTGTTACAAATCCATTTCTGCAATACAGTTTGTACCATGGCAAAGTCACAGTTCTCACACGTGTTCTCATGTGAAACACACACATGACCTTCACTCTGTTTTACCACATCCTCATTACTGTGTTAGTTCCAAAGAACTTCACAGGCACCAAGGGGATAGCTCAGGAGAGGCGTTACACAGTGAGCCACAGTGTTGTGATCAGCTTCCAGCCTTGGCCAGCCAGCTGCCCACAGACATCAGCAGGGGTGAAAAGCAGGCTTCTCAACACCAAAGGCATGAGCAGGGACTGTCTGAAGTCCTCTGAAAAAGCAGCAGGCTACCAGAGCTGCTAGGATCAGTTGCTGAAGGAAGACTTGATTGAAGCATTTGGGCACTTTAACACCCAGGTGAGTAAGCACAAAGTCTCCACAAATGCTTTTGTGCCTGGGCACTATGGAGGCAGCTTCTAAAGACCAGGGATTATCTGGTCACCCATTTTGTTGTCCTTGCCAGTGGTTGGCTGGAAATTCTGTTTTCCTCAAAAATTTCTCTTGATCCCATTGACCGTATTAGGACACTCGTAGGAACTGAAACAGAGAACTTCTGTTGCAAATGACCAGTTTTGTAACAGAATAACAGGTCGGCTGATGCTGCCACAGCCATCTGAGTGCATGATGCCACTACACAACAGCATAGCTGTTCTCTCTGCTCCTCATTTTCATGCCACTGCAGTGGTTAAGAGTGAGAAATTTTCTTGAAGAGCCACTGGGGACAGGTGGGTGGAAAAATGATGTATGTACCAACTGAGATAAAAACTAACCTCCTCTAGCATGTCAAGTTCTCCCCTTCAGGGGATCAGCATGGAAAAGACAGTTGATTTGACACTGAATAAATAGTGAAGATATGAGATATTCTGTGAGGTCTTTTGAACATATTCCAAGAAGCTTCTCCATCCAGGGGGTCTATGCTGGAAACAAGCATCAGCTTGATATAAATTACATCAAATGGACAAATCTCAGCATGCCTGTCTAACCATCTTAAAAATACAATCCAGGCAGTTCTGACCTGCTGGCCTTGTTAAGGACATGAATGACAAGCGTTTATGAGCTGGCAAGCAAACAGACATGCCTTTAAATACTTCAGAGCACTACAAAGTGACTTCTTTAAAATCTGGGAAACCTTCCACTTAATTTACTATGTGCTGCTCATGGCGTGACCTCCTTACGGATGTAACATCTTTGTAACAAGCACAATTGTGCAGTTTCGCTAGATAGGGGGATGAATTCTTCCAGGCTTTGCAGAATTCCAGAAACTGCTTTGCTGCACTCCTCAGAGTGCCAGACTTGCCAGAGACCTCAGGCTGGAGCTCTCTAAATGGTACCTTAAAGTCATGAATCTGCCCCAAGTCGGATAGGCTTTCCCAAATTATGTCTAATTTTCCTCGGTCCTCAGGGTTGCACTCGTTCATCTCCAACTACAGAGCACAATATATAAAATCTTTCAAATGGTCCAATTTACTCAAAGTAAATCAAACTGAAGTGGGAGTATTTATCACAGTAGGAGAAATCTCTAGGTGGATTTTACAAGCAAGTCTGGGAAAAACACCAACTGTTTGTTCTTCCCACAAGCTTTTAAGTCATTCACAGATTAATACTGCATATACTTTCCTAGACAAAACAGCATTTGCAAAAGGTTTCCAACAGATCTTTGGTGGTCGCATATAAATCACCCTCTTTAAGAGGTTTTTTTTCTTTCTTCAAGTCTTCTGTCTACATGAAGGATTTCTTAACATATAGATTTTATAGAGATTCCACAACAGAGCAGTGTACTAAATAATATGTGCAGTCCCTGAGTGTCCAGCTGAAATCATCAGGTCTTGCCTCATTAACAAATTACTTAGGCAAATCCCACAAGATTTTGCAAAGGAGCAACACAACTTTGCAGTTGAGATACAGCTCCTTTATTTGAAGGAAGTCCATATTTTTTTATACTCTAGTTCCCTAACAGTAGAAACATTTACCTTTTTCTGACAGTCTCTATTTTTGTCATTAAAAATGTGTTGAGAGTAATTGGTCCAAAACAATCTTAAGTGTTTGGCAATAAAAGGGGAACTTAATTTTTTCCACAGTGAAGACTGTATTGGAATTTGCTTTGAAAACACACATTTTTGATTGGGGACCAGACATCAACATGGTTAACAGTTTTTTGTTGTATAACCAAAAAGTTCAAAACCATACATGAGAAAATAGATTTACAAAATGATGCCACTACTGTGCTATTTAGTCCACCACATCAGATTAAAATGTTAGGGATTAAAGTGATTGCCAATGAAGAAAGACCTAGGCATGGGAAGTGTTCAAACTGGCAGAGCATCAAATGTGTCCTGGAGTCAACTTTGCTATGTAACAGCAGAAATGTGCCAGAGCAAGAATTAATTTAAAATCACAAATGGACAATTACAGACACAAAAAATTAAACAAAGGAAAAGCAAACCAGTTAACCAGTTATTGGAAAACTTGCCTAAAATACTATGCATTTGCAAATTATTTATGTGGTCACAAACATGGAAGATTACCACTCTGGGAAAAGTCTTCTGTAATTTCATTTACTCCATTTCATAAAAGGAGAGAGAAGTACCTAGATTGTTAACAAAACGCCCCATGTCAAAAGCCCCCATGTAAAACAGGTAGGAACTGCACCATAAGAATAGTCTCAGCTATAGACAGTTCAGCTGCTTCTGCTGTAAGAAATAAAGAGGGCATAATCTGGAAGGGTTGCTTCTGACACTCACAAAACACCTATCAGACCAATTTTTAAAACTTTGGTGTGTTTCTCCACATCTTTTAAAATTAAAGAACTCAGAAAGAAAATGGCTCCCATGTATCAGTGAGCAGGTACCAGGTCCTACTGAAAGGAAACGTGGCTCTCACTTGGCTGTCACCTCACTTGCCAAACCAAGATTTCCTGTGCAAAAGGTGGACAATGGAATCATATTCTCTTTGCTAAGAGACACTGTTCCTCAGTGCAAGATCCTTGTACCCTGCACACATGTGGCTTTTAAGCACACTTCTAAGCATGAGATTTTGCAAAAGCTTTTTGACAGTGCTCTAAACAGGAGCTCACTGTTTCGAAATGGAGATGAGTAACAAGGGAAGATCCTTCCCACAGAAATGATTGTTGCTGTGTCCTGTAACACAGCCAGTCTGGAATGAGACAGGTAGAGCTGTAAGCACTGCACCAAGACTGAAAGGAACTTCTCCTTCAGATGATCCTAGCAGATACGGTATCAAAACTAAGATGGACAACCTGTTAGGGCTGTTACTCACAAAGCACAGACAAGTTGTCCTGCCTTGGCTGAGTCCTGGCTGTGAATTGTAGGCAGTCTCTCAGCTCACTCTGTTGCTAAACAAAATGCAGACTGACTAAACCACACATCATTTATATCTGAAATACATTTAGAATATCTGAGAATAATTTCTTAACTCTGTAACTATGTGGAGGTGCACCTTTTACACAAGTATAACCAGCTTTTCCATGTTCCTGGAATTACACAAAAGAAGCCTGGACAAGGCCCAAAGACTGAACATTCTCTGTACATGCAAATGCTTGATAAATCTGGTATTTGTTTCATACTGCATTTAAATGGAACCAGAAGCTCTGATCAGTCAAATGTTTTTCCTTGCTGGTCAGAGTTTTCAGATGGAAAAATATAGTTATTCTAGCATGATATGTAAATCCTGCCTTAATGACTCATCTGGTATGGAATACAAACCTCAGTTCCAAACTGGTCAGCTCAACAAAATGACAGTCCTACCCAGTGCTCCAGTACTGTGAGGCACTTGACTGTGAGAACATGCTTGATCTTGAGCATGAAGCTGGATTAGGGCCAGCTGTGTGTAGTCTGGCTGCTTTCTTGAATCAAGATCCTACCTTTGACCACTCTGATGCTTCCCAGATAGAAAGGCAGTCCCGTCCTTCACAGCTTTGTACAGTAGCTGGTTTGTTGCCAAGGCAGTAAAGGTCTCTGGTGTTAACGTAGGTGCCATTTTGCAACTGATAAACACAAGTCACCTCCCGGTGCTGGACACCTTTCTCACAGGTAGCAGAGCAGGGACTCCAATGGCCAGTCACCCACCTGGGAAGGAGCCAGAGAAGGAATGTTAAAAAAATGGTGGGATAACACATTATGCTTAAAAAGAGTGAGAAATAGGCAATTCTTCCTAGATGTGTGGGTTCTTCCCTGGTGCTCTATTGCTGTCACACTGAGATCACCTGATCACTGCTGGGAGCTGAAGTGTGACACCAAGCCCCTCATGGCCTTCCCACATCCAGGACCAGAGTCAGCTTCTTTAATCCTACATGATACAACCTCAAAGTGCACAAGTCCTCTACATCCCAGACTATCAGAATACAAAGGCATGTCCTGCCACACTTTTAGTTCACCCTCTCACAGCCACTGATGAGATTTCACTTTTCATACTTGGGCTTCCAGGATGTTTAATTGGAATCTCATCTATTTGAAGTTCATTGTATTAGAAGCCTCAAAAATGGAGAATAACTGGCCATGTTTATTCTTAGAAAATCTGAATTGCATTTAACTGCCAAGGCTCAAGAAGTACGTAAGGAGATAATATTTTCTCTGTAGAAAGGATCCTACAGTGCTGTTTCAAAGCTTCCATAGCTCGCATAGATTTGCCCTATCCCAGTCTGGATGGGGGCCGGGGAGGGGGGTACTTCCCTATACCCATCATTTCTTGGAGCCTTTGGGTTTCATTTACTTTGTAAGCACCTTTCAGCTGCCATTTCCTTCCCCTTTGATCAAAGTGTGCCGGGAACAAATACATGGCCCTTTTTTTTTTTGGGTTGTTTCACTTTGTTATGTCTTTAAAGGCTCTCTGGCAACCACCCAGCACAACGTTGTGAGGTGTTTGGGTTCCTCCAATGTAAGGAACATGCTGCTGCTGAGAGCAGTCTCTGGCTCTGGGCATACAAGGGAAATGAGGCAACCTCATCCTGCTGTCTTCCAAGGCCAACTGAAAGGCTCCCACTGCCTCCAGCAAGTGCTGGAAGCACCACTGCGGTTAGAGCTGGGCTACAAGGCAGTGAATAAAATGTCTAAGAAGAATCTGAATGAAGAGGCATGTAGGGAGGAATGCTTTTTTTGTTCCTGAAGACAAGCAGCATCGATCTTTACACTTC
>NW_009952879.1:2260921-2275179 GCF_000747805.2 Chaetura pelagica | reverse complement strand
AAAGACTGGAACAGCAACTGCAGGCGCTGTGCGCCGGAAGGCTACGGTGCCTTTCTCTCCAGGTAATTGACCTTACAGCCTGTTATTTAGGACTGTCATCTAGATTAGTATTCTTACACCATGAATCTTTTACTTGCCCCTCAATCCTGGGCTGTTTGTTATGAAAATAAGACTTTTGCAAGAAAAAGTCTGCTCTGAACTACTATTTCATTTTGCTGAAGGCTCCAGGAGCCAAGGTAGAGCACCAGACGTGCCAACTTATTAACCACATTTCTTTTGAAGGTGCTTAATAACTTTGCCTAAATGAATCAAACAACTGTTCCCCAACTTCCCATTCCTGAATGGGGGAAAATCAGTGCAACACAGTTTACAGAAACATCTTTGCTTGGTGCAATTGTCAGGAATTCATTTGGCAAATGCTACGACTGATGACCTGGGGTGACAGCACTGATGATTGTGTTGACAGTGAAGGCAGAAGCCATTTGGTTAGAGCAGGATGGGGTCAGGCCACCTGTCTTTTGTGGAACAGGGCCCTGCTCAAATGTTTCTGTGTGTTCAAGCAGTTGACACATCTGCGAATTTCCGTTGGCTAAACCAGCTGGCAAGACACCAAACCTGTCTCTCTAGACAGTAGTTCTGGCGCATCTCTGGGCTGAGTGCTTGGTATTTTGCTTACAGAATAGGAAAATGCCAGCTGGGTAATCAAATGCTAGACTAAAAGACTGACAAAAAATAGCCTTGAAGAGCAGAAACCAGTGTTCATGAGAATTAATAGCCAGGCTCTCTCAATATCAGCTAGGCTGTGCCCTGTCAGAGCAAATGTGGAGCAGCTTTCTGGCTGGGGGAAGAGCTGCTCCATGAGGGTACTTTGACTTTATGAGCTTTTATAAGCCATAGGGCTGGGAATGGCTTCTGCACAGGCTCCACTGAACACATATTCACTTCAGCACTGTACTCTCACTGTGATCTACAGCTACTGGCAAAAGAAAAAGGGACTGAAAGCAAAGGAGAAAGATAAAAATTCATTCCTGGCAGAGGCTGTCTGTGAGCTTGCATTTAGGATGGGCAGCATGCAGATGCCAACTACTTGCAAGATGCCTTACAAAGTGAGGCTATGACTTTCCTTTCAGGAAGGAAAATTCCTTTATTTATTTAATTTTGTTATCGCTCTTGTGGAGGGGAGTAATCACCTTCTTTCTATCCTGTTCAGTGCTCTCTAGCTAGTGTTGCTCTAGCACAGATATGAGACAATGGGAAAAATGGCACAGAAAAAACAAATTTTACCACGATCATGAAAAGAATGATTGCACAGCGCATGAGCCAAAACGCACGATTCAATACAAAGCTGTCCCTGTGGTGAAAAAGCAATCTCCTGCTTTTTTGTCAGGGTGACATCTGTATAGCTAGCTTCAGCTCCCAATCCATTCCATCCATCCCTGATCCAAGCCTGAAGGTTGAGGCTACACCCTAAGGGATCTCTGAAACCTCACAGCCCTCTCCTTCCTATTTGTGAAAACTGCAGCTAACATGGAATCAAAATACTTTGAAATTAAAGGCTATTTTAAAGTGGTGGGTTTAGCTTCATATCCAAGAGACAAGGGACAGATTAAATGTTTGAATATTATTAGTATCAGCAAAGTAGGCTGTTTTCAAAGGCATCAAGGGGATGATCACTTTGACCACAAAACTTCGCCGTCTTAGTGAAATCTCTGCTTGATTCAACGGTTTGTAAAAATGATCTGGCAAGTAAATGTGAGTCCTCTGTGCAGTACTGGCAGTGCTCTGGTCTTTCCCCACAATTCTGCTGAAGCCCCCTTCAAAGACAGCTGAAAATATGATTTTAGTGCCTGTACGAGACAGAATCACTGCAACTATATTTCAACAAGATTGTTCACAAGTGGAAAGACAAGGGATTTATGGATAAAGTGATTAAATATGAAATTTCCTGCCAGTTTCCTATTTGGTAAAGGAATGTGCAGCAAGGTATTAGCATAATTACTGTTGGCAAGTAATATACACACAGGGAAGAAAAATCTGATGTACAAATAATAGCACATTATGGTTACTATTAAATTACACTACAGACAGATTTTCCTCTCTACACTGTCTTACACCTTTCAAACACACCTGGATGTGTTTAAGAATGACACTTACTCTTCAATTTTTTATGTAAAAATACATATTTTATGTAAAAATATGTAAAAATGTAAAAAATAATTCCAGGGTTCTAACTCAACACACCAAGCTAGTTCAGTGTTATTAAGCCAATTAACGGTTGTACATTAAGCCCTCGGTATAGACCATCTGGCTCCCAGTTATATTTTAAGCCTGTAAACTGGTATTAGGATTTGCTTGACACCACAGTTCTTTTCAGTTTGGTCTTTCCCTCCCAGGCTATAACCTATTTTCTGTTGGACCATGTAAGTGCTGCAGCTAAAGTCTCTGGAGAGCCTCTCACTTTTCCAACAAGCACTGATTTATGTGATAAATACACTTATCTTACTCACAACCACAGGGATGTTTTTATCCATGGTATTATATTTTTGTAATCTTACCTCCACAGTGGATTCAAGAGCTAGATGGTCCCTGGTGGTGGTTAGATTTAGGAAGAAAGTTATGAGCACAGATTTTTTTAACCCAGTCAGTGGCTGTCTTTCTAACTAAAAAATGCCCAGAAGGGTGTGTTTTTCTATAGCCTCAAAAAGCTGGGATGGGCAGGATGTGCAATCTGAGAGGGTTGTTCTAAATCTTTATCTTCTGAGTCTTCCTCAACCTCTGACCTCTCAGTATCTCTGCTGAGGAATTGGGAGTTCTTCTAATCTGCTTTGGCAACACTCATCTGGCAGGCCCCTGGAGCACAGCTGAGGTGTCTTTTGGAGGTTCAGTTCACATCATTTGATGTTTCTATGGTCTGGATTAGTCATTAACCTTGAATTATCCACTCAACCCACTTGCCTAAGACTCCCACATTTTCTAGGAAAATAATTGTCTACAGCATTATGTACATAAACCCAGGGGAGATGAATGTCTGCAAATGAAGACTTGTAGCTAAGGATTTGGGAAAAAAATGCTATGAGAATAAAATGGGTCGGGGCTGAAGGATGGTTTGGAGCAGTGCAACTGAAAGACATGAGGTCAGTTTTCAGACTAACACAAAACCATTACTTGTTCCAGAGTAAATACTGCAGCACATTACATTTCACCTGGTTGTTTCTGTCTCTAGCCCTGCAGAAGACTGGTGCCTGCAGGTTGGTTATGCTCCACTAACTAAACACCCATGATATACTTGCACATGCACTCACTATCTACAGGCATTGTGCTTCTTTTGTTCCCTCCCAATGCTACACCGAAAGTGATTTCCCTGTGTTCACAGTAGTAGCTTGGATGTGACCAAAGACACACTTGCAAAACCCCCAAATTTTCTCATTTTATTATAATCTGTTTTTTCAGGACTTAAGCTTAATTCTTACCTAGTTGTAATTAAGAGCCTGTACTACTGCTGAATAAAGTATCAGAGGAAATCTGCTATAAACAAGACATAGAGAGTCTGAAATAGCACTTACAACAGAAACTAATGTAAAGCAGTGTGATTTGAGGGTTCTATTTCTAAAATCTTGTTGCATACCTTTTGATATAACATACATTGTTGTACTAACATACAGGTGAGGGTAACTCCATGTCCAGTTATCACTGCTTCTCTTCAGCACCAGTTTGTGATGCAAAATCATGTCCAAGTTGCTGTTAGTTTTCTGAGGGACCTGGATTAAACTGTGGCTCTACTGATGTCAGGCACAACTCAGACCAGCTTGCAGTGAGGCCAGGATTTCACATGGGATAATTTTAGAAAGGAGAATGGGAAAAGAATTTCTGAGAATTGGTCACATGGAATGGTCAGTCAGATTTTTTTTTGCTTACAGCTATCAAACTGAGTTCATGCTTGAATATGGAGAAGCAAGAAAACACTGTTTACAAATGGACTCAGAATTTCCAAGAAATACTCACATTCTGCTATTGTTTCTTTCTCTCACTACAAGTTTCTGAAACTCCATCACATCTATGCTATACTGGGGTCAAAATAACCAGGTGAATCTTGACTTTTGGGAACAGGTTGAGCCACACCCAGTCACTAGAAGGTGGGGTTTTGGTGTTGGTTTTTTTTGAGAAAAGCACAAGGAATCTAGTAGAATAATACAGCTGCTGATGTCGAAAGTAGGACTCCAAGACTAACATTCCTGTCTGATTGCCTTTATAAACAGTGCTCAGTAATTTTCCAGTACAGTAGTCATTCTGCTAACAGACTTGCCAATTTTCACTCACACAGGTTTCTTTTTTTCTGTAGTGATTATCCTTTTGACAGCTTTATTTTTTTAAATTTCCTACCAATTATAAGATCAGCCATAGGACAATGTTTTGTAATATACATGCACCTTGGGAAGTTTTGGGGTTTTTTTAAATGGAAGACCTTGTACTCTCTCTCCTTGCTGCCTCAAATCAAGCAGCTCAGTCAGTTTTGGAGGACTCAGCATGGAGTTGGTGTGAGTAGGTATCCTTCTTGCTAGCAGCTGCCTCACTACACTAAGGCACAGAATATCTGCACCCTTGGAGCCCTTTTGCAGTGAGTTACTCCTACCCTGATCCATGGCTGGTGTATCTTTGATGGGGCAACTGGTATCCAGCCCCATTCCCTGCCTTTCCAGGAAAGCAATGCCTTTTCCTCAGCACACACCACAGGATGCAAACCAGTGTGAAGAGCATCACAGCTGGCAGCAGCAGTAGGAATTAATTTCACAATTAAATGTTTTGCTAGATTATCCTGCTAATCCTTTGTAGGTAAAGACTGCACTTGGCCCAAAGGGCCTCAAACCAAAGCAGCACAGATCATTTAACATTTTAAAGCAAGGAAATGTTCAACCATGAGGCTGTTGAGTCAAAGATTATAACGGGAAAAGCTGTGATGTGAGCCAGCCTGGGGGTTTACACCAAAGCTAAGAAACCTGTCTCATGACTCCATGTGAAAACTAATGCCAAATTAACTTCTGCTCTAGGAAGTAATCTTGAATTATTAGAATCATAGAATGCCAGGTTGGGAAGGACCTGGTCCAACTTTTTTAGGTAACACTATAGTTTAAATGAGAGTCTCAGCACCCTGTCAAGCTGAGACTTAAAAATACCCTGTGTGGGAGAATCTACGACTTCCCTTGGGAGACTATTCCTACTTTTGTCCTCATGGTGAAGAATTTACCTCTTGTGTCCAACAGAATCTCCTCAGGAGCAACTTGTGCCCATTACCCATTGTATTTTCAATGTGACTCCTTGTAAACAGGGAGTCTCCATCTTCTTGGTAGCCACCCTTTAAGTACCAGAACATTGTAATAAGGTCTCCCCAGAGCCTTCTTTTCTCCAGGCTGAACAAACCCAGTTTTCTCTGCCTCTTCTCATATGGTAAGTTCTCCAGTCCTCTGATCATCCTTGGGGCCCTTTCTCTAGACCCTCTCCAGCCTGTCCCATCCTTTATGTAAAGTGGGGACAAAAATGCATTTAGATGTAAATGCATTTATCAGTAGCCAACATGTTCTCCTCATTCTACCCTTTGTCTGTTCCCAAGCCTTCTCTTACTCCTCTTCCAGAGTTGCTTCATTGAGTTGAGTTGTTAGATTTGGTCAAAAAGATCTTTTTCTTTCAGAAACTAATTAACTGCTCATTGCCAGTTGCTGCCCTTGATGCCCTTGCTGCCTACAACCTGGAACACACGTGATTTTGTGTCCTTCTAGTGGATGGTGACAACCAGACGTGCCTACAACAGGACACCAGCCACCCACTCACTGAGGTGCCCAGAAGTGTCTCAGGCTTTCTGGTCTGCAGCATTTGGCTTCTCCTCCTGCAAGACCTGCCGGGGACCTGCTGCAGCTGCCCAGGGCAGGCAGCCCGGGATGGTTTCCCCGAGGAGCAGCCAGCTGGGCGCCGCATCGCCCGCCCGCTCAGCCCCAGCCACCGCGTCTCGCACGGGGTCCAGCACAGTCCTGGCAAATTCATTAAGCTCAAACTGATTCTAGAGATCCCAACTCCAGTTTTGGGAAGTACTTCAAAATGAGCTCTTACGTGGTGCCTCCTTGGATCAGAGGGTGCTAACATTACTATTTATGCCAGATTTCCAGGCTAAAATCATGTGAAATGCTCCCTATGGCTGTTCCTTCACATTTTCTTCATGTAACCAAATTCAAAGCACACCAAAGGAGATGTTTCTTAGCATAGATAAGGTTTTTCAACTCCTTGCCATTGGACGTTGTGGATGATACACATTTGTACAGGTTCCAAAAGAGTCTGACTGCACTAATGAAAGAACACAACCATTTGGAAGCATTAAATGTCCAGCTCAGCTCTTTCAGTTACCAGACACTCCCAATATGTCCCTCCAGTTTAGTATAATTTCCATACAGCCCTGCAAGGAATTTGTTAACATTCTCAAGGAGTTTTCCACCATACTGCTCCCCCCCAAATTCTAGATTGCAAGATTTTCACCTCACAAATTCAAAACTGTTCCACTCCCCATCTACCTGTAATGCTAACACAAATAAATAAGGTGCAAAAAGACCAGAATCAGGGACACTGACTGATTTCTATATTCTCAGGCTGTTAAACAGGGCACTGTCACAAGTATATGGTGGGGTCTAAAGGGAGACATGGACTCTCAGACAGTAAGAGTCATACAGACAAGCACCATGAGCTTATATCAAAGGAATTAAAGCAATGGGCACTATCAGCCATGACACACTGAGGCACCCCGCTTTGAAGAGCCACCAACCCTTTGGGCAGGTCTGCAAAAGGTGCTGAGCCAGGTTGGGGCCTTGGTGACTCCTACAACTGGCTTTGTTTTTTCCCCAGCAGGCATCACTGCAGTGCACGAGCCCTTGGAGAGCACAGGGTTGGATTTCAGTCCATGGATGGAAAAGTGAAAGGGGGAGACAAGAAAGGAGGTCAGAAGTGATCCATGTAACCACAGACCTGACCTCAGCAGCATCCCAGTTTTTAGAGCAGATTTGGAGAGGAACAACAATGAAGGACACAGCGGTAAATGGATGCAACGTAGGTTTCCTTCAAGCAAAACTGACTGTCTGTATTTCTTTGATTAAAATAACTGCTTTTCCAGACAAAGGAAATGGGATAGATTTAATCTATTTTGTTATCAGCAAAGAACTCCTTTTGTTGCACTGGAAATGCTTATGGAAATTGGAGAAAGTGATAATATGCTGGGAGACATGGATATTAATGTGTAAATCATACGACAAGTGAGAGCTGGGCACAGTGTAGTGCTGCAAAGGAACATCAGATATGAAAGGAATTTAGATTAGTTACCAGATCTGTCTTGCATTTGATCTAATTTAGTATGTTCATCAATGACCTTGGTACAACCAGAAGAAAATGGCTGAAAAATCAGTGAAAATGCTGACAACACAAAGTCTAGAAGCATTGTCCATGCAATGAAGGATGAGGATGTTTTACAGGAAGAACTGGATAACCTTGAGCAGTGCAACAGCAGAGACAGGATGAAAACTAACAGCACACAGTGCAAGGTTGTGTGCTTAGGGACCAATAAAAAGAATTTCTGTGTTAAAGTAGGGGTCATACGTGGAACAAACGAGGAAGAAAACATCCAGGATGACTGTAGGCCACAAATATGATGCAGCCATGAAAAATGCAAAGCATGTATCAGGAGAGTTGGTGCCAGTGGAGACAATAGAGTATGAATATAACTGTGTAAGGGCTCGATTGGACTGAGAGTGGGATTCTCCACACAATTCTGGTCACCTATGCACTCAGATTATAAGTTTCAATAATGTTAATTAGAGCATCAGTAGAGAAGGTGACCAATGGAATGAAGAACTGATGCACAGTCTCTGATCCAATAAGAAGTTAAAGAAAAATAATGAATTTAGCCCAGGAAAATGATGGAAGTAAGAGATACACTGGTTTGCTGTATCATATGGCACCTGGCCCAAGGCAAAGAACTAGGGAGGGAAAATGCCAAGGCAAAGGAACTGAGCTGATACAAGAACAAATGGCTGAAATGTGACAAAGAATAATTAAGGCTGGAAATAAAAAGATCCCAACCCACATGAACAGCAAGGTCAGCCTTCCAGTGAGGGAAGGAGACTGTGGAGCCAATCGGAAACGAATCTATGACACGCTGCTATGCAGCAGGATGCTGCATCTCTCATAACAGCAAAGTAAGCCTTGGACTCAGGAGATACTGTCAAGTCCTAAACACTGAAAACAGGGGCTGAGGTCTCCTGTGGTTTTCTGTAGATAAAGGCAGGGATTCCTGGCTTTTATGCCACTGCTAAATATTTGGGTAGGAACACCACATATTCAGCAGGTCCCTGAAACAACTCAACCTCTATTAAAATCTATTACAGCAAAGAGGAGGAAAATAAGTAGTGTTTGCATACAGGCCATTACAAGTCTAACAGTTGGGAAACTTCACGTGTTTTTGGTTCTTTTCCTGCATTAGAGGGGAGCAGTGTCATATTCATAGACCCAACCATGCATGCTGAAGTGTGTGGCCACTGGCCGACCTATGTTTTCAGTAATAACAGCTGATGTGATCTGTGATTTCTGAGTCTTGTGCCAACATGAGTGCTGGGTTTGCCTATATATTTGGGTTGGTGTTCAGTGTGCTGGAAACAACCCATACACACCACATGCAAGGATCCAGATTCCATCTGGTTACAGCAGGGTTTTGTAAAAAAACATCTAGAGAGCTAGGCAAAGGATTAGAATAAAGAGGTGCTAATAGGGTGCAGTTGGGACAGGAAAGGAAGCTGTAAAGAATTTAATGGAAAAAGAGGGTCAAGGAACATAAAAAGTAAAATAGGAAGAAAGAGACATTTTTTTAAAAGGTGAAAGAGTAACAATAATAGAGAATGAAAGATTCTTTTATTTTTGCCAGTTTCAACAAAATCCTCAAGAAAATTCTCTTCTCTGACATTTAATTTTAAAACATGTTAGTGTACCCAATCCTTTTTTCAAGCCTCTTTTGGTTTTTTTAGATACTGGGTTGCAGTTGCAGAGCTCTAATCTTCTGCTTTGCCTCATGAAACTACTGTCCCTTTCCCCACATTATTTGGCTCTCCCAAGAGGTTGCTGAAGTTCAAAAGGATTTATAATTTGAAAAGGACTTTGGCATTGTACTGGAAGACAGACACTGTTATTAATATCATACCCTTTTTGTTCTCCAGATCACTCTATAACATGGGTTATTATGTTTTAATTTTTATTACAATCTCAACAGCAATAGCCTCCTCCTCTTCTTCCATTTATTCAACATGATGTCTCCCCATCCCAAAGAGTCTGCAGTCCAGATTGATACATGGATTGAGAGAGGAAACAAAGGGACAGTGTGGCAATTAAAAGTCACACAGAACATCCAAAAGAGAAACAGTGTCCTATGGCCTAGTCCTGTGCTGGCTGTATGACCCTTCCCTAGAGTTAAGTCCTCTGTAAGGTGATTCTTTCAAATTTTGAGTAAAAATGAAAATATAAATTAAAACTTCGTAAACAGAGCAGGTTTACTACAGAAAGGAAAGCACTGTTTCTTCTACACTCAGATAAAGGGCTTAGGTCTGAGTGGAAACCACAAAGGACCTTATTGTAACAAGATGCTACCATAATTTCACTTAAAACTCTAAAACAAATTCAGTGATTCTTTCAAATTTTGAGTAAAAATGAAAATATAAATTAAAACTTCGTAAACAGAGCAGGTTTACTACAGAAAGGAAAGCACTGTTTCTTCTACACTCAGATAAAGGGCTTAGGTCTGAGTGGAAACCACAAAGGACCTTATTGTAACAAGATGCTACCATAATTTCACTTAAAACTCTAAAACAAATTCAAGGCTCATAAAAAAAAAAAAAAAAAAAAAAAAAAAAAGCCTTGACATGGTGAAAGAGAATGGTTTCTTTAAGATGTTCTTGGTCAGAGAATATGCTAAGCATGCACTTCTAATATCTGGGTGGGCAAACGCAAGTGGAAATTTAAATTTGACCGAGAATGTGCTTCTGAAAATGTTTCCAGTCAAAAGCATGTTAAGTGTGAAAGTGTGGTCTACAGAGAGGGAGTAGGAGAATGTGGTCTATCAGATGATCAGCAAGGATTTTGTGGCCTTCTTGGGTACTAAGCACATTTGGTGTTTGCTGTCTTTGCTCTGACAAAAAATGGACCGAAGAGTGTGTCGCTGCACCAGTGCTAATCCCTCCTGGGGACAACTGTGATCAGTTGTGGCTATAAAAGGCCTGAACTTCATAGAGAGGAGGAGATACCTTGGAATAACATTAAGGGCTGGACCTGAATCCACAAAAGAACAACATCTGGGAACAGAGTATTCTTTTTTCAGGAGGTTTTGAATGATTTAACCTAACCCACTGTCACTGCCCTGGACAGGCAACAACATCCTGGTGAAAGTGTGCGGCAAAGAGGAGACTTTCCCAAGGGCTCCTGGTCATGGAGATCCCACTAAGGAACAGCCCTGTGGGTCTTACGGCTCTGAGAGACTGGATGGCCAAGATCTCCTTTGTTGCTCACAGCTAGTAGAGACAGAACCCGCCCACTTCTTCCTGAGCTTTTAAAGTTGCTTTTCTTCCTCTCTACCACCTGGAACTCAACCATATTCCCTGCCTGGGGACACTCCAGTCTCCTCCCAATGGCTTCACAAAAGGTCTAGAAGAAATATTTCATGCCAGAGCAGAAACACAAGCAGGTGCTCCTTGTTTCTGTCTTTTGGAGAGAATGACATGACAGAAGCTCCAGCATCACTGAATTTAGGAAACTTCCTAATGGAAATGACAGCTGTTCCCTTGAAGTCAGTGGGAGTCTGTCTCTCCTTACACACCTGGAAGCACATGGGGTATCTGATGATACCTTTCTGTGCCACTGAAAGCACTATGGCCACAATATTGTACAGCAGCAACAGGCAGTGCAGACAGAAAATGAACCTGAAACAGCTTGACCTTATTGATGGGATTACCTGACACTGGCCTTCCCTGCTTCAAGGCACTTTAATCAGAGTGCAGCTCTAAGTAGAAGGAAGTGTGTTGTTTCTCATTTTCCCTGTTGTTTCTGCCAGCAGGATTAGTTTTGCAGGTATGTTTCCCTGGCTTGTCTGATTATACAAGATGCAACAGCTAGCTGGTTGTTTTGAACATACTTTCTTAGATACTGTTGAGCTTTATCCTGAAGTGTTTTTATGTTCTGCTATCAGAAGTGGAGTGTCTACATCACTGCACAATCCTAAACATTGCTGCTGAGCAAGAGTGAACTTTTTTGTTAGCAAAAAAAATGAACAAATTAATTAACCTTCCTGGGGTTTGTCATTTTGGCCAGAAATACCTTATTTTTATACAAGGCAGGTCAAAATCAATTCAGCTAAAAGTGCCTGCCAATTAAAAAAAAGAGCTTTTTTTTGTTTTTAGAAATTACTACTACTACATCTCTAATTACTCCTACTAATGCAGAAAGGCACCCTCCCTGAGGAAAGCATCTAAAATGTGTTTCATCATAATTTCATGACTCCAGCAAGATTCAGGTAGGTTTCCAAAACTCTGCAGGTGTTGCTAGACACTGTACAAACTCCACATGAAGAAGAGACCCTTCTGGCCTAGAGACTCCCAGTCTGAACTCTTCAGCCACTGCACTCTTGTCTAGCTTTATATTGCAAGTTGCTGTGTCACCCAGGAGGCAGCCAAGGGGGAAAGAAACCCATCCCCAAAATGCATGAAGGCAGCTTGCATGGAATCTGGCCTTACTGGCCACAAATTAAACAGACTCTGAGGTAATGAAAATCTGACCTGCTCAACAAAAGGAAATGAATATTACAGCTGGTTACTATGGCTAACAATGTGTTCCAATAGTCTCAGACATTTTCACTATGCTCACCAGATGGAGGCTTTGGAAATGGGTGATTTGTGAAGGAATAAAGGATATTGGGTTTTATTTTTTTTTAACTCCTTACCGTGACTGGCAGGGGTGTGTGTTACATTTCCTGACCTGAGGCTCGGGGCGATTCACTCGCTGGCAGTCACTGTCATTCACCAGTGTCATGGTCTTGTTGATGATTCGAGTACAGGACACAATGGTTTTCCGTTCACCTACAAGTCAAACAACAAACAACTCTGAAATAGGAAACCAGTGGCTAAGAAACAAAAACATGTGAACTTGTTAACCAAAGCTTACAAGCTAGGACCTCTCTACTATCTCTACAAGATGTGATCTACACAGAACTACCACCTCTGCAACCAGTTTTATTTCCCACTTCTGTTTTACATTTGTACTCTTTGTTTTCTGTTGTGTTTTGGGTTTTTTTGGTTGTTTTTTTTTGTTTTGCTTTGTTCCAGAAAAGCTACAAATCTTTCCCCAATAACTGTGAAATTGCCTCCTTCACAGGAACAACATGTTGGGCTTTCTCTTTCTAGTGTTTAATGTGAGTATGATCTTGAAAACAATTTGCTTTAATTTCTGGTTCCTCCTCCACATGTAGCTGTGCCCTGTAATCACCTAGGACAGATGCTCCAGCTATGTAAGATGAAGTCACACAAGTGTCCACCCACCCCTGAGTGACTGATAATGACAGGACAGCTGCAGCCTGCTGCTCCTCCCTTAGAAAGGGTCAGGTTGAAACTTAGTGACCAAGGTTCAAGAGTGATAAATTTGGCTTGTTCATATTTCATTAAGAGGTTACACTAAACCACCAAAAGAAATTATTTATCATCTTCTGGTCCTCCAGATATACTACTTTTAAAGCCCTGACAGTGGAAGACACCTCAGGAGTAGTCAGCATTTTTCACTGTTTCACATTTGAACTGTTTTTATGTCAGGATTTTCACCTCAACAGTATGGCCCCCAGGGTTCAGCCTTTCACTCCGTGACATCAGGAAAGCTGTGCCACGGGGTGGCATGACAATGACCAGATGTGACAAGGAAACTGCCATCCCTGAACCATTCAACTTTGCCTTACTGCTCATTATTTTGGTTTCTCAGATCCTATTCTTAATCCTGACTCAGCATTGAATGTAGTTTATTCACGATCCGCAGCAGATAATGAAAAATAACTCAAATTTAAGTCTGTATGGAAGGGAAAAGGCCTTTCCCAGTATGGATAAGTAGTAAAAGCATCTGACAACCAAAGAGAACAATTGCTATCAAAGCTATTACTGGTGGGAGACACGTTGCCATGTACTGATTTGATTAAAATATGTGGCAGGCTTGCAACATAGTTCAGAAGATATACAATTTTCCCACTCCCTCCTGTGAGGGTTTATAGCTCTAAGACACGATTGTTCTAAAACGTAAGTGTGCATTTTAAAGTTTGTTCTATATACATAAAAAATAAATAAAAACAAGAAATAATTTGGTCTCCTGGTGAAGAAAGACTGGCCAGAATGCATGGAAACTATCAGTTTTCCTCAAGGAAAAACCTCTTTCTTCCAGCACTGAAAATCCACTGGCCAGTGGCTGACAAACAAGTCTCTGGTTTCACAGGCATCAGTTCCCCCTCGGGGGTTTCAGCAAATCTCTCTCAGCACATCCTAGGGCTCATCTGAAAAGTGAGATCTGCAACGTGCTCCTGCACTCCCAGAAAGTCCAGCCCACAGTAAGACATCTGACACAATCTCCAGGAGCTGTCACAGCAGCACTGTCCCAGTTTCATCCCTGGGGAAGGAAATGTCTCAGTGAACATGCCTGAACACCTGTGGGAACTCTGCTCCAAGAATGTGACGGAGCCGTGAGATATGGGGCTGCGCCGCGGCGCCTTGAGCGATCCACGGAGCACTAATCCAGGTGCAGTTCCAGCCCACGGGAACGACCCGACCAAGCGGTGTCCCTGCCAAAATGCTGGGTGAAAATTAACTGTGGGGATGTGTATGATAGCTGGGAGAGCTGGTGAGAATGAGCTCTCATTTGAGTTCATTATGGCAACATCCACTCCCAGGGCCCGTCTCCTTCACGCTTTGGCAACGCTGGCTTCTGCAGGCACCTCTCTAGTGGCTGGTGTCTGCAAACACCACACAGTAAGTCCCACCAAGCTTCCAAGTGGCCTTACCTCCTCCACACTGCACACTGCATCCCTCCCAGCCGCTGTGCGTCCAGATGTACAAGGAATCCTGTTGCTTTTCTGGCTCACTTCTGTTTTCAGCAGTATAGTTTACAGGAATGGTGTATTCATAATGAATTCCATAATTCTGGTCATGAAATAACAGCACCTGGTT
>NW_009952879.1:2217678-2260604 GCF_000747805.2 Chaetura pelagica | reverse complement strand
TTCAGCAGGGAAAGAAAGGCTGTTACAACACATTGTGTGCTGGGAAAGGCAGCAGAGACAGTGATGCTGGAAATGCTGTCTCAGGCCAATAGTTTAAAAATGTAAGTGCCTCATGTAAGGCAATCAAATCTTTAGTATCACAGTGCTATTGCTAAAACAGGGCAGCAGCAATAATTGCACATAATTTGTGAGTATTTCAAACAGCCATGGAAATGTCTAAAGCTGCATAATTGTGTTTATGCCTTAAACATGATCAGCAGGTCACTGGCTATCAAAAGAGAAACCGTAAGACAACAGAAAGCATTCAGTCAGTGTTTTCATAGAAGAACTACTTTCATGAGCAGCTAGAGTTAAAAAGTCATCATACTTGTCCCACCCTTTTCTAGAAAGCAAGTTGTCTGCAAGCCTCATGCAGAGACACAAGATTAGGACTGAGGACTGTTGTAAAGAAGGAGGAAGTTTTGGGTTAAAACTGAACTGGGCAGCCTGCTCTACACCGCCCTTCTTGAGCAGGGGCAGGACAGTCTGCAGGGATCCCTTTCAACTTCAGCCATTCTATGTGATTCTTTGAGCTGCAGAATTTGCTGTTGCATGTGAGTTGGGCTGCAACAATCCACAGTTTGAAGGCAGAGATGTTTATTAACACATCTGAAGGAACAAGGTGATCCTTCTCAAAGCAATAAAAAAAAAAAAGTCCCATGCCTCCTGGGAAATGTGGCACTCAAAGTGAACGTGACTATTCCTCCTGACAAGCTGTAGGAGCAGGATTTTATTATCTCAGAAACCTGAGGATGAAAGGGAAGAGCCACACCATCCAGCTGCTGGCAACATGTTTATTTTCATACCCTGTGTATTGCCAGAGAAAGGTGAAACCTGCTCAACTTGCTTCTGACAGCAAGCTGATTATTGCCAGGGAGTCACAGGTGATGACTCTAGTGCTATTACTCCAAAATTCACTGACTATTGACAAAGGAACAGAGAAAAATGCTTATTTTTTCACCACAGGCAGATGACAGTTCTGGTTCTGTTTTGATTTACATGTTGGGACTCATTTAGCTCTCACTTTCACTGGCTCAAGTCAGAAGTAATTTGAAGATACTCAGTGGAGTATGAGGTCCATGGAATCTCATTTACCACACTATTAACAAATGCCATACAAGCAGTCCTGATGGTGTGACCTTAGACTTACTTATATTATCACCCCATAATCTTAGCAGCATTGGACAGTTGAGTTCTGCTGGTTCTTGTCACCTACTGAACTAGGAGTAGAGTAGCAGTTTATTAAATATTTTAAATAGGGTTGTTGCAAGTGAAGCAAGCAGCTGCCCAACTGAAAAAAGCAAACTTGCAAAAGTGATTTTCTTCCAAGAATAGCAGTTTCCCATTCAGATTTGCAGGAATCACTCCTACCAATAATCTCACTAAAGCTGTCCTAAACTTATTTAACCAAATAAATAACCATATGTGCTGGAAGGAGGGGTCCAGCTTGCAGCCACTGACATCTTGGAGGTCTGTGGGGCTACACAAAGTCAGCACCCATGAGTAGCTCTCCACAGTGCATAACTGTGGGCAGAAAAGCATCTCCCAGAAAGGGTGTAGAACAAAGATAAGATTTTGTTTCAGCTACAGAGGGAGCCTTACTACTAGACCTAAATACCAAGACTGAAACGAGCCAGTCTTCATTACAGTTTCAAAGATGAATGTTTTTTAAAAAAAAAACACAATTTGAAATACCAGGCAGTCAGAGACTGAGAACTCAAGTCCTGCTCTGGCTTTCTTTAAGTGCATGAGATATGAACAGCTTGTTCTACAGAATTGATCAATCAGTCTTGTCTAAAGCATCTTTATGCTCTGGGAGTGTTTGGATGTCCTCAGTTGCCAAGAGGAGGTCTAGCACAGGCTAGTTACACAAACATTCATTTCTCCAAGAAATATACTTACAGCAATGCACTTGGAGAACTGCCTCAAGTATTAAAAACCAGCTCCTAAAAAGAAATCCTTATTATCTCAATATGGGTGCAAGACTAGTGAATCTAAAGGCCATATGAAACCAATTTCATGCAATTTCATAGCCATATATAATTGGGGGGTGTGTGTATGTGTGTATAATTGGTTTCAAATGCAGGTCACAATGGATTGACTGAAGCTTCTGGCTCTTTGACAGTCCAGTGTATTCCACCACTGTTTGAACAACAGTTTTCTATTTAAGGTAACTAGTAACCATCCTGCCTTTCTTGCGTTGAAAGAATGAAACCCACTACCCTGTATCAAGAAAAAGATTAATATCTGATTTGAAGAAAAGACTTCACGTGTGTTTTGTTTATGACTGGCAGAGATTTTAAGCCACATGGGGTTTTTTTAAAGGTCTGGTAACTTCTATTTTCCTCCTTTTTAATCATTTCAGGGGAGAAGGTGAAGAAGGAAAATTTGCTCTGCTCTGATGTGCTAAAAAGGATACTCATGGAGAACCTCAGAATCACTAGTTTCCTATGCTAGTTGCTTACTCCTTAATGAAGTAATGAAGTAAGTATTTCTTCAAAAACAAAGCTCTACTGATGCTGAAGTTCACAGACTCCGGTACCAGATTTTACTGCAGTACATGAAGTAACACCCTGGGAGGTTCAAAGAGCTGGCAAAGGAACCCCACACAGCATCTTCACAAACAGTACCTGTGCAACTCATTTGTCTCACTTGAGGTTAGGGAGACCTTGGCAGTACATGACACTCTGTTAGAATCCTGGTTTCAGGAGGGAAAACTTGTGTTAAAGCCAAAATCAAGCAGAAGCTGACTTTTCTGATGAAGATGGCTCCTCTATAGACTTTTCTTGTGTGGGCAGACCTTGAATCCCATGGCTGAGACAGGAAGGTGTCAGTGTGCCCAGTGCTGCACCACTATTTCAGTAAAAGCCTCTTTGAATCCAGCTTCACACTGGCCTGTATGTGAACCTAGTAAACTCACTCATCTGTCTAATAAAGCGAAGACAAAACACTTCATCTTCCTATGCAGCATATTTTGACACAGGGAAAGTACTGACAAAGTTGAATATTATTGTGTGTGTGTGTGTGTGTGTGTGTGTGTGTGTGTGTAAAAAGTTCAAGCAACCCTGGAGCTTTTCAAACAGAGCCATGGAATGTTGCACAACAAACACCAGCAAGCCAAAAAACTCAGGTGAGGAAAGGGAGAGACTGGTGATTTTTAGCAGTGCTTATAGACAGCCTTTAGTGAGCAAACATGGCAAAAAGTCACCAGGAAAAGAAAGAGTACACCGAAAAAATGTAATTGGATAAAAAAGTTACATGAAACAATGCATACATTGAACCCACTCTGTGTGTATGCAAACCTTCCTATAGAAACTGCAAAGCTTTCTGCAGACTTCCAACTAGTAACACATATAGGAGACAAGCATTATTACAGCTATCTTACAGATAGAAATATTAAGGTCACCACCAAAATTAAGGGACTGGTCCACGAGTCACCCCAATCACCTATTAGTGGCAGGACTGGGACAACAATCCTTCTCACCCCTTTGGACTCCTCACTCATGGTCTCACACAGGAGTCGTATGACTGTTTATAAAATGACATGCCTGGTTATCAAAAGGACTATGTTGAACATGAGGAAAAACTCTCAAGAGCACATTAAAACAAATAAAATTAAAAACACAGTGTAGAGAAAACATGGAACATTGCTATGTGCAAATAAGTCAATACAAATTAAAATGTAACTCTTCTGTGAGAACAACAGTGTATTTAATACAGAATATGCTCTGGCATCATTTGAGGAGATATTTAAACAAATATCCTTCCAAGTTTGTGAGCAGGTAAGTCCATGAAATAAAGGAGGCCCATGGAAAACAGTGTCCTCTAGAATGGACCTGTCACATTGTCTACAATACATTACAGGAGTATCCTGTACTGGACACAAGCCTACTGGGACACTGCATATTCTCCCAGAACACAAGATCATTTCTTTTTTAAATAGAGAGCTGGGTTTCTGCAGCTCTTGCAATGCTGCAAAGGGAAGCAAAGACAGGCACTGCAGCATACCTTTAAAACACTCTGGTGAGGAAGCACACAATCAAAATTTTACTTTCAGCTAGGATATAAACCCTTTATGTTGCATCACTTAAGAAACACAAACAAAGGATATCAAGTTACCATCAAGTGCAGTGGTATTTTAGTTGGTCCTTTGGCAGAGATTTTCTCCCACAGACCCCTTCTCACGTACCGGACAGTGGTGCCTGCGATCTGAAACTCACCAGGAAGCTCAATTTTCCAGTCGCTGTTAATGGATCTCTTACTGGAATCTTTTAAAGCTGGAATGAATCAAACACCATGGAATGAAAGGTAAGCAAATTTGTAATTACAACGTAGACTACCAAGCTTCTGTCTCAGCCTACCTGCAGTACAAGATGCAGTAGCCTTGTAAAAGATGTGAGGTTAATAGGAAAAAAATAGTATAATTTTAGTTGCCTCATCATCATGTTTGTAACTTTGGCACACACTGTGTTCAAAAGCAGAACCAGCTTTTGAAACTATATTTTCCCAAGCTTTTCTTGAGAAAAAGATCTATCAAATCTCTGTGTTGATACACACAACAAAATTTGCAAGTGCAAAATGAAACTGTTCCTGAGTTTGTGTGTGCTCCATAATGCATCCATTCAGCTGTTGTAAAGAGAATTCAAGTCACAAAGTTGAGACTGGGCAGTGAACAGAACTTGAGCTTGGCAGATGTGTCTAACACCCCTTGTCCTCAAGCCTAAAAGGCAGGATATTCCAGCCTGGAAGCACTACCTACAGGCACAACTTAGAGTGGCCCTTAGATTGTTGTAAATTACTCCAGAGGTTTTTTTGCAAACTAAAAAATGGGATTATAAAGGCATTCTAAAGCTTCAGCATCAGGAATTAGCAGAAACTATGCTCAGGATACTTCCTGTTGTCTTATTTGCTCTCAAAAGGCAGAAGCAGTTGAGATACAATCTACTCCTGGGTTTGATGGAAAACAGGTCACAAGTAAAAAACACCAGCAGGCAAGGAACAGCCTTTTACAGCCACCCTCCCTTCAGAGCCCATGAGCAGGGTACACGTGCCTGAAGTCACATCTGTACTGTCAGAAGTGCCTCAGTAAGGACAACAAAGAAAGCTCTACTGCAGAAGGAAGCCCTGTAAGATGAATATTGAGAAGAAAAGATACTTGGAATAACATGTCCTTTCTTCCAGCTTAACCTATTGCATCAGCATCACTGATACCCTTCAAATGTTGAAAGACAACTCCAGCCACAAGGACATCACAGTACAGTTGACTTACCAGGGCAAGCTCATTTAGGGATTTGTGTGTTTTCTACATTAGAACAGAAGCACAGTTATTCAGATGTCTGGGTGATGCACTGAGGAAAGAGAAAATTTGCAGACCCTGTTCTAATAGAGAGAAACTCCCAAGCTCCTTTGTGGAGATCCACGACTCATGATCAAATCTGCCCTGACACCAGACAAACACAACAGCCCATATGTTGCTGGGCTTCCATAGGTCAAGGTTAACTGTGTCTTTTGCCTAAGCCTTTAACAAGGGGTTTGCTTACCCTCCAGCATTTTGATGCCTATTTGATTCTCTTCCAGTAATAAACACAACCTTGGCTTTCACTTAAGTGAGTGTGTTGCAAGAAGGTAAGAGAAGCTGATTTAAAGCCCTTTCAAGTCAATAGGAAAATCTCCCATTGCCATCTCTTTGGATCAAGTCTCTATGGCCAGCAAAGTTCTAGGTGTGCTTAGGCTGTATATCTAATTGCCTAACATGCACACGAGACAGAACTGGACTTGTCAGCACAGCTGACTTACCACTTGGGTGTAATTTACTGTGGGACTGCTTGTGGTCATACTGGGCTATTCCACATAGACCTTCCTTTTATTCCAGCTGGCCACGTTTAACACCTTTCTACAGCTATTACAATGAAGCTTCCCTCGAGAAATGAGGGGTCAGTTTACCCCTACCTCAAATGAGGTTTAGGAGGAAGGAAAACCCTGTTAGATTTCTCTTTAGGGGTTTCCTGAAAAACTGATCTCAAATCCCAAAGAGCCTGCCAAAGGTAAGAGGAGATATATGAGGTGATTCCAGCACAAGGCACCACCATTTTTAGACTACAGACATGTTTCCAGGCACCTGGGAATTTGTTAAAATGGTCCCTAGCATCCCCACGGCCCAGGTCAACTTGAATTCTCCCAAACAACTTCTAACATGAGTCAGGATCCAGAACTTTCAAGGGTCCTTTCCTAATAAGCAGTACACAGACAGCTCCTTCACTGGGGGCCAAGAGCCCATACACAAGATGCTCCATGACCACTGATCTCAGTGCCCAGGAATATTTCAGGGCACATTCAATTTACCAGCTGAGCATCATTCATAGTATCTGACTTCTGGGGAAGTCTAGAGTAGATTGAAGTCACAATGTCCCCTGTGGCCTCTTCTGCCTTTCTGAGGATCTGCATCCTGGGCAGTTACTGGAGAAAGGTGGAGTATCCTTCTGTTCTGCTGCACACAACCTTCCTGACAGCTCTCATGGTCCCATTACAGGCTCAAAAAAAATGGAAACTGCAGGTATGGTTTCCTCAGGAGGAGTGGGATGTATGTGGGGGAATGTTTTTTTCTGAGGAATGTTCTCTTTGGCACACAGACCAGGGGTATGATGATGGCCTGGTATTTGCCTGCTACAGCAATATAACTCTGTCTGCGGCTTACTTTCCTTCCTGCTTTGTTCCTCAATCTACAAAGCACCTTCTGCAAACTTCAGACAGAATTCTTAGGCAGGATTGCTTTCCTCTGTCAAAGCCTAGTGGCTTCCAGGCAGATCAAAGCAGCTGTCACACTGGCCTTGAGGAGCTGTGAACACAACTAATCAAAGCTGGGGATGAAATAAAACTATCTCCTTGCAGTGTGGCTGACTAGGAAAGATCTCACAGCACATGCTCAAACCAGAGTATAAGAGCTTGAATGACTAAAGCTATGCTTTAGTTCCAGATCATCACCAAAGGAAGAGCTTTCATGATGAAAACCAAAATGTTTAATCTTTGTGGATCTCTTCTGGGAAAGGTTTGGTTTCGATTGCTGCAGACACTGCTCCCTTAGTGATTGAGGAGATGGAGAGTTTGGGAACAACTCTGTTTCCAAAAGTACTCCTTAAGAATTACAGGAATTATACCAGACACTGAACAGAGTATTTGGGGCAAAGTGTTTTCACCACTGTTTGTCTTTCCCGCCCACGAGTGCACCATCAGCAGGGATAAAACTGCTTTTTCTCCAGTGGCTTTTGTCACACACAGCTGTTGCAGACCTGGCCCTACCCAGCCCCAAAGAGGACAGTACTAAATCCAGTGGGGTGAACAGGGCCTTTGGCTCTTATTGAATGCTCTGCTTTTCACCCAGGCATTGCAGAAGCACTTTGCAAGACAGCAAGTATCTTTATTGTCATTTTAGAGAATAAGCAAAGCACGCAACCAAGAACATTTGCCCAATATGCCTGAGAGCTCAGTGGCAGGAACTGAGCAGACCAGGATACATGCAGTCTTCTCTGACAAAACGTGTCTAACTGTGCTGGAAAAGCCCAAACAGGTAAGCAGCTGTGAGCTCTTTTTGCCAAACAGTCCTCACTGATTTAAGCTAGCGCTTATTTATTCTGTCTTGGACACCTGGCTGCAGTTCTCCTGGGAGCCTATGCCTCAAACAGGCTAGCAAAGCACATCTTTCTCTTCTGCCCATTGTGGGTGCATTTAGGCAGTAGCAAGAATCCACTGTTCTATCTCTAAGTTTTTTCTGGCTCAAAGTTGTACAGTAGAAGAGCAAAAGAAAAAGGAACCCCAGCAACAACCTATAACTTCTTTTCTTCTTGTTGGCTGGAGGACAGGAACTGACCAATCAATTTCTAAACCTGGCATCTAGTCAGATCTTTATTTCCACCTTGGGTCTCTCCAGCTTGCTTCCCAGCCTGTGGACACAAACTGCAGAGGCATTTCCTGTTCAAGGTGGTTTTTCAGGGTTACAGCCAGCCAAGGCAGCCAGCGTGGGTTGCCTGTAGGTGGAGGGAAATTCTTCAGGCACTGCTCCCAGCACATGGAATAATGACTCCAAATTATGCTGGGATCATTTCCAAAGTGCTGTACCTGGTTCTGTATGAAAACAGGACCTGATTGGACTCAACTCTGTGAGTGTAATTGAAACAGAAAATCCTTCCATACTCAGACCTGCACTTACGATGCATTATGAGGCCTATCAGAGTGACTGGACTTTGTTTTCTTGGTCATCTTTTTTTGTCCTATTGGAACACGCCTGCTGCTATTCTTAAGGTAAGGTTAGCAAGAAGACATTGGGTATCTCTTCTTTGTGTCTAGTGTTCCTTGAAAGAGAAAATCCTGGAAAGCATAGAGAGGTTCTCCTGTTTTGTGACCATGAACCAAAGACCTAAAGGCATTCAGAAGCTCTAAACCAGCCACATTTGTATCTGTCTTTATGGGATGGACACAGTCTGCTTTCAAATATATGCAATCCTAATCTTCACCACACAGTAGGGAAATACCTGCTTTAGTCAAGGTTATGTGGTCACACTGAAGGGCAGTCACTAGCTCTAAGTAAGACTCCCAGTGCTGCAGCTACCTGCCAAAGCCCAAGCCCTGGACAAATACCCTCTGCAAGTCCCACCAAGACAAACAAAAAAGCTGGCTTCCAGAAGGCAGAGGATTTGCAAAACCCAAGGAAACACTGGCTCTCACTGTTCCACCAGTGCTTTGCTAAGTCAAACATCTTACGTGTAGGTGTAGTCCTCTCCCAGCAGGCTGGCAGCAGCACTGGTGGTGATACTAGCAGCAGTGATACGTGCTTCCTACCAAGAAGTGGCACAAATGCCAATGCTCTTTACCTAAGGGTAGCTGAATGACATTATTTGCCCTTTTTCCCCCTCTGAATTTGGAATAAAGACAGAGAACAAAAGTATCTTTCCCAACTTCAGTTGCACCTCAAGACAGAAAACCAGTGGCACTAGAACTCAAATCCTGAGACACAAACACTATGTAAATATTTTCAGCAGTATCTTATATCCCAGTACTGGATATTAACATCTCTTTTTGGCTGCAGAGATGGAGGATTATAAGCAAAGAACATGGAAATCAAAACCCAAGATATGAGCTTTCTTACTGACTCCTGCATATCCATAAGCAAGTTCCAACACCTCAGTTCCCCCTTCCGCAAACAGCAACAAATTTTTTAATCCTCTCAGAGTTCCTACCACAAACTTGATATATTTTTGGAAGCAATTCCATCTTTCAGAGTGCTTTTCTATCCTAAAACCTTGCAGTGTCTCTACTCTGAGAAGCCCACTTTGAGAGAACCAGAACACACATGCACAAGTACCCAATACTTCCCAGACTAAGGGACAACTGGAACATGCACCTGTTGAACCACTGCAATAAGTGTCAGCACATGGAAAGGCTGAAACACTGATACAGAATGACAAAAATCATGTGTTAATGAGCTCATCAGCTACAAAAAGAGCTTAGGTTTGACAACACAGGGACCTATAAGCTGCAAAAGTTCACTGAACAAAGGAGCAAGACTGGGATTTTCTATTATTCTTTTGTTTTCCCACACAGCATATAACACTTGAGAGACAGAAGAATTCTCCCATTTACACACGGCCGTGCAGCTCTGAGGGTGTAAAGGATGTTTCCATGTGCTGGGTGATATCAGCTGCCCTGTCCTGCCTCTGCTCCAGTCTGAGCTGGGCACCTTTCAATCTGTATCTCTGCCATTCCTTACTCTTGACGTACTGCCCTCCTTCCCACTTTCTCCCAAAGTGCTGTGTGCTCCTGGCAGCTGCATTCAACCCAGTGCCAAGTTCTGTTCAGGAATTCTTCTGTCTATATAAAAGTATTCTCTGGTCCTTCCAGGTTGCACAGGGCCTGTAAATGTCACACACTATCACATCAAGCAAACATCATGAAACCAAGCCACAAAAGCAGAGAGAGACTGAAACAAGGATGAAACCAACAGCTGCTTCCTGGCAACAACAAACCTGTCGTATTACAGATCATTCAGAGAAGGGTAATTTTAACAGAAAACAGAGCTGAGTTTTAAATCAACACTTTTTTTTCCTTTCTTTTATCTTTTTACCCAGAAAACTGTGAGCAGGTTTATCCTCAACCACTCGGATCCGCCGGGCACCTGCAGGGATCACAGCTGCCTCGATGTAACCTAAGGCAACAAAAGGGCAGATGATGAGAGTGTGACACAGTCAGAAGCACCAATCATTCAGTATCTCACCATGAAAAAAATCAACTCCTGCCCAGGTTGGGGAATGGGTGGGAAACACTTCAATTGAGATCCCTGCCTGGGCAGCCAAGTTTCATTGCTGTGACATGCATGGTTATGGGTAACAATTCAGCCTGGGCAGAGGGAGAGAAATGCAGGTGTGTTGCTTCATCATGACTTCAGGCTTGTGCTTGGGCCTAATTTGATTTACTTCCTTTGAATCATCCTGGCTCTCCTGCAGTACTGACAGGGATGTATGGGGACTGTTCCTAACCTGATGCACTGTGTCACCATCAGGAGAAAAACTGTGCAACACAGAGCAGACACCTGTGATCTGAAATGAAGTTTCCAGGAGATGCTCCTGCTTTCTATTCCCAGTCAAGGCTGTGATCATTATCAGAAAGGTCTCACTTCCACAAAACATCTTGGTGATGCTAAAACTAAGCAGGAATTAGTGGGACAACTGGGGGGAAAAGATTTGGTTTCACTTACACTTCAGCTTTATACAAAAATCCTCAAGGATATAATGGCAACAGTCTCCTTGCACTGGGCTGCTAAACAGAATTCCACAGCTTAGATTTAATGCAACAACAGAGCTGAATGTCTCTCAAGGACTGACCACCAGTCACCTCCAAACACTGCCAGCAGATGCACAGGCCAAATTAGACCATCTGAGCATCTGACACATTATGAAAGTTTTTACAGCACTCCATAATATTTTTATAGAATTCTCTTGGTTTTATCTTTCTGAAAGTCTCTTGGCCTCTTCAGACTTCTTCAACCAGCAATAAGATGCATTTATACCACTTCTGACTAGCAGAATAACAGTAAGGATAATTAGGAACTACAAGGAAATGCAGCCTATTTTCCCCCATCACAGAGCCACATGGAGTTATGTACTCGTCCCATGAGGTAGAAGTGGTGCCTTTAAACTATAAAGCTGGGGAATATTAGGACCCATCTCAAAGGTCTGGGAGCCAGGCAGAATTTTTCCAACAGCTTCACTGGACTCTGAATCAGGCCTTTGTAAATGACACTAATCTCGTAACAAACATGATTTGATTCCTTCTAATTGGCCACCCAGTTTACTTTGCAGTGTACAACTTGGCACCTCTTTGGGGTTTTTTCTTTCCCTTTTCTTTTAGATGTTAAGTAGCTTATCCTGTATGTTCCTTCATCCCTTTCTTTGCTTTACAGGGCTGTGTGAAACTGTGTCAGCCCTGCCTTTATGGAAACTGTGGACAGTCTAGAGCAGTGGGCTGGAGATGTACTGGCTTGAGGAGCAGTGACTCCTCTAGCATTCAGCAATGTTTGGGGAGCTATTTTAGGGACAAGTGCAGCTGCCTGGTAGTGCTTCTGCTACACTGACACAGGGGACCTCAAAGAAGGACGCTGACAACCTCATGCATCTCAGGACTAAGTGGTTCTGTTACAGATGGGGACAGATGGGGATTTGGGGTTTCAGGATTCATTTCCACCTGTGTGAAAAAGCAGTGCCCAGCACCTTTGTTGTGCCTTGAATACCGCTTGAGCTCTTTAGTTTCATGAGGTGCATTAGGGGGCCAGAAACATTCCTTCCTTCTCTGATCATTTTAGCTGGATGACACTTTCCCTCTGACCCTTCAGCTCAGTTATTTTTGCACTTGTTCCCCTTTATTTATTTCCCCCCTACTCAGGATATCTCAGGAACAGTTAGTCATCCCTTGTAGGAAACAGAGGGGGAGCAGAACTGCAAACCACGACTGTGTATAGAAGCTGGAGAGGTGACTCTTCCCATCTGTTGTTACAGTGTGGAATTCACTGGGAAAAATCGTAACTTCCAGGGTCGTTTTTTTGAGGCAATACTGAAGTCTTTTATGAAATCAAAGCAAACAGACATTGGATTTTATCCCAGACATTGCCAGGAGTTGGTTTTTCATCACCTGAGATACCAAATTACAGTCCAACCAGAGTGTTCCAGAAATCAAACATCCTCACTGCACCCCATGCATCTGCATACAGACCCAAGCACCAATTGCCACCAGACATGAGCACACAGCAGAGTGTGACTAATGACAGCCCATCATGGGCCCTATGACACACCTGAACACCCCTGTTAGGAAGCCAGTTTGGAACATGCCCAAGTTTCAGGTAACTTAATGTACCTACTGGGGGACTATTTACTTATTTTTTAAATCACATGCCAGACACAAATGCCCAGAACTAAATCATGCAGGGGTTGGATACAAAGTACATGGAATTTAGTGGAAAACCAGTCACTAACTTCAGTGCACTTTGGATCCCTCCCCTGACCCAGCAGCAGCCAGGAGTGTGTCACTCTGCTCAGAGGTGAGTGAGCTGTGGAGCTGTGCTTGAGGTTCAGCTGGTGCCATAAATACACTCTCATTTCACCACTGTGCCACGAGAGAAAAAGCACGTGGAAAAGCTGACTTTCATGTTACTTCTTACAATGGTAAATAGTGGACTGTAAGCTATTAATAGCATATTAGTTCAGGAGACTATTTAGTTTGGTCTTATACCAGATTTTTCTCCTCATGTAATTTCTAATCCTGATTGATAGCTTTTGGGGGTTGTATTCACAGCTCCTGAATAAGAAGAAACATACTGTGCTAACTCACTGAGATCGTGTGGCACAAACCTGACTGTTGACCACCACTCTTCTGTTACTGAACTGGGAACCACTTTGCAGTCCTGTGGATGTGACCTGTCCTTTCAGAGACAAAGCAAAATTCTTGGGCATGTCCCACCAGGAGTGTCTTGACACTCTCATTCATTATTTCCAGCAACACTGTGTGAGTTAGTGGTCAAATCCTATTGCAAACAGACTACGTAACATCTGTGCAAATTTGCTACAGGTACAAACTCACGTGGCTACTCCAGTCCAATCCTTGGAGCTAATGTGAGGCTTCTGGTCACAGAATATTGCTGATCTTTCAGATAACTGCACCAGAAAACATCTCCATTGTTTTCCAGGCACGTTTTATTAAGCAAACTGTAACTGCAGATTGCCAGAAAGATTATCAAGTGTCAGCTAGTAAGACCAAAAGACATCTCAGTGCTGGCCCTGAACAAAGGACACGCAGAGATCTGTTAGGTCTTAGGATAATTGTCTGCAATGCAGGGGTTTGCAAGGTTGGGCTTAAAGTTCAGCTTTAAATGAGGAACTGGTTAGACTGATGAGATTTGGCAACTATCGGGCAGTATTTCTAGTAATTTCACCCATAAATCAGCCTGTTAAGATGAAGCTTTGAAAACACAACAGGAGAACTTCATTATTTGATATAGTGCTGTGTGCAGTATACTCCACCTTGAGAACAGCTGATTTGGCATGCACCAATCTTTCTGGATAATCTGCATTACATCAGTGTCTCAGCAATGTAAGACTGTGATTGAAGCAAATCCTAGATACTAATTATATGGTGTAACTCACATCAGGAGAGACACCAGAACAAAAAGGTGGCTTTGTCATCAAGGAGATTAATATGTGACCAGTGGCTACTGTATCTTCGTTTCAATGCTGGAGAGATTTGCAAGAGGAAAGCCACTCACACAGGAAAATCCACTGTTAGCCATTGTTATTACTCCCAGAAAGAACAGAAAGTTTAGTGTGAACTTCAGATTGTCACTGATTGACTACAAAACCTCTCCTGGTTTACACTGCAATGAAAGATGGACTCAGAGGTAAAGGAAAAATTATCCCATGGCTGAAAATACTGATGTCTGGGCACTGTAGCTTCATATCTAACTATTGAACACACACGAAAACGAGGTGTGAGAAAGTCAACAGTGCCCATTCCATTATTAAACTTCCCAAAAATGCTTTGAACAAAGATGTCAGGGTATAAGCCAAGGAAACCAGACTGTCCTGCCTACCTACTGGTCATGGCCAGCACAGCTTCCTTAACATTTTTGGTTTAAGTACCAGGTGGGCATCTCAGTTTCCATGGCCCTTCCCACCTTGCACCTTTTGCCACATGCTAGTTGTTGCAGTGGAGTAGAAATATGTCCAGTAGTAACTACATGTCCATTTTCTGAGTAGTTGTGAAGAGTCTTGCTCTAAGCTTGAGAGTAAATTCCTCTATCAGCATCTGTCTCTTTCCAGCCATGGGATAGCTCATTTGGAAGAAAATTATTTCACTAGGGAGCCATGGATAGATCTCAAAGCCTCCTACCATTGCTGAGAAGTTGCTTGCTGAGATTTCTAACTTGCATGTTTTGATTAAACCTTTCCAAGACATCCCAGAGTTAGACATAGGGTTTTATTTTCTCATAATTTAGGTGTAAACTCCATAGACAAAAAAAAGAGTTTCTTACATTGGCTGAAGATGTTCCTAGGCAGTACTACAGCACTACTGTTCAAGTATCCTTCCTGTCTTTTAAATATGTGCTGGACAAGTAACAATAAAACGCCTGCTTCTTCACCATCTTAAAAAGAAAAATTGCTAGAAAAGACACACTCTTCGTTTCCACAGCTGGCATATCCCACCTTATTATGTTCTGCCATTAAAAAGATCCAAATATCTGCGCACCTTCATTTGGATCACAAGCAAAGAGCAGCAATGAAAATCTTTATATGGCTGAGAAAAATCCAGAGAGACAGATGCAGGTCTCATTCCTAGTGCAGGTCTCTGAGCATTACAGGCACAGCCTTGGAGTCTGGACAGAAGAAGTCAGTGATAAATCAGCTACCCAACAGATATGAGCCAAAGAGCTGTCCTTGATTTCCAGGGCCTCTGTACAGTGGCAGAGAGACAGAGATAGCCTTCAGAAGAAGTCTGTGTTTGTTTTTGAAAAATTATTTTGTAGAAATAGGGACAGGGCATGCTGCCAGCCAAAAGTAAACCTCAGTCTAAACAGTGCATTCAGTTGGCCTACTGAAAACAGCCAGCTGCACACAAGTGTATGTGATGTTTAGCATCACAAATAAAGGCTTTTGACCTTCTCCCCAAAAAAATAAATGGGACCCATTTACAGCTGGATCAGCCTGGATCACAGGTGGCAAAATCAGAACTGCTGGACCTCTATGAGGCACTTTGAATGTACCACCATCATGTCCCACCAGGGTGGTAGAACCTAATCTGTGACACTAAGGTTGGGAAAAAAATGAATAGGTCCATTTCTTTTTACTCAATTAATGAAAATTTGGCTTGCTCTCATGCAGAAAAGCCTTTCTAAAAGGAAAGGCTCTGTAGATATTTGTGACAAACCAAGCTAAATAGTAAAAGGGCTTGAAGTTTATCCATGGCTTTTGATACCAATCTCCCCATCTAATCCAAAGACAAAGAACCAACACCAAAGGATGTCACCAACACCCACTGACACTGCAAACAGCATTCGAGTATCTTACACGAGAAACACTTGGGAACAGCCTTTGCCTTTGCCATCACACATGTGGAAACCTTCTTACAATGACTATTGGTTACTAAGGAACAGAAAGGAGTTGGCATGGATTTAGTTCAGTTAATAGGGCTCGACAACATCATTTGCAATCACAGGACATACAGGGACCAATCCCGCAGTCAACAGAGGCCCATGTGCAGAGCAGCTGAGGACCTGGCCCAAAGGTTCAGCTGCAACTCCCAGAACAGACACCACTCCAAAACAATCAGTGTCTTGACGTTTGAAGTCTGTTCTCTTCTGCAATAATAAATCAGCGTCCTTGACTCAGCGTGTTGGCCTTGACTTGGATCGCAGCAAGTTCATGGGGATTTGCCACTGACCTCTGCAATGATTTACAGATCCAAGCCCTGAATCTGTTACCCTGGTCAGATTTTTGTACCTATTTGCTTAAATGACATTTTCAAGAAAAAAGGGCCTATTTTTTTTCTTGAGTAACCTCATGTTCGCTTGTGATACCTCAGACCCAACCTTGGAGCTTTGCCTACTGCATGAAGATTATAAAGTTAACCTGAGGTCCTCATTTTGCAAAACAGCAGGATATGAAAGAGCAACTGATGGGAGGAACTCCCAATTCATAAAGTGTTTGCAGAATTGGGGCTGGGAATCATAACTGAAACCAACAAGCTGTTTTCAGTGCCTAAAGTAAAAGAAAACCTAAAGGAGGAAAACACGAACAGTGAACAACTAGAAGACTTTCCATTTTAGTAGGCTAGGATGCTTTAAAAGAGCATAATTTTAAAAAAAAACAACACAACCAACAGAGATGCTTTTTAACCTGGAAGAGGATTGCTTGGCATATCATGGATGTCACTTTTTAGAACTATGCCCACATAAAATTTAATTCCCTTTAAAATTAATAAATAAAAAGGTCTAATAAATGTTTGTATCATTATAAAAATAAAAATAATTATCTTGTAGAATATGTGACACTGCATTGATAAAGCAACATGTTGACAGATTTATGCTCATCAGATAATCAGCAAAGAAAAAGGATCAATAAATGCTTGAACAGCTATCTCTTCTTATTAGGTTACAGAGTGCTGGGGGTGAAAGCCTCCTGCAGTGTCCTGGCAGCTAAACCACCATTAAGGCTGAAAATGTTTTGTTCTTACAGCCTTGTAAAATTACCACCCTCAAGCAGTCTCTATAGTTGGAAACCTCATGGCAGTGACCCAGAAGCTTCTTATTTATCTGCACAAGATGTTTTGTAGTCTCACTGGGAAAGATAAGAGATAGTTATTCTTTGGAAGCAATTAAGAAGTTCATGAACAGCTACAAAATCCTCTACAGAAATGGAGAATAGGTTGTGGGTTTTTTTTCAATGGAAAGGAGAAACTTTTCCCACCACTTGCATCGAATACAAATGTCTTGACATAAGTAGGTGGAAAATATCTGAGACATGAGTCAAGGGCAATAATGCAGGAAGTCATTCAACAGGTTGGCCTAGGAATCTGACAGCACAAATGTGCTCCAGGAAGATGCGGTGCAGGTGGGAAATCCTACCTGCATCTCAGAGGAGGTGACAGATCATAGCTGGCTCCACAGATAAGGAGGAGGAGGAGGGTGCAGAGGAAGAGGTCAATAAACAAAATCAAAGCTTTGGACTTCAGTGCTGAGACTGTGATTGAAGGAAGCTGCTAAGTACTGGTGCTGCTTTAGTAACTAAACAAAATTGAAGTGTGGGCTTAAAGGGAATCTCTTTGTGCTTTGCTGAACTCAATCCTGGAGTAGCACATGTTGAATAGATTTCTCCAAACAGAAATGGCAATTCTGCATTCACCAGAAGTGAAATATTTTTTTTCTGGACAATTCCTTCCTCTTGGAACAGTTTCCAAGTCCCGAATCTGGCTTTCCCTCCCTTTGCCTGATTAGGATGTGTGATAACAGGTCTCTCAGAAGCTCAATACAGAGACTCTGGAACAAAGGCTAATTCAAACACCAAGCTGTACATACATTAATGTGTAACAAGAGAGGATAAAGTCTTAACTTGGACTAGGAGCTCTTGTATCCTATAATGGACACTATTGCTGGCAAGGAATCAGTAAAAATATTCAGAGGGGAGAGCTTCTTCATTTAGCTGAGATATCCTGATTATAACATGAATCATCTGCAACGTGCAACATGCATCATTCTGAGCTCTCAAAGACGGTGCTGAAATCAGACTTCTCTCCCACTGGTAAAGATACTGTGATCCTGTCTCTTGTTTAAAATCAACAGCACTGGTAGCATTCAAAACAAGAAACACAACTTCATTCTGAATTTCAGACAGAGGCAATGGCTGGTATCTGGGCAACTGAATAAGAAGCAGACAGAATATCACATTTTAATTGAGTTGGGTTTTGTTTTGTGTTTCTTAAGTGTTTACAGGAGCAGCTGGGTCCAATGCTATCCAAGAGCTCTTACTAACACTCTTTAATCTCCTCAGGCAGTTAAGAGAACCTCTGCTCCACTAAAATGCTGCTGGGGGTTACTCACCCATCCCCTTCGTGTGGTTGAAGTCTCCTTTCACCACTTTACAGCTTTTGCCATCACCACTGCAGATTCCACAGCGATCCTCTTTGGCAGCTGAGCCAATGATTCCATCGCAGCCAATTTTCTAATGACAACAACCAGAGGTCCCCATTATTTTGTTTGCAAGGTTAAAGTATCTCTAAACATTGAGGTTAAGACTAAGATAGAAAACTGACTGAATACCAGGATGGGAAGAGAACACTGTGAGTGAGGGGAGCACTGACTTGGAACGGTGTTGAGTTGGCTTTTCAACAACCCCCTTCTCTAACACTAAGAACATGAACTTTGATTCAGAAGACTTAACTGAAGAGATTTTCACAAACACTAGTTATTCCAGATATCACCACAGATTTCATCCTAACTCACTCTAACTTCCTTCAAATACAACAGATAATAAAAAAATGCTCTGCGTTTATACAGCAATTTCTATCTAAGGAGCTCAAAGATATGCCAAAGAAATGGACCCCTCCTGTGAATCTTAATTTAGGGAAGAGAAAAATGTGACTTCCTTAAATGATATCTAACCCAAGTAATCAGAATCCTGGACATAGCCCTTCACCACCCAAAAATCCTGAGTGATGTTACAAGTTCCAGTGTGCTGCTCACTGAAGGAGCTCTGGGATCTTAACAGGGAGTGTAACATTTAGGTCTGATCACACTTCTGCAATACCTGACAAAATACCTCATTAATCAAATGGCTAAGATACCTGCAATGCTAAAGTACTTCAGTGGAAGCAGATCAGGTTCACATTTGGCCAATCCATACCATAAGATTGCTTACACAGTTATGACATTTTCCAAATGCTTGCACTATATTAGGCTTAGACATTCAATTGTAATAAATAAATAAATAAAATCTAATTATTTAACCTACAGCTTCATTTTAAATGGTATTTCCATAATTTTCTATACCTATCTAAACATTTTCCAGTAAAAATCTGCATCTCTGCTTCCACAGGCAGCTATTACTAGAATAGTTCCAGTGTTCTCCCTGTAGCTGTAGAGATTGTCATGCTAGTCTCTCTTATTCACAAACCATTCCCAGGTTATGCTGGTGACCAATGCACATTTGTAGATCTTGAGGCTGACAAGACTTACAGTCATTAGTCTATATAAACTGTTTTATGTCCATGTAAGTCCTTTGATATAATCAGTAACTCAGTATTGAAACACAGATTCCTACTGAATTAAGAGTTGCCATTAAGCAAGTTATTAGCAGAGATTCTACTATTAAAAATAAGTTGAAGATTTACTTTCTGTAGATAAACAGTTTCTTGGCAAGTGAGTTAGCAGACTGTCACTAACAATATTTATTTGAATAAGGCTGTTGGGTCTCTCCCTTCCTTGCTTTCTTATGATACAGCCAGAGGAAAGTTGGAGAGATATCTTAGGGAACAATCAAAACAACAAACATTTTGAAAAATAGGGTAAGCAGGGAAATATTAAGAGAACTTGGGCTGTTTATCTGGGACTGTCTGCATGTAAGTAATGTCATTTGGACCTGAACTCAAACATTCTCCTTGTTTCAGAAGACACTGGCCACTGCCTAAGTCCAGATGTATTACAGGGATCAAAGTCTGCCAGCATTCAGACGTGTTCTGCTGCAGTGCCTGTCTGGGTAAACCATGAGAGACAGACACATGGTGAGAAAGGATGATCATCCTAAAGACAGACAAGGGAAATGCTGCTCAGTAACTCAAACAGCATGTGGGCTGGTGGACGAGAATGACAGGAAAGAACCTGCATAAGTGGGAGTTAAAGAAGGTAGGAAGAAGACCATGGAGTTTCTGGCAGTTGCAATTCTCCAGTCTAAACTTCACAGCCATGTCCAACAAACAATTTTGGGATATTGAATGTGATTCTGCCCCCAAAACAGAAGGATGTCCCAGCAGTTCTCCTTCTAGGAAAATAAATATGATTTATTAATGGGGTTGCTGAAAGGCAGCTGGAAATATATGCCTGCCTGCCACCCTGCTGAGATACTGGAAAGGCTGCACTTAATTTAAGATTCTAGTGCTATCTTTTATTGTACTGCATTGTTACTAGCACTATGTGAGTACACAAATGAATAAAGGGAATATAATGAGTGTTGAACCACACTTATTCCCAGTGCTACATGAGGAGTCTGTAGGACTGTAACGGGGGCAGGCAAAGAATGGGGAGTTAGCAACCAGATGCTTTGCATTTAGGCTGTAGTTTCCCAGCTAATGTAAACCAGTGCAAGCCAGCAAAGAACCCCCCTCTTCTGACACTGGGTTCAAGACAAGCCATTTCCTCCCACATTCACAAGGTCACTGACACACCTTGGCTTGACAGACCCTCTCTGGAGGCACGGAAAGAGCACCCACTGAATCCACAAAGGTTCCACAACCTTTGCTTTTTTTTACTTTTCATCTTCACCCGGATTCCCTGGGAGCAGAGGAGCTGGGAATGGCCCCCGCAGCCCACCCTTCAATGGTACCACCCCTCCCACCCACAGGGCAGATCCAAACCTCTGTCACTCAGGGCTTGAGGATTAAAGCCCCATCAGGTTCAGGCCAGGAAATTACTTCTTACAAGGAACATCTTTAAAAAGAATACAACAGTTTTCTTTCTTGGCTTCAAGATGAAAATTGGTGTGTTCTTACTACTTTATGGGGGAAAAAATACCTTGGAAGCACTTTACTCTTGTCTACAAAAATAGAGCCCATTTCCCCTTTCCCTTCCCCAAGCCTTCCAATCATTTCCAAAGTAAAAGTGTATTTAATAGCACTACATAATGAAACAGCTTTTGTTAAGATTTGACAATGGATTCCAAAAGCTGCGAAGTAATTTAGAAACAATTTTTAGAGACCACCTTGGTCACTTGGATCCTTTGAAAACTCCCCACATTGAAAATACTCTTAAAACAAGTGACAAGGGGAAGAGACAGGGTTGGAAGGGTGAGTAAGCAAAACACAGAGAGTATCATCCTTCCTGGGAAAAAAGTACCTGCCAGGAGTGTCCTGGTTTGAGCCAGGATGAAGCCAATTTTTCTTTTTACTGATTTTTTTTCCTTCAGTAAGCTTTCTTGTAACTAGCAACAGTGTGTTCTGCTAGGCTGATAAGACAGTGGAATGTTTTTCTAACTACTGAGGCTTCAAGGCTGCACCTGCACTCTGCCGGCTCAGACACTATGGGGAGATCTGTGACCCCCCGTAGGAGGCTGAGTTAGATGGACAGCAAAATTGGCCAAAGATATTCCATTCCATATATCTACGTAAGCTCAGAGGAAGGTAAGAGATCACAGAAGACAACTTCCTTCCTTCTTTCTTCTTCTCCCTCTCTCGTCCGTCCATGTTTTTTCCTTCAGTAAGCTTTCTTGTAACTAGCAACAGTGTGTTCTGCTAGGCTGATAAGACAGTGGAATGTTTTTCTAACTACTGAGGCTTCAAGGCTGCACCTGCACTCTGCTGGCTCAGACACTATGGGGAGATCTGTGACCCCCCTGTAGGAGGCTGAGTTAGACAGACAGCAAAACTGGCCAAAGATATTCCATTCCATATATCTACGTAAGCTCAGAGGAAGGTCAGAGATCACAGAAGACAACTTCCTTCCTTCTTCTTCTTCCCTTCTCTTCCGTCCATGGCCGGCGTCCGGGGAGGACTCTGTTCATCCATCACCGTCGATCCTCAGGCTTGATCTCTCCTGACCCCTATAACTCTCTGCTCTTTTCCAGCAGCAGCTCCGGGATTCCTCGGGACTCTTCCCAGTTCAGGGAAGTACTGTGGGAGTTGCTGGGGTGGGGGGAGGCGAGAGGCTTTTGCCCATTCCTGAACATATCTGTACATAATTGTATATATTTTCTTGTATCATTCATTAGTGTTTTAATTAAAGCTGTGTAGTTTAGTTTTCAATCCAGCCAAGTCTCTTTTTCTCTCTCTCCTTCCCTACCTGGGTTGGGGGGAGGGGGGATCGAGAGCATTGTTGTCGGACCTGAGTCAAACTGTGACACAGGAGTCCTTGGGTTGTTAACTGAGAGATATGTCCAGCTCTCTCCAAGGTGAGAAAGCCCATGAAATTCCAGCACTGGGAGCTAGAAGCTCAGGTCTCAGACCCACCAGTCTGGGTGGAAGAGTCTGTACATCATCAGCTTCTCACTGACCTTATGCTGTATGTATTATACTGTCAGTCCTTAAAATAGATAGAGCCATCCTCAACCTGCAGAAAGCTGTCAAAAAAGTAAGGGCTTCGTTAACTCATTAACCCTCATTAAGCAGAGGGAATCCCAAGTTTCACTGCTCAAAAGTCAAGATTTCAATAGTGCACAAACAATCCCTTAAAGCCCAAATTGTTCAAGGGAGTTATTTATCTCTAACTTGTTCTGTGCTGCTTCCTGTACAGCCCAGCACACTGACCAAAGTAAGGTGTTTTCTTTCATTAAGAAGCAGAAAGGGGAGACTTTACATTCTGAGTTAAGAAAGACCTTGCAAATAACATTCTGTGCATTTTCTGACCCAAGAGTTCTCCTGAAGTTGAGCAGACAGAGTCCATGGACCAGGCCATCCAGCAACAAAAGCTGGATATTTTCAGTTCCATCAGTCTTGAATGGACTGGTGAGAAGGGAAGCAGTTGTGGGTTCTTACCAAGATGATCCATGCAGTAAGCAGGGCCCTTGGAGCTCCTCTGTGTTCAGAAGAAAGAATAAATAGGAAAAAGCCAGCCTGGTGTAAGCACCACCTGTTTAGTAGTCTGTGGGAGCATCTGCCACTGTCAGCCCTGTCCTTGGACTCTTGGAGCTTTCCTGTACCATCCAACATGGACTTGTGATATCCATATCTTTGGCAAAAGGACTGATGTTGACACCACCCAGGAGTTCCAGCTCCTGCCTGTAGTAGCTGTTGAAAGCCTGTGGTGCTGCAGTACTGCTATTAACAGCATCAATTGGACTAAGAGGAAGCAGATTTTAACCAAAGCCAGTCCCTTGCTCCTATTAAAACATGGGAGTCTTGGCAAGAAACCTAAAGACAGTCTTATGGAGCTTCAAGTCCTCAGCATGGACAGTCAGAGCAACCCACAGGTTTCTTAATGATCTTCAACCCTGGCAGTCTCCTACTCTGACACCATGTTTTGGAGCAATACATTGACCTTTAAATTGGCAGGTAACTGCAGGTAACTGAGCCAAAGGCCTAAAATTCATTCTCTCTGGGCTGATATCTCAGTCCACCCTTCCCTCTCTCCCTCCCCTTTCTTCTCATTTTTATAATTAAACATCTGAAAGTACTGCTTGTTGGGTGGTATTTCCAGCTTCAGTCATTGCTGGCTCCAGCATAGGAAAACTCCTCTTCTCTTCTGAATACACGTAATTCAGATTATTCTGTGTGAACTGCTTTCTGTATTGCTTGGATATTTTTTAATGATATTTTTATTTGTATTTTCAATGGCTGCGCAAGAGCTCAATTGATACAGCCTGCGTGTGTTTTGCTACATAAACACTATTATTTTTGTTATATACACCCACCCTGTGTAAGAAATTACATTGTAGGCTCACAAAACTGTAATGCTTCCCATATGCTGAATTAACTAGCTGTCTCAATGGATCAAATATAAATATTGATGCAACATGTGCCATTTTACAAATTAATCATGTACAGAGCAAGCTGGTTATGACAGATTCATCTACACTGCCAGTTTTTTCCCCATAACATCCAGTGTCCATTGATACCTCCAGGGATGGACCACATAAAACAGGAATGTACATGTGTGAATGTACATACCTTTGTTTTAAACATGACTGCCCTTGTGGAGGATTATGTGTGTCTGTCAGGATTTGTACAGGAGGGTGAGCCTAGATTCCTAATCAAGCAGTCCATCTGTGAGTTACTTTTATTTCTGTCCCACAACAGATTTTGTGTGATGGATTGGAGTCCACGTAGAAGTTAGTTCAGCAAATATCCTCCAGTCATTTCCTAAGGCTTCAGATTTTATCTGAATCAGAGCAACTCTGCTGGACAGGAGACATGCACTGCCTACTTTAAATTACCAATATCTAATCTGTGTGAGATGTGTAATTACACTTGCCCATTGCCTTTGTGTTTAGATCACTTAGCAGTTCATATGGATGTTAGATAGAATTATTTTTGATAACCATGTTTTCACATATTGAGCTTGAAAGGCTCCGTGTCAAACCCCTTGTGTTCTGGCAGCAGAGCAGGCTGGATGAGTGAACATGCAAACCATACAAAGCCTTTTCCCACCCCAGCAACTCCTCTGCATCTGTCCTTTTGTTGCTTTCTGCAGTGACACTTTCTGATCCTTCCAAACCAGCTTCAGCTGAATCGACACCTCTGACTTGACCCCACTCTGCTTCTGCCCTTCTTTGTACAAATGCCACCAGGCTGCAGATACCAGAGGATTTTATATCAAGTGCCCATTCTCTAAAAGAGGCATATATCATGTCAGCTCTGGATTTGAAAATAATATGTATTTCTCAGTATTTGATATATCTGTAGCCTCCCTTCCAGTCTATTTTTATCTGTTCAAGTCACAAACAAAGCCCAAAGCTTCCAAGGCAGGTAACACAAGGAACTGTCCATTACATGCTCTCTGTGGGTTAACATAGAAGAAAAATGGGGAGGAAACAGCATGATTTTTTTATTTTTTTTTTTTCATATCCCACTGTAAAGTACACTAAAACAGTAGCAAGATATCAACAAAGTCTTGGGTTTTGTCAGTTTGCCTTACTCAGCAAAGCCCTGATACTCTTTTTAGGCCTCAGATTTCATTGCTACAGACCCAGAAATTGCAAAAAAAAAATATAAATAAAAAAAATGCAATTATACAACAGGTTTCCATAGTTCAAACAATCTTTCTGGATTTTGTGCACATACACTAAATGATTTATCAAAGTACAGTCTAAGCCAAGTTCTTGGATGGAGACAAGCTACCCAGTATGCAACATCTTGTACCCCAGTTTGTAATGCAGGAATATGAATAATACATGGAAAATACTCAAGGGAGGAGGCAAAACCACAGTTGCATGCATCAATCCAATGCAAAGAGTGGGCATTGAGTATGTAGACTACTCTTTGCCAGCAAGAGGTTCAGTACACAACTGCAGTTTATCCTCTGCCACCTGTGGCCCTCTCCTGACACTCTGCCCATCTGTCCATTTTCAAATTTGTGCTCCCCCTTCATACTCTATGACAATTGCTTTTGGAAAGAAATTGTTCCATAATGTTTTTGTTGTGCCAGGACAGTCTAATGTGTGGCTTGTCATCACTGAATGTACTGTGGGTTCACCAGCAAGTTAAAAGTAGCTGTGACACGGCAAACATTCATGAGAAAATTGTAGATAGAGCCAAAACATCTTCACCTCTTAAATTGTTAAATCACAACAAAGACTCCCCTTGATCTCTAGGCTGGTTCCATTATAAAGGAATCTTTTTTCAGAGACCTTAGATTACATTCTGAAGTACAATCTGTAGTCCCCACTGGAAAGTTCTCGTGCTATCATGGGTCTCAGACTAATTCTTCTTTGAGAAAAGCCAGCACAGAGTCATGTGTGTCAGAAGAGTCTGCTGAGCAACTTGTCTTCTCCCCACACCACTGCTGTGTGACATCTGACACCTGCTTTAAATCTCCCTCTGCCAGCAGTTTTCAATTAGCATCAGCAGAACAAAGTGGAGAACTGTAAGTGGAGGACTGCTTCCATGGATGTTGACTCATGAAACATATATTGAATGGTTTTAAGGAAGAACAAAACCCTCAGGGAATCCTTCCTCTGAAAGCAACTTGTCATTTGAAGAGAAATATGAGAAGACAGGAGCAATCTGAGCTCAGGCTGCACTGCCTCACCCCATCTCCACCATGACTGCAATGTCCATGCAAGGGAAAGAAAACAGTGGAAGGAAGCAAGACAGAGAGGCTGCAAAGGCTACATGACCAACCACCCTCCTCCTCAGATGGATCAAACTTCTTCAGTCTGCTACAGATATTCTGTCTCTGCAAATTTTCAGGAGAAAAGAAATCCTCCTTGCTACAAGACTGTGAATTTCAAGATGAAAAAGTCAAAGACCTGTATACACATCGACCAAGGAATCTAGTTTGCTGAGAAGATGGTAAGGATAAATGCATTTGTTGTTAGTCTACATTTCTTATAAGGGCATAACTTTACCTGAAGCTCTTACATAGCTTTTGTTTTGTCCTCATTCTGGCAAACTTCTCCCTATTGAGAATGAAATGTTCAGCCTCAAAAACAACTCTAATGAACAATGGCAGAACAGAATTGAACAAAGACCGTGTGATTTGTCTAAAAGACAAGGAGTAAGATTATTAAAAGTCTAGTTGACTTAGGAACCCCTGCGCTAAAATTAGAACTGACTCTGCTTCCTGGCATTTCTTTGCATGACCAAAGTATTAATCAAGTTTACTCACTACAGCTGCCTTCAGGTGTAAGTGATAAATACAGGGATGCTGCTGCTTATGATGATTTTGCTTCAACAAGAGTGAGGCTGACACCAAATGGCTTTGTTCACACTGGTTACATTGGAGCTCAGCTCATGGCTTTAAAATTAAACCATAGTAAGTTCATAAAGTAGAACTGAAGGAAAACTCTCCTTCCTTGTTGCTCAAATGCAGCTGGGGTATTTGGAGACTTCAAAGAATGTATTCCTGCCTCTCTTCTCAATCCCTGCTTCTCTTTGCAAGAACAGTATTTTCTTTGCCATGGGCACAAAATCACAGAATGAATCATGGAATGTTTTGGGTTGGAAGGGACCTTAAAGGTCATCTAGATCAAACCTCCCTGCATGGGCAGGGACACCTCTCACTAGACCAGGTTGCTCAGAGCCCCATCCAACCTGCCCTTGAATGCTTCCAGGGATGGGGCATCCACAACTTCCCTGGGCAACCTCTGCCAGTCTCACCACCCTCACAGTGAAGAACTTCATAATGTCTAAGGGAAAAAAGGAGCAAAGCAAGGGGGCAAAGGAAGGTCTAGGAGAGAAAATGAATAGGCTCAATTACACCTGTTTGCAGAAGCAGATGCAAAAATGACCAAAGGGACCTGAGCAGTGCCACCAGGCAGCAGGGGCAGGAAAAGGGACACAAGCAACAACAGCTGTTACTTTGGTCTCTCAACAAACACCACAATTGTTGGACAGGGGTAATATGCTGAGAGCCAACTTTAACAGAAACATCTTCTCCCACAGCCACCTTCTCCTACTTTTTGGAGAGGTGCCTTCCCTCTGCATTCAAGCAATTCAAGAGGAGCTTTAAAGAAACTAGTTATTTGGATGTAAAACCTACAATGCATTCAATTTGAACATCTAACTGATCTCCATGCAAACTTCTACATTGTTAGTAAAAAGTTAATCCAGAGCCTTCAAACTTTTACAGCACTGCTCCAAGTCTAGCAAGGAAGAAACATACCTGAATGGCATGACTGAGATCCTAAGATAGGTAGTGTGTATTCAGTTACCTAGAAAAATCTAAATCCTCAGAACTGTCAAAATCACATCCCTACATTTATAAAGAAACGCTTCTGATACAAAGATACTAAAGAGCAATGAGTTAATCTACATTCATTCATCATGCAACAATGATGCATGAATTTAATTTAGGAGCATCTACTACTGAAGGGAAAAGAAGTGTTATATTTCGTGGATTAGATGTTTACAGGCAATGGTTATTGCTAATTTTTTTGTCACACTAGCAATGTGTCATTCCTGTCTTTGAGAGCCTTTAACTAGAAGGAATTCACAAGAAAATAAATAACAGTAATACCACCCTCTGATTTCAGCACTTATTCTTCTTTCCAGACCCCCTGCAATGCTTGTTACCAGGCTTTGTCTACACTGGGTAAAGAAATGAGAAGAGTAATTAAATGAATATGTTGATTAAATTGGTTTAATGGGCAGCTAGTTAGACAAGGAGCTGTGGCAAATGGGGCACACAGTCACATACACCAATTACCTGCATTAAATTGCATAGAAGGCAGAAGAATACTATGACTTTCAAAGCTGCTCAGCTTGAATTGATCATTTTGCATTTTCTCCCAGCCAGATGCAAATGGACTGAATGTTCTGCAGCTGTCATCACCTCTCTGCAAAGTTAAAGGCAGTTGCCCCCAACTTAGAGTGCTTTTCATGATGTACCTCCAAAGCTCTGTGCTCATAAAGCTTTTCATTTGGAGGAGAGCTGGCTACTGCTCCTCACTGGAAGAAGAAAACATACATTGCCATAATGTCTGATTTACCATTTGTGGCTGATCTGAATGTCTGGAGCAGTAAAGCTGGCCAGCCCAGACTAATGGTCAATGGCACACAGCTGGAGATGCACAGCTGGCCTCACTATAAAAAGTTATTAATGCATTTTGTGAGTTTTCAGATGCAGCAGGCCACAGGGAAAAATTCAGTAACTGGGGATGCACCATGAGCATGCAAAAAGCATATAAAGAATGAAACCTATGCTGGCTCCCCAGCAACTTGCTCTTCAGATTCTTCATTTGAATACATTACAAAGAATGAATTAAACATGCCTGTTTGGCAGGGAGCAGTGGGAAGTGTCTCCTGCAGCAGTGCAAAATTCAATCCAAAAATTTTTCACTTACACGTTGCTATTAGTAAAGCTGCCCCTAAAGCCTCTCCTGTACCCAGGTGAATATCCTGTTCATCTGTCTCCCTGCCTGGAAGGCTCAAAGCAATAATAATTGGTAGCTCTTAATCAGTGCTCACAGAAGTCAGAAATCATGTCAGATTTGTGCGTCTGGGACCCTAGGGCAAACCAGAATATCTACAGTGAAGCTAGTGGAAGTAAAGGGTGATGCTAGAAAGCTGTTCTGGTGGACACAACAGAATGAAAAGAGGAACTCCTAGCATAGGATACAAATCTAGATGGGGATCAATTTAGTGAAAGAACTGCCAGAATCTAGCAGTGGTAAGGCTGCAGTAGCCAACTCAACTGTCTTCCACATCACTAACATGTGCAGAAACTTTGAATACATGCTACATGATTAGGAGAGAGAGAAAAAGAAAAAACCACTAGGTGTCTGCCCTGTTACAGTGTCCATGACAAATGACTCGCATCCAACTGCAACACATTGCTAGAAGTATCCAAGTCTACCCTACATTCTCTCTGGTTTGCTTTTTATGTAACTTAAGCAAGACAATGCAGATGAGAGGCAAAAGAAAACTGGCTTGGGCTGTGCTCTGGGCTGCAGGATCTGCTCCTTTAAACCTGCATTCTCTGTTGCTTGGAACTTTAAAACCTTGTTTGTGGGAGGAAGGGTATATTTTTCTTACTGCAAGGGAAACAGGATTTTTAAAGAGTTTTAATGGACTCCTACAGTAATTCACCTTGACATTATTTAGCAATGCAGTCTACAAGAATCACACAGGGGAAGCTCCTGGCTCATGCAGCTGCTGGAGCCAAGGAGAAACTGGTATTGAAAAGCTTACTCAGTATTTCTAGACACGAACCAGGTAGACCTGAAAAGCATCACGATGCTAGCAATGGAACACTTGTTACAGGCTAGGGACAATTTATAAGTCAGTTTGCAGCATCAGTGTTTTTTCAGGGATAACTCTAATAGCCTAAATGGAACTGTTAAGCAAGCCAGATTTCCACTCCCAGCTGCTTCCCTCACAGAAGTCCCTTCCCACCCAACCCAGCTGATGACTACACACAAGCAAATGTGATCACTGAACATCCCCAGCTGTTCAGTAGCAATACACATACCTCAGACATTCATTATGATTCTCACACCAAGACACAGGGCTCTAGAGGGCTTGCAATGGGTCTTATAAAACAGGATTGCCCTCTCACCTCAGAGACAGCCTCTGAGCCACCCACACAGATTCCTGCTCTTCTAGAATATACACCTGCCAAAAATTATACATAAGGCTAGAAATAAAACTAGAGAAAGTTACTCCACCTGGCACTTGCCGTGTACACAGAGGTCAGTCTCGTAAGGCCCACAGGGAGTACCATCAAGGACTCTGTCTGTCACCAGCACAGGGGAATCCTTCCCCAGTGGAGAGCAGAAGAGCTCACATGGCTTATCTGGAAAAAGGAACACAAAAGTAACCGCCTTTTGGAGCGGCACAAACATTGAGGCAACAGTGATGCAGCCTCTGCATGAATGGATTTGGAAAGGTACATGTTGCTGTTCTCATCATTGAAAGAACATGAGCCTTTCAATTTAGGCTTGTCATTTCCCCCATTAAAATATCAATATTCAAAGGGTTATAATTGATGAGATTGGTCTTTTAAGATACAGAAAACTATTTAGTCAGTACACTTCTATGTATTTGTGAATGGAAGATGTTTGTTACGATGAACACTCAGCAGCCTGATATGAGTGACTAAATAACTGCGTGTGACAGTAACAGTATTTGCATACATAAACTTAAAGCATTATTGCATATTACCTGCTCTTTCCTTTAGCTCTCATTTGCAGTCCTACAGATATTTCTGTGAGCAAACTATGCTGCTATACCTAGAGAAGGAACCCTCAAAGTAAACTGAAACACATCAGTAGGGAAAAGTTGCATTTTTCATCCATGCTTCTTGGCAATCATTGTATTATATATTTAGACCTTATTTTGGAGAAGCTACTATTGTGTTTAGCTGGAGGAGTTAAGTAAAAAAGCTTTTTCAAAGATTTGTATTATTAACTGGCAGCCTGCAGCAGATGTCAGCGTTTGCTGACTGCATTTACCATGTGTTTAAGAAATGTATTTAGGTGATGTATACATAACTAATTACTAATTGTAATTAGTCTTTCAGCTGTAGCTAAAAGTTTCTGTAGTTAACAGAACATACTGTTGTAGCCTCTTCATCAACAAATGGGAGTCTTACAGAAGAAATCACAAGAAGCTGCAGTGAAAGACCAGCAAAAATTCCAGAGGAAGATGAAAAATCTTACCATCTACAATGACAGCTGTCAGGAGGCTTTTCTTCTTGTTGGTGTATCTGTCATGGGCCTGGCACTGTTGGTCCCTGAAGCTTGGCACACCTTTAGGGCAGGGTAAGTTCTCACACACAGTGTGCTCCACGCTGGCTCCCCGGCAGTTCTTCCCACCTGGTCCCGGGCTATGGCAGGAGAAACAGACCAGGGGCAGCAGGAACAGCACAGCTACTCAGAGGCACAGCTACTGAGGCACAGCTACTTACAGGCACACCTTTGCCTAAGTTGCCCTGTCCAAGGCCACTCCTGAAACAGCAGCAAGAATGCTTTCTCTCAGATGTTCCCTGTTGGAGGGCAAATCCTGTTCTCAGTGGCTCTGACAGAAAATTATTCAAGCTCCATTCTAGATGTATATCTCATAACAGATGCTCCAGAGCACTTCCAAAGCATGTTCTTTTTTAGTGTCTCATGCAGAGATTAATAAACAGGGGCTGTCTACACATTGCACACCTCAGGTAAGAGGTAATCCAAACTGCTATGCACCTGTGGGCACTAAGCAGCCTTCTTAGAAGACAGAGTGTTTAACTGTTTGTGTTCTGGTCACAAACCAAGGGATGTCATGAATTTTGTGCTGCTGACATAAATTTGTTCTTAAGCTTCAACAGCCAACTCATTCCTGTCCTAACCTATTTTCAGATGGAGCAGGCAAATGACTGTGAAAGAGTGGAGAGAATGTGTATGTGTGTCTGTGTGTACCAGCAGTTTCAGAACAGGACCTGAAGTCAGGTACTCCCACACTCTGGGTTCTGCCATGACATCAGGCCTGGACTTGAATAACTTTTCCTGTGATCTGGGACAAGTTTCTTAACTGATGGTGACTTGTGAGGGTTAGGCTTTGGAAGGTGCACCGAGTATGACACCTAAAGTCTAATTACTATTTATATTTCCAAAGTCAGGCAGTTCAGAAGATAATTTGTGGTTTCATCACAAATACCAAAGTATTTACATTCTTAATGGAGAAGCCAGAGGCACCAAGGTGACCCTACTGAGTCCAGAATGACACCAAATATCCAAGGCAAGAGGCAGGCACCCCAGAATGTTCCACCATTTGCTTTGCCCCTGCCCCAAACACTTAACAATGGGGACACAGCAAATGTCTCTTCAGCACATATCCTCTAAGGTTCTGTTTTCAGCAATTTGAAACTAAAATAATACAGAAGTAGCTATAACCTGTAGAGTATCCAGAAACAAATTGGTGCAGCAGGTAATCTCCATCCATGAAAACCAAGCCATTTTACACATTTGTTTTTTAAACATGCAGGAAAGACCAATAATCCAACATCAGGATTAAGCACCTGCAAAATCTATTTATTCTTATTTATGACTCCCCAGGGAAGAAGGAAAACTCAAACTCTTAACAATAGCCCACATTTTCTTTGCAAAACTAAACTAAACAAAAGACAAACAAAAAGCCTAAGTAAGCAAAAGACTTAGCCATCCTCATGGATAATTTCTTTAGCTGCTTGCTGATACTCTCCTGAATTTGTCACATACCTATCCCTGCAGCTGCAATCAGCAAAGTCATGTTCTTACTCTTCTTTAACAGATGGCTATAAAAAGCAACTCCAGCCAAATTCCAGTTTTTAGCAGTATGGTTCTTTCCATAAGCTTCTTCCCCCTTCCTTCCCAGAAGAGCAATGAACATCAGCTTGTATCAGTCAGCTAATTAGAATGCAAGGCTCTCATTGTATATAATTTATTTCTGTCAATGGTCCCAGCAAGAGTTGCTCTCTTCTTTTACCCGCTGGCTATAGGATTGGCTCTTTGATTTCCTAGCTGGACTTGATGAATTCAGCATTTGGTGGAACAGAAACATTTGATTCTACATAGAAGAGCTTTATGCCAAATTTCAGCCTCCATCAAATTTTAACAGTAGGTCCATAAATTGCAGAAGGCAATGCTGATCTCCAGTGACACTGTAACATCACAGAGTCACCAGCAGAACAGTTTGAACAAACACCTGCTTGCACCACTAACAGCTCTTCTGTCACACACACGTGCAGAGGGCAGCAGATGTGCTGAGTCTGGTGTAGAAATCTTCTGGGAGGATTGTGTCTGCTGCCTTGGACTGGATGAGACAGACACTCAGTCCAGATGACTAGGAGCATGGTGCTTCCCACATGATCCCTGCACTCACATAAAGACAGATACATGAACTCTGGTTTCAGCACCGTCCCTTTGGCTGCAGCAATAGAGATGTAGCCACTGAACACGACTGACTCTGTGTGTATTTGTGTGCACATGCACAGGAAAAACACCCAACAAAAAAGAAAGCAGAACACCCAAAGAGTGGCAGAGTGCTCCCTTGAGAGCAGGGCACCAAGCTGTTGGCTGTGGAACAGGAGACACAGTGAAACAACCATTTACTGTGTTCATCAGCAGTTGGTTTGGCTTTAATCTCAAGATGTCATTAACTTGTGAGGGACTTTCTATGAGTTTGCCAATGCAGAGTGGAAACAAGCAGCTCTTGCTACTGCTAGTAATGTTCACTGGCAATAATGAAGAGCCAAATCCATGAGGAGACAGAGATTTCCTGAGCACCCATCACTGTCAGTCAGCAGGAGCTACAGGAAAAGTCTTATTGCTTGCTTGGCCCTTCAGCAACCTGACCTATCTTCCCTTTCTAATTAAGGAGTAACATGAACTGTCTCCTCCTGATGTAGTTTCTCCCAAAATAAAGAATAGGATGCACTCATCAGCCACAAAACAACACATCCTACAGATCTGGGAGATGTTTCTACTCCCAGTAACCCAACAAAAAACAATATATAGAACAAGACATTCCCACCTCAGCCCCCCTGTGTCCAATAGCTTCATACTTTATTTGGTAGCATGTTGCTGCTTTCTACTAGACTAACTCTGGCAAAACACTAACAGAATATACAGCATCTGTTCAAGGGGTTTAGAGGTTTAGCAGATAAACCGACATGGATGGGCCATCAGAGAAACGGAGAAGACAAAGCTCTGTCATGCTGATTATGTCCTGCTTTGGTACTGTTTGGATAGGGAATGCAGAATTACTGACAATAATCTTGTGACTTTTCCATGTCTCCAAATGCTGAGGCCGAGACTTGGGGCATCATCTCTATCAGACTGTGCAAAAGAACGTGAAGGGAAAGTTCCCTGTAATCCAGGTCCCAAGCCCTGTATAATATGGGCTCTAGCACTGCCTGGGACTTCCAATAAATAGCATAATTCAAGCCCACCCTGATACATGCCTGAAACAGTGACTGGTGAGATCTCCTGGTAGACAACCTCCTGTCCATCCTCCTCTGTATTTGTGTCATAAGAATCCACCCAGTATTGGAACTGGAGAAATCAAAGCCCATTTACACTACTGTGACCATTTCACATAACAAGAGGGGACTGTAGAAAGGGTGGAGATCTTGTTCTGATGTCCTGTTTCAGCCAATGGTTTTCTCTTCAGTTGTACAACAACAGTCCAAAGCCCAGACAAGAACCCAGGGCAGCACAGCTCCACAGTCTGCACAAGCAAAGTGGCTCAGGACACTCTCCCTTACAGCCGTTTGGAGGCAATGCATGCAATACTCAGAGAAATTACAGAGAGGAAAAACCAAATCAATCAGTGAAGCAACTGGTTTAAAAACACTGATAGTCCCACAGGCTCAAAACTCAGCTGGCCAGAGTGGAGATTCCATTTAAAAAAAAAAAATATCCCAAGACCAAATATATATAAAAGAAAAGATAAGTCCCTTAGCCAATATTTTTGGACAGTGAATAAACCAGCTGCAGAAGAAGTGGGCTGACGCCAGGAATTTGAAGCAAAAGAAGATCACGTGTGTATCCCCAGCCAAGAATGTATATGAGCAAGAGAATTTTAAAATCAGTGTGTAATCTTGGAGGGAGCATTTCCTGTAATTTAAGAAATGATGATGAATGGATTTTTTGGTCAGCACTGCGGTTAAAGAGACTTTTTGTAGCTGACAGCAAAGAAACCAGCTCAGTCCCTTGTTCAGGAAAATGAGCTGGTAAAAATCAAGCCTGGACATTATAGACAATTGTAAGTCAGCATTATTTAAGGAGAGGAATAAACAGAAACATCCTTTTCACATGAATACAGCTCTGCTGCAGCCAGTGTGTCCCTATCCATCTTCTGGGCATGTCTTAAAAGACACTATGTTGCTAGCCAGAATTTCAGCCCCTATTTAAAGAGAAAAGTTTCTTGAGCTTTTTTTTTTTTTTGCCTTTTTTTTTTTTTTTGTGGAGAAAACCTTAAAATATGAATATATGAATAAAGTTAGAAATACACAACTTGGAGGGCTGCTCTCAAGGTTGTGAGCATCTCCGAAGTTATAATGCACACAAACATGGTAACCTGTTCAGGCCTCCCACAGAAGAAAAGACTTCCATATGTGCCTCAGTTGATCTGAGGGATGAAGGATGGCACATGGGAGATAACATCACTTACATTTCTTCCTGAACCAGAAAAAATTCCAAGCTCAAGCACAGAGCACAGGCTTATTTGTAGTCACTGTGCAGGAACTAAACAGCACCCACTACATTCTGTGTGTGGGAAAACTTTTGTTTCCATATGCTTCACATCCTGATGTACAGAGTATCTCAAGGAGCTTTACCAACACAGCTCTATGACACTGTGACCACTGTCAGTCACTGTATCAGTTCCCAAGCCTAGAGATCGCTCTCCCTGCAAAACTGATCTCCAAGACATATTGGCTCATCTGTAGATTCAGATGAACTTTTCCTCATTCAGTACAGTGCTGGAGAGAAAACACAGAATCATTTTTTTTCTGCCAAACTACACATCTTCAATTCAACTGTATCTATGTTTGAATCATTGCAATGGGCCACTTCCAATGGTATCCCTCCCTTCAAGGCACTTCACCACACTCTACTTTCACTCCAGGATTTTGGCCTGGGCCTTGCTGCTTGTGAACTAGACATCTCATGTCCTCTACACAGCCCTACTGCCCATTTCTTTCCTGTACTCTTGCAGCAAGGATTGTCCAAGTGCTACATGCAGAAGAGCAACAAGCACATGGGGAAGACTTACGGGGGATTGTCGCATTTCCGCTGCCTGAAGCGCACTCCGGTGCCGCACGTCCGGCTGCACATGCTCCACTGGCTCCACATGCTCCAGTCTCCATCAACATGCTCAGGGATGGGAGTCTTACTGACACACTCCCCAGCTCGGCACCACTGAAATGCAATTGTGTTAGCACAGGCTGGAAAGAAGTCCTGATCTTGCAAACATTCCTGCACACGTGGACTTAAAAGGATGTCTGAGAGATTACGACAAGCCCGTGTTTAAGTTTCTGGAGATTCAAGGCTTTGGTGAGAGGGAGGTGGGAGGGGGAGGAAGAGAGGAGGTAGAACAGAAATGTAAATGTCATCCTTAATGAACCCCTGAAGGGAGTTCTGTCATTAAGAAAATAAAATGACAGAATTGAGCCCCTTCCTTTATAAAGCAGATAATTATCTAAGTGCTAAGACTTAAAGCCACACTATTCACAGAAACTGAGTCCAAGAAATTATACCCCCAAGCAATGTCTTCATCAGCAGTATTCCCAGTACACACAACATAATTGAGTATTTTGGACCTAACTTGGCTAAAGCCCCAAACAACCTTTGATTCTATTAGGTTGCTCTGGCTCCTGACCAAGCAGCAAACTTGGCCCATTCTCCTGCTCTGTCCAGGATATGATACAGTAAGCTCTGCTAAGCAGTCTTATGAAAGAATCACCAGGACTCCTGTAGTTAGAGAAACATATATCTAAGAATCTTTTGTCTCAGTTTCTTGTCACGCTTTCTAGGACCCAGCTTTTCTTGTCATTGTTTAATTTTATTTGCAAGCAAAGAAAAAGTCTCTAATCTTTGATTTTAGCAACAAACTTCTTTATTTTACTCTTTCTTACCTCCTTAACCATAAAACATACACAAATACTAGAATCCAAAACCAGTAAAGGGCTGGCAGTTACCAAACCAGTCAAGTTTCTTTGTAACCTAACCAGTTATCAGCCACACTGGGAGAATCAATCAAATAGGTTTATGATTCACCTACCACAGCTCAACCTGGAGGTTAAACATGTTCACTTAAGTAAATGTCTGTTAGCACAGGAGGCCAGCTGGGAAGCAGCAGCTGAGCCTCAGTAACTCCCACCCTTAAGGAACTGAAGCCAGTAACTAAAATGGTGATTTTCACTGGAGGGAGATCTGCTAATCTGAGAGTTTATTTTGCATTTCTTGTATCAGGTTTCTACACTAACTTGGTTTCTGGAAAGTCTATATATGCCTTAGCCATCTGAGCATATACATATAGAATAGCAAATGATACTTTGAAAATAACTGAACATCACTGAATTTGAACTCAACACATTTTGAGCTACTTTCAGAAAAAATAAAGTTTTTCAAGTAGCCTCTTTTCCTTTCCCCTTCTTTCTCCACTCCCTGAGTGTCAGCCTAAACACTCTCCATGCTTTCTACCTCAAATATAATCAAGAACACCACCACCTTAGCTTAGACTGAAAAAACACCTCACTCATGAAACACCAGTGGCAGAACTGGCTAGAAGGGACAGGAGGGAGCTACTCCCTACCCTGACCTGCAGGGTGCTCAGGCTGTGCACTTAGCTGAGCTCCTGCACTGTCTGTGTAGTGCCTAGATGGCAAGAACTTTACTGAGGTCTCCAGAGGCTACTGGAATACATATAACATGAAATCAGAAAGACCTAACCCAATCCAGCTGTTAATTGAACAGTTTCTGTAACAGAATCAGTAAAAAATATGGGTTTATTGTAAATACTGAACATTTCGGAAACATTACAGACAATACTGGAAACAAATAACTGCTACTGAGCATTTTGATTACCTTGTCTGCGCCACATTCAGTGCCATCCAGAGGGGGGTCCAACTTGGTTTTACAGGATGTATCTCCTTCCACCAGGCACCAGAGCCCAGCACACATTAAATGCTGTAATCACAAAGCAATGAAGTGCAGTTACTGCTTTTGGAGATGTCAGCTATCATTATAGGATACACTGCAAAGCTCAGGCAGTCTTTCCCAAGTGAATCCAGAGGCATCCTGTTGGTTTGAGAGCAATGCTTTTTTTAAGGATAGATTGATATTAGTAGATAAGGCTGAGAACAGAAAAGAGACTGATGGCTGCCATTGTCAGGAACAAACCCTGCCCAAAACAGGAAGAGCATTATTTAAATAGATTTCACAAGAATAAATCTGGTCCATGAAAAAAGAATCCTACATGGGAGGTCAAGACGGGTGCTTGGAACTGTATCATATGCTTAGATACCCAAGCTGCTTCATTACTTGTATTTATTAAAATACATTTACAAAACTAAGCATGATGAAATGCAATTAGTCCTGCTGGACTTGGTGGTAGCTATTACCAGCCAGCAACACCCCTTGGAAGAAGAAGATCTTAAGGCAGAAGGAACAAGAAGAAAGGATTTAATGGTGTGCCATGCAGCAGAGGAGGAGCGTGGTGACAGACAAGGGCAAAGTTAGTACACGTTTGGTGGTGAGAAGTAGCTGCGAGAGACCAATGTGCTAGAGAAGGTGAAAAGTGAGGTGTGAGGGCAACAGCAGCAGGAGGTACAGCACTTCCCCCTGCCAGACTTGAAACACATTCTAGGTGTCATTACTCAGTGTTGCTGCTCTGCTCACCAATGGGTGTTGGTGATATTAAAGCTGATCACACTTGTGTGATCTGTCAGATCAGTAAGATTTTCAGAATTTGAGAAGAAGAACCAGAAAAAGGGGCCTTGACACTGTTAACATTTTCCACAGCATCCACCATGCTTTGCATTCCATGAAAGTGGATGATTTCAATACAGTACTACAGAGCTGAGTACCACAGAAAGAAAAAGAAGAGTTACATTTCTTTCCACTATTGTTCACGTTTCAGCATAATGGCAAAAAGATGAGAAGCCTGACTCAAGTGCCAGCTGGTCTTGTCAAGATTTATTGCACCTCATCAAATAGTTGAGTCAACATGCTTCATCCTTATGGTTCTTTCACGATCTAATGTAAGAGACTCTGGGTCCATGTGTGTTCTGTATACATGCATGTTGGTATGTCTATATAAACCAGATCTGGATGGCAGAGGGTGTAGACAAGATAAATTCCAGCACCAAGAGTGATGATGTAGAACATACTGAAGCAAAATAGTTGTTGCAGCAGTATCTGCATCCTGTTTTGTTCCTACCTTTCTTTCTGGAGGTTTCACACCATTTAAACCAAAAGAATATTCACAAAAACAAGCAGCAGACAGTACAATCCAGCAACATCTGTATTAACCACAACACAGAAAGTCATCATCAAACCAACAAACAACAGCAGATACATCAGGGAAGCCTAAATCAATGAATTTTAAAGACATTTTCCCTGAACTAATAGAGCATTTGGGAAAATGTCAGACTTTAGCGATTGTGACTGAATGACTGTGACTAATTAGCTGTTTGCCCCCAGCTCTGAAAGCACTTTAGCACCAATTAGCCACAAGGACATCACACACAGTTTTACAGAGGTATTCAGAGGCAGAAGACTTGACAAGCTAGATTTTAGAGCTTACTGAGAATTCAATTGCTCCACACCACAACTCCTACACTCTCAAAGCCCCATCTTCCCCAGAGAGGACTAAAATAAAATAGTACATCAACTAACTGTCCATGAGTGTTACAGAAAGAACACTAGGCAATAAACCATTTAAAGTGAAAAAGTTTTCCTCCAAATAACAAACTTAGAGCTCTGAGAGGATGCTTATTTTCCTAGTTGTAAAGCTACAGAACCCTGCATCTGGTTTAACTCACCGGGATCTCAAGGTGATGGCTTATTCTTTATATTTACAAATATGAATGATTGAAAAGGATTCAAAAACAGGTATGTTAAAAGCACGTTACAGACCAAAGTTAAAGGCATCACGGGAGGTTCTAGCCACAGTGGCAGGACATGCTAAGGGTAGTTACTGGACACAACTAAATGCTGTCTGTGAACATGACAAACTTCCTAAATTCTAACAGCTTCTTTGCCATTACAGATAATTGTATTGATGAGTTATGTTTCCATTAAGCCAAGGTCAGAAATTAATTGATAACAAGGACACTCTCTCTTCTGCCTTGATGATCATGAACAGTCATCTTCTGAAAGCACAATCAGCAAAGCCTCTTTCCAAACTCTGGTTGGGGAACTGATAAATTACACGAAGGGAAGCTCCAGAGGTGAAGGGTGCAGACAGCATGTTGTTTTCACATTTCTAGGCTTCAGCCCCTCTCTTACACATAACCACAAAGCATCAGATCAGGATGTGATGAGAAATCCTCCAGCCTGATCTCTTGAACAACCCAGACAGAAATTTTGCCCCATGGTTCCAGAAGGAAACCCTCTGCTTCTGTTTTCTGTCAGAAAGACATCCTGGCTGTAGATGTAACGGAATCCACTGCGTCTTTAAATAAGTTGTTTTAGACACTTACGAGCACTATTGCTAAATATCTGTGCATTTTGCACTGCCAGTTTTTGTTAAACTTCAGCTTCAAGTCCCTGGATCATAAGCAGCATGTAAATTAGAGTTAAATTCTCATATTTGATGTAAAACTGGGAGGATGAAAAGGGGGTGGTGGAAACAGAAAGTCATAAAAACGGAGCAGCTTTTTGTAAAATGTTGGTTGCCAGCCAGAATTCCTCTGTAGCCCACAAGAATGTGGAAGGTGAGAAAGCCAGCTAACACTCTCAGGTATGAGCCATGGCTTGGGGGAAACAATGGGCACAGATAACCTCCAACAGGAGTGTCTGTACCATCAGCACTACAGAACTGAGCCCAGCCCACAGATACAGCAGCTGCAAATATTCACACACGTGTTTATGTGTGTGTGTATATATATATATACACATTTTTGTATATACAGGTATTCACACACATACATATTTATAAGGAAATAAATAAAGGAAAACTCTCTATTAGCAACACTAGTCTTTCTGAAATTTCCCATCTTTGAGGTATGGAAAACCCAGGATTTTTATAGTATCTCTGTGTTTGATTCTGAACACTAAATGCAAAGCATATTTCAGGAAACAGTTACAGAAAAATCTGGTAACTGCTCTTCAGCTCTGTGTTCTGGTGCCATACCACTACAAAGCTCAAACACTCGTTAGTGCAGTGCCTTGTATTTAATACAGCACTCAGATACCCCAACAAAGATTCAACCATCAGCTTTGGTATTGTATGTTCCCAAGATGTTTTATCATGTTAATAGCTCATTTCAAAGGAGATCATATATCTTCCTCAGTTACAACAGAAACCCAAACAAAAATCCCCATTAAACAGTCCTATAGCTAAAGAGTTGCAGTGCCTGACTTTTTAATAGTTAAATAACCAGCTTTGTGGGGAAGTATCAAAGTGAGAAATGGCAGGACTTGAAAGGGAGTTGCTTGTGTATGAGTGACAGTTCAGAGCTTACACTGATACAAAAGAAGCCATCAAAAGAGCTGTATTACTGTTATTTGTAAATTCAGCAACGAGCTTTTAGAAGGCAGGTCTCTGCAATGTCTGTCTTTCAGCCTTCAAAAAATGCCAGTTAGGATTTTACAATTGTAGATATTTTTAATTGGAAAAATATCGATTTGTTGAAACTGTCTGCAGGTAAAGGTCACCTTTGGATCAGCTCCCAGCTTGAAACATTTCCAAAAGCAAAATAAATAGCTGTTGAAAAGCAGCATTTCCATTTTCTCTCTTTTTTTTTTTTAAAAAACTTAAATTGAAATGCTTGTTCAAATGAAACCTTGGGGAATTGGTATAGACAGAAAATAAAATTTAAAAATAAAAATTAAGATTGAACTTTCATAAAGGTGCAAAGTTTAGATTCTCAAAAATTCCTGAAAGATAGGTAGACTTGTCTGCACATCTGTTAGAAACCAGTCCTGAGACAGGTCACAGTCCGGAAGCTCCCAAGGTAGGAGATCCCTGCTCGGCAGGTGAACGACGCCTCAGATTACAGGAATTATCTTGGCATCTATTTGAGAAAGGGGCCTTACTGTGCCAGGTGTTTTCTCTTCCTCAAAGAGCTTGCAATCTAAACAGACTTCTGGGAGCTTGGAGATAAAGGAAGCTTGATCCCTCTGTTATAGGTGGGAAGATAAGGAGCAGAAGGGGATTAAATGTTTTGCTGAAGGTCTGCTGGGAAACAAGGGTAAAGGCTGCTCAGAGCTGTGCAGTCCCCTGCTCAGTGTCACAGCCACAGGCTCACACTGCCTGCTCTGGCTAAACATCAGGGTGAAACCAGAAACAGCTCCTGGGATGCTTCAGGAACATGTCTGTCTGTGGGCCTTCCCACCTTTCACAGCTTTTCATCCTTTTGCACAACACAGACTGTTTCTGAGGAGGGTGTTCACCCTCCAGGTAACTCCACCTCACACTGCCAGCACAGGCTCGCGGCGGGTGAAGCGCTACAACCACTCACACGTGGGTCTAGGGAAGGAATCTATTTTAGATTCTTTAACTCAGTGCTATAGCTGGAAATGAGAAGCCAGAATTAGTTCAGCCAGCTCTTTGCCCACACGCAGTCAGTCTAGAGTTTGCTAATTTCTGGTTTAGCTGTTGAATCATCACCCACTAAAACCAGCATGATTCTGCTCAGTTACCTCTTCTGGTCTCAGTGAGAAGAAAGGGCTCACAGTACTCTCCCCCTCTCAAAACCTCGGATTATTACCTACAGGGGGAGCTTCCAAATCTCCAAAGCATAAAGAGAATCCAACACATAAAGATATCCTTCCCATCAGGGAACAACTCTAAAAACTAGTTCTTTCCCT
>NW_009952879.1:2210496-2217630 GCF_000747805.2 Chaetura pelagica | reverse complement strand
TCCCTACATATTCCCTCCCTCACCTTATATTAATAAAAAACCAAAACAAACCAAAACATGCTTATTTCTTGTGAGAATGAATTTGTTCCTGCTGCAAAGAGGAACCTCTTATTTCTAGCAGTAGAATTAAACCACCATGAAACCAATTTTGCTGTCAAAATGAGGGGATTAGGAAAAAGGACTCAGAAAGAGTAAATATTCTTAAGAGGAGCAAGAGACCACAGGCACACTTACAAACAAGCTGGCTTTCAATGAAGTATCACATCTTGTCTTTAGCCAAGGTTTTGGCTTGGCACATAGCTAACTGGCAGAGAAAACATGCTTAGAAACAGAATACTAATTAACACCTATTAAGTACAATACCCACTTCAATTTACACACACTTTCCTACTGAACATACTATGTATTCACTCCTGAAGCCTCACAGCATGCTTCTGAGGAGGAATTCTTTACACCACAAGGTGAAAAAAGCAATGCCCCAATTTCTAGACTGTTGCTGCCTTTAATTTTGGGGGAATAAACAACTGACAATCTGCAGGGGATCACAAGTACTGTTGTTTGCCACTGCTACTAGATGGAGCTTCTTGCTGTTGAAAACTAGATGAGATGTGCTCCAAATAAGAATCCTGTAAAACTGGAAGGCACTTTTGAAAAGGAGCCATGTGCTGCCCCAGACTAGGTAACCATGAAGATTGGATACATGCTATCAGTGGTCAACTCCAGTCCTCTCACTAGGGCTGATATTCCCAGTAACAAGTGGTAGGTCCAACAGAGGAAGTATCTGTCTGTCTATCCAAATGACAGACCTGATTCAATAGTCAAAAGAAAGCTGGATAAAGCATCACAAGGACTATGCTAGAATATTCAGGCAATGGTCAATATCCCCTAACTTCTCATTTTAATGATACTGAGCAACAATCCCACAAATTCATAAAGTATAATTTTATTCATTAATGACAAAGCAGAATGGATGTCTTTACTAGTGAACAGAAAACACCTCACACTGCATGATAAAAATAAATCATTAAAGCTTCCTAGATACAAGTAGAAAAGGTTTCTTAATCATTTCCCTATTTTCCACTAACTGGTGATTACCTTGTTCTTCCAGACCCTACAGAAACACATGTGAACACAGGATTTTTGGATGAACAGGACCAATAACCTAACTACTTGGAGTCACCAAAGAAACTTAGAATTGCTTTTTTTCATCAGTAACTCTGTTAACTTCATGAATGGCCTCTTCATCAAAACTAGTGCGAGCGCAGAGTTGCCAACATCACACGCAAGTGTGTAAAATCAATAATATTGTTTAAACTCTTGAGGAAATGGCCCTTTACAGCTAAAGAACCCTTTTGGGTTAACTGCCTTCCGGTGCTACTCTTTTCCTTGTAGAACAGTGCAAAAACATTGCAACATAGTAATTTCTGACATTTGTTAATGTTCTGTATTAGAGAAAACAAGACAAACTGAACCCAGTAAACATGAAGGGTGTTACGCTGGGTTTGGTTTTCTGAGCTAGATGGTCTGATAGGCATCACTTCAACTACCAACATATGGATCCCATATAAAACGTACCCTTATAGAGATATATATATATATGGAATTATACCAAAAGCTTTTCTGATCTACATTCAAAATATAAGAACGTTTCCCCATGGTCTTTCAGGGAGAAAGATAAAACGTCTGTCAGCTTTCAAAACAGTAACTTACCATGACACACTGTTCACCACAGACAGATTTGGACGTCTAAACTCAAATTGTAATCTTCAGTCAAGTAGTCTTTCTAACAGCAGCTGAAAGCTGAAGGATTAGAAAAATCCAGAGCTCTGATGTTTTGACAATGTTAGCAAAAGGAAAACCAGGCTTTTCAAAAAAGCTGCCCAAAACACACTTACAGGCAGGAAGATGAGCCCCGACCTCTAGAGCAGATGCAGGAGAGATATTTGCCAAGTGAGCCATCATCTCTCCTACAAAAACTGCTCCTATGAACAGCTTTGCAGGACAGATTGCAAGAGACGAAGAAATGTAAAAATCCTTTCGAGAGGGGCTGGCCTACTGCAAGCTCTTCTCCCTTTCCTGTGAGGAAGTTAAACTGGAATGAATTACTTTTACACTGGAAATGCAGCATCCGGAAATTGTTTCAATCTGGGGGAGATAGAAGAAACCAGTATTTTGATACGTGAGGAGTGGTTTGAAATGCCTGACTGGGAACACTTGAAGGAGGGCAATCTTTGAAAGCTAGTAGAAGCTCAGGGCTTCTGGAAAACCACACAGCTTCCCTGGCAGGCAAAAATCAGATGTTAAAAAATGGTCACATTCAAACCCGTTACTTTGAAAATTTAGGCCATGACTGAACCTCCTGAATGTGCATCAGGCTGAAATAAAAACAAAAAGCAGCAATGGCAGGGACACTGCACAGAAAGGTAAATATGAAGGGATGGTAATGAAGCTGCTCACAAGGAGTTCAATAAACAAGAACTGATCCTGCCAGACAGGCAGAGGAAGATTCTCATACTGTCAGAGAAGGTACAAGTGAGTAGAAATCCTTTTTTTTTTTTAACTGTACATTGGGAAGTGAACAATGAAACAAAAAACCACTGTGTCTAGCTTCAGCAAGTTCTGCTCTGAGGTTCATACTACACATACCCCACCAACAAAAGGCTTATAAGTTCACAAGACTATGCTGTTATCCAGATCAGAAGAAGGTACCTGCCCTGCTGATGAAAGGGCAAGAGCTTCAGGCAGTTTTCATAAACAAGCTGATCACTTCCACTTAATATTGTCTTTCCAACTTTGAGCCTGAAATTCTAACCTTGCACTTTGCAACATCCATTTCTTAGTGTCTTCAGTGAGACTAATTCTCAGTCAGTAACTTCCAATTAACTCCTCAGGCCTTAACACCTGATTGCAAGATACAAAAAGTATAGATTTTTTTTTAAACAACAGGCAATGCTGTCCATAAAACAAACAAAGAAAAGCCTGGGAAATAAAAAAAAAAAAAGAAGAAATGAGATCATGGACTGTGTTTCTTGACCATGGGAAAAGAGAAGAAAGGGACAATAAAATATAGATATGTACATGCACTGTTCAGATATGGTTGTGAAGATCATGGGAGTTTTCTCTTGAAGTGTTTTGCAGATGAGAAGTTCCCAGAAGTCCAACGGGAGAGGTCTGAATGCCCTTCAAGCTTGTTATACACTATTTTCAGGCTGATACTCAATTGTATTTTGGCTAATTTTGTTAAGTTCAAACTTCAGCTGCAGATGCCACATCACAAGGCTACAATAATTCCTTCTCTCTCCCCTCATGTCTTAATAAGAAATGTAGGATTGCCAAGCTCAAGTGCTTGATTCTTCATAGGCACTCTGTATTATTTTTTAAGAGTTTATTATTTTTATATTCTTAAATTTCCACATTGTATTTTTATAATTTTATTTTGGTTCCACTCTCTCTTTTTATTTTCTTCAAACCACTGCACCAGAATGTGTTTTGACCATCTTCCAAACTGAAACACATACAAAAATTTCTGAAGCATTCCAATAATTGTAAACTGGGCTGTGCTGCCCAGGCAGGAACTCTGCTTCTCTCTCTTTCTCTCTCTTAAACAAAAAGTATTTCCACTGAAAATAAAGAGAAAAAGGTCTTTTTTGCAACATACAGAAGCAGTGAAATAAGACGCTTTAGTTTCATACAAAACAGGTAACAAGAAAATAGCCTGAATTTGAATAACCTGCATTAGGAAAACTATGAAAATATAGTATGGCAATTAAGTAAATTCTTACTTTTACTTCTAAAAAAGAGACGCTTCTAATCTTATTTGAAAATAATCAGCCTTCTGTCCTGCAAGCCTCAAGAAATCCAAACCCTTCCTCTTCCAGATTATTATTATTGCTATTACACAGCAGCTAAAGTGGGTAATGGAAAATTATGTAGACAAAGTCCCTGGTTGTACAGAAAATTACAATGCAACCTATTATTTCCAGGATAAATCAGCTTTCAATCTAATTACCATGTTCTTGTATATATTCTATACACTACTAAATAATAGGGCTTCCTATCACAGTCTGGATCTTGCAAATGACTGTGCAAAGTGAAAACAGACAGAGGCCCATTGATTCCCATGCCTGGAGTCCAAAAGTCCACTCTCCCAGTCTCTGTGCAAGATCAAGACCACAGACAGACTCAAAATTGCTTAATTATATCCACCACCCCACCATCTAATATGAATACTTGAGGGATACCAAAAGTCCAACTGATAGTTACAATTGTTGTTCTTCCTTTATTTTTTTTTTTAGGTCCCTCTCCTTTTCCTTTTTAGCCCAGGAATCTAGTCAGACTCATTTGGCTGACAATCAACTTTATCCCCTTGGTCTGTGCTGCTGCCCTGTGCCTTGTAGATACCAGGAAATTACTGTATATTTTTTTAAAAAAACAACTTCAACTGAAGGAAAAAACAGTAGAGCAAATTCTAGCTGTCTTAAAATGTCTAAAAACAGTATCACGTCAAAATCCACATTCCCAGTTACATCTGAGTTGACAGTGTCCCTTTTTCAGAGAAAACATCTTTGTAGCAAGGCTAATCTCCTTTCACATGCTATTTTAGACTAAGCACATTTTTGACTCAAAACAATACAGAAAGATAATGGTTATGTAAAAACCCGCAAAAATGTGTTAATAATAAATAAGCCAAACACTGGATACAAGAGATAGAAATCACATTTTTTTCCACAAATATAATTTCACTGCAAAAGCCTCTGTGAATAGCCATGTCAGTCGGAAAAATAAACTCAGCATTCTGATTAAACACACGGCATCTTCTCATGGGAGGTTCTGAACAAGGCGTTTTTACGCATTTCTGGGGGAGAAACACCATCTCTGCTCTGTGAGAGCTTCAGCAGAAACCATCTGTGCTTCTCCTCTCACTGACAGCACTGCCAAATACAGGGGACAGAAAAGGGTTAAAGTCTCATCTCTGCAACTGCCTTCATGGCTTGAGTAGGGCTGAAGCTTTTTGCTTTCTCTTTGGCAGGGGTTAAATGAATTCACAATACCTGATTCATAGTGCAGTGTGGATCTGCAGAACAGAGGTCAGACAGGTGGAATTTCCAGTAATTTACACAGCCCAGCATGTTAGCCCTGGACTCATATCAGCATTTAGCAACCAGAATCCCAACAGATCCCTGTGTTTAGGGTACACTGACAATGCACTATCCAATGTCAAAGGTGCATTGCTCTTGAGTTTTTCCCACATCTCATGGTTTTGCTCAGAGCTTGAGAAAGACACGTTCATCTATTTAACTTCTGCAAGAAGCAACTTATCTTCCTCAAAACAGAGATCACTGTGCAAGCACTTAAGTGAGCCAAAAGCTCTTCCAGTGCTGCAAGGGGCATGGGTGTGCAGCCTCCCACCTGCAAAGAGGCAGCATGTCTAGTATGGTAGAAGCACATTTAGATGCTCTGCTAGATAAGCATTTGTATTGCTCAGACACTGCCCAACATCTGCAACAGGGAAGGTCAACAGAAAACATGAGAAAACTATGTAACTTATCTACAAGGGGGATTACTACTGCAGGTTGTTGAGATACTCATTATCACATGTGAAATCACCTCACTTGAGAACTGCCTCACTTCTGTTGTCTTACTCAGTGCCTCAGATCAAAACTAATTCTTCCACAGAGCCATGAACACATTTACTTTCCTGATGATGGGCAAGGATTCACCCATCTAATGGTCAGGTTAAAGTTAATCCAATACCAGCCACCTGGATGCACCTCAACCCAATAAAACTGTGATCAGAGAACACAACAAAATGGACTTGCTTCCCTCATGGGGCTGGCAGGTAATTTTGCTATTTATTATTCATGTGGTGCCACAATAGAAATGTTCCCTGCCTAACAAGCATCCAGCCTAAAAACCTGATTCCACAACTCCTTAAACAGGTCTCATGCACTAGTAAATCTGACCTAACATTGGTGTTACAGAACCAGATCCTGAATTAGACATCTTGGAGGTCATAGATCACAACAATAGGCTATGGTTAAACTGATTACCATATTCTCATCATTAGAGAGATCGTCTCATAATTAGTTAATTAAAAACATATTAGTATAATAAAAAGCAGATACAGTTTCCAAGCAAATGAAAAACTAACATCAAGATGTCTGTGTATCAAGAGGGCAATTCTGAAGTATCCAGAGAAGGCAGAACATTAATGGTTTTACTATCTAGCTGTTCCAGTGTCTGAGGTGCAAACACTGCCAAGGATTTAGACACCTGGCTCTCTCTGAAGGCAAATGAGATTATGTTAGTTCAAAAGTGTGGGCTTTGATGCCTTTAAGGGAAGAGCTTACTGCACAGAATGTTTCTGCAGTTTCTCAAAAATGTCAAAATTTTGGATTCACCTAATCTCTGAAATCCACTCTACCAGCAGATTGCATGGCATTTTTGAAGATAGGTCCTTTAGTTTGCCTGATATAATTCTGTAGCTCAACTATCTCCAGTGAAATGTTCTAAGGTAACTCTTCAATTAAATCAGAAAATAGACAGTAGAGCCATGTAACCATAAAAAGATTGAGCAGGCTCATTTCCTGATGTTTATTTCCTTTTTGTAACAAATATTTACTGTCAAATGTTTATTACTTTTACATTTGAAGTTTTTTAATGTTTTATTGAATTAAAAATACCACATTACCATTGGCTAAAAGAGGAGACAGCTGTATTTGCCAATAATTTCTACAGCTAATGCCAATGACTAGTGCCAATTTTTTTTTTGGTTCATAGTTTTGTAGACAGCTTTGAGACTTACGATACAAGCGTTCTGCAGATGAGGCATGAGAAACACAAAGGTGAAGAACAACAACTTCCAAGGTTTTAAAATAAAAGCTGATGATTCCCCTTAAAGAATTTCCTTCCAGTGACTTCAAATGTCAGTTCAGAGTAGCATAACAGGATGTAAATATTTACTTAGATTAGTGTCATGTGACATAATTAATCCAAAGCTTCACCATGTGAATACTAACACTTATCCATAGCTGTAATAGAAAATATTTCTAAATAAGTGATTGCAAATTGTTTTTAATTTGCTGAAGTTCTACCAAGCTTTTCACTAGAAAGTACTGAAATCCTTAAAAAAGG
>NW_009952879.1:2204353-2210438 GCF_000747805.2 Chaetura pelagica | reverse complement strand
TGTAAAAATGTCAAATAATAAGACTAGTGAAAAATCTTGGGAGACACAAACACCTGCTGTCTGTATCTTACAGAGAACAGTGCTTCTTGGCTTGTTCTTCTGGCAAGCAACTTGTCCCTGAAGCAATTCCAGACTGGACATGAAATTTCTGCATGAGAAAAGTTGACCACCTACCAGTAGGCTGACATTCTCATTAGGCACTGGATTATCCAGAAACAAAATGGTTTTAATCTCAACAAGGAAATAGCAAATATCTATTCCAACACCAGCCGAGCTGGGTGACACCCACACAAGTGGAAGAACTTGAATCATCCTGGGTAGATCAGGGGTTTTCTTTACAGACCTATATTCTAATACTCTGCTTCCAGTACAGTAGTCCTGGTGGTCTGCATTTTCTTCACGGAGCTGGAAAATACAACCTACTCAGATTCTTTTCTTATTGTTTTATATTAGCTGGTTTCCAAATCCAAAATAAATAAAACAGCAAATGTGAAACTAAGAGCATGTTCCCAGGACTTGCATGTGTTCAACAGTTTTGTAATTTGGCACTTAGAAACCTTAGTTATCACTGATTGTTGTTTTCTTTGTTAGCACTGATTTAAGGTCCCAAGATTGTTCAGAATAGGAAAAAGAGACAACTAAAAAATACAAGTTCCTAGTTAAGTACAGCAAGAAATCTGGCTGCTCTATGCCTGTCTGCATAGGACAGAATGCTGCCAGCTGGTGCTGGTGACAGGACACAGTGCTTCATGACTTTCTTCTGGATATCTCAGAGGCCACAGTGGAAGTAAGCCTCTCTCCAGTCCCTATCTTAAAGTGGGATGCAGACAAGGTGTGGTCAGAATGAAGACATCTAATTATGTGTAAGACCTTAGGAAAAGTTTAGCTGTCTAAATGCCAGAGAACAAGTCAGCCTCATCTCAAATGTGGTCTACTTCTAGACACCAAAAATAAGTGTTTCCATTTTGCCAACCATGTGATATAACCCGTATTGCACCCAAATCCTGTTGCTTAGAAAACACACAGGAAGGAACCTAATTCTGCACTAATCTCTAAATGGCCTCATCAAACAAACAGTCATTAATATTTCCTTGGCACAGCACTAGAGTCAGCTCCTAAGAACATGTAGCAGTCTAAAAGTGAGATCTATTGAAAGATCCAGACAGTCAGCTAAGCTGACTCTGTGAAAGCAGGCAAGCACTCTTGCGAGAAGAGACCTTCACCTCAGCTGAACTTCCAGCAAAACAATCTCTCCTGAGTACTTCAGCAAATCAGTGTCAAAAGGGAACTGGTCCTAAATTAAGGCCAAGTACGAACAAAAGGTTTTCTGGGTCTGCTTAAGGACATTTAACTAGACCAATGCAGGGAAAGGAGGAGGATTGCAGAACTATGTGCTGATGACACAAAGGTCAATGGGAGTTTGACTACTGATGTTGTATCAGCAGTACTGAACACGCTGAAAATCCCACGAAGCAGTGCTGAGGAAAGTACAGGCTCTTCCACCATGCTTGACAGCTTTATTTCTACTTCCCACCCTATTTCCCAGTACAGCCCATGAGCTCTTACCTCCATATTCTTACAGAATGTAGCATTGGTCCCAAAAAGTATCTGGCACTGCTCGTCAGCACTGTAGTGCATTCCTGGCAGCTTGTGAGGGAGCCGCACGGCGTATTGGCTGCGGGGGTCTGTGACCAGCAGACAGGTGCTGACCTTGGACCTGTGGAGTGCAAGAATTAAACATGCCTTTAAGGGAAAGCACCTTTGAACTGGAGTGTTAGATCACTGCTGGTCCTCGCTTTAACAGGGAACTTGATGACCTCATGTAAAATATGGTGGTTTTTCCCAGAATACGCATGGAAGCCTTCTAAATCATTGACATCTATGGTCCTTGGGAACTCACCCCTGGTTCCAGGTCTTAAGGAAAATCAACTATACTCATGTTATTCTGGGTCAAATATTTGTCTTAACTATTCCTAAAACTCCAATGGAGACTCAATCCTGCCCTCAAGCTACCTAGTTCAAAGATTCATGAGCCTTACAAGGACAGCTAGAAAGTCATCATGTCTGACCTGAATCTCCCTTGCTGAATTTTAAGCCCTTGATTTTTTACCCATCACAGACATAAAGGAAAGATTTTTCCCTTTGTCTTCACAACAATCTTTTACCAATGACAGCATCACTTCATAATCTGTCCTCTATGTGGGACCAGAGTGAGCTCAGATGCAACGTCTTTTTCAACTTCATGCCTTTAATGTAACAGTAGATATCCTGTTTTCTTTCATTATTTTCCTTTCTCTCCCACCTCTAATCCCCAGAGGGAGGAATTTTTCATGCTGAATCCATTTCTAGCAACAAAAGCACTGGCCACTATGCCAGACACTGTTTGTCAAAGAGTTGCACTTGTAGGTCTAAGATCATAATTACAGATTTCAGACAATTCTAGCGCTTGCTATAGTACAGCCAGAAATCCTTCCTGATCTGCTGGAACACAATGGACTGAAATATGGAAGCAGTGGGAAAGAAGTTTATAGTGGATTGTTTAAGACCAACACTCACTGAGGGGAGAGAAAATACATCAGAATTACCTTGAGGCAAAATAAAGCTTCCATAAAATAAAACTATTTAATAACAATAATGTAAAAGACACAGCACAGAGCTGGCAGCATCCTTCAATGAATATGATTTTTTCAGGCCACCTACAAACAGATTTTTTGGTAAAATGATGGTGATCTGGGATTGTTTTTAAGACAGTTTCAGTACATTGACAACTGCACACAGTTCTGCCTCTCTGCAAACCTCAGTTTCAGGAGGGCTACTGTAATGGAGACAGATTCAGATTTGCACATCCTAATGACACATGCACATATTTATTTTTAAAGGAAAACTGTTTATACTTTCACTTCCAAATGACACATTGGATTCTTGCCTGATAGGATTTTTGATAACCAGCACAATCCTTACTTTAGGAAGTTCTCAAGGTCATCGCGGCTGCATGAAGACCAGGAAAGATCACTTGGGTTCCTGCCCTTCACCCATTCTCCAGACATAATATGAGACCTCCCCGCGCAGGGCTGGTGATCATCATCATGGCTCATTCCCATGCTGTTTGATTAAAACAAAACAAGAAAAAACCCCATCAAGTTATGTTGTGGCTTTCTCCTTTCCCCTTGGACTTAGCAACGACACTTAGCAATTCTGAAAGCAGGCTGCACAGAGCTGGAATAGCTCTACTATTAGGAAAAACCTCTAAATTTGTGATATTGTACAATCTCCCATCTAACTTTGAAGCTGATCCTTCTTTGAGTAGTGGGTTGGATCTGATGACCTCCAGTGGCCCTTCCAACATAAATTAATCTATGACTCTACAACAGGAGCCTGAGGCAGAATCAAGCCCTCATTTCTGCAAGCAGTGTCCAAACAAGCACCACAACTGCCTCATGCCAATCTCAGCAGAATGTGATCTACTCAGCAAAACAAGCCACCTAACTGAACAGCAGGTTGGGTACCACGAACATACGTGGAGGAATTCAAACACATTCAAGTGGGGATTTCAAAAAGCATTCAGAAAAAGAAAAGTTTTACTTTAACCTCCATCCAACTTCCCACTCAGGACCAATCTATCATGAGCAGTATCTCTACCATTGGGCTGTTAGAGTGAATCATGGCTCAGTGTAAACCTTCTGTTGCCACTACAGGATGGTGAGACTCCTCTGCCTTTGTGAAGAGCCTTCATGGTGGCAAAGGGATAAATTATGTGACTTCAAAATGTTAAATCATACAGTTAGAACTTTTTGAAAGGTTAACATCCTTCCTTCCATTCCAACATGAAATGGAAAATGGCTTTCAGAGAAGAAGAGCCTCGTATAGCCAGTGTCACTTCATTGCAAAATAACAGTCACCAGTTTGAGGCTGATGACACAGATTAATAGGAACTCCCTAGGTCTCCAGCTGGCTGGTCTGAGTAACCCAGGAGCAGTCCCTTTAGATATGGTGTTGGACTCTCCAATCATGGTATTTGTCTTACAAATGAAAGGCTCCTGTTTGCTTTCTGACTATGCTCTTGGCTTTGCTTTCCTGCAAATTTGGGACTCAACTGTTCAAAGCCTAAACATGACATACATTTCTAGTTGAAATGAACCAAAACGAGCTTCAGCAGTTTGATAATTATGGCTTAGATTAAACCACCATATATGCTATTTTTAGCTTAAAGTGAAGATTACATGGTGAAGTCTATTATTTTAGGTTTATCTCCAGGGACATTATTATTTCTAGCAAAACTACATTTAACATAATTTTTAGACTCAGAGGTTCAGAGTCATTCTTGTTTTTAAACCTTTGCAGGTTTTGAACACAGCAGAAACATTAACATCAAGCACATTTTGTTTGATGCATGCAGGAATAATTTAACAGTCTATTAGTAACTCTAACTTCAAAACAGTAAAGAGTGAAATTCCTGCTCCACTGAAGTGAATGGGAGTTTTGCCATTGACTTCAATGAGCCTGGATTTCACTCCAAGTATTTTACCCATGTTGTTTCTACACACAGAGAAAACTCTTCACATGCTAGGAAGAAAGTTCCAGCAATATTCCTCCAATGCAAATAAGCCCCATCTAAAGTTCATATTCCTAAAAGACAGGAAAGAAAGAACTAAGTACCATGAAGCAAGGTATGCAAGTTTGCTGGAAATCTTCCAGAGGAAAGTTTGCCTGCTCCAAAATGCCAGTTTAGAAGGCTTGTGGGCATGTGGCAATTGTGTTAACTTTCCTAATGGAAACAAGCAGGTTTCCAAGGTCTCTTCTCAGCTTGTCAGCCTTTTCACTGCCACAGTGCTGAGACCCAAAGTTGGGTCCTTCAAGTTTCTACTCTGTCAGGGCTTCTGTGGGAGGGAACTTGGCAGCCTCCCCTTCTGGCAGCTTCCTGAATGGCCTCCTGGTTGGCACCTCGGCTGTTCCACTTGAAAAAGGTGAAAACAAACCATCTTCCTTTCCTGACTTTTCAAAGTGTTTTGGACTCCCTGCTTTTATCTCTTCCACAAAAGACTTCTGTTTCTTTTAGAGTTCCTTAATTAAGATTAACGCCTTAGCTTTCTGATCAGCTTCATTTATTCTTTGTTAAATTTTTTGAAAGTGGGATCTTTTTGTTGGCAAAAAAGGGCAACAGTTGCTAATTAGTACATTCCTGTCCTTAAATTCATGTTAAAGCTGACCTCATGGAAGATGTCTGCTTAGGAGAAATGCTGTGGCTAACTTTCATTACTAGGCTTTGAATTTTGCAGAGCTGTTTCAGGCAGATAGAACATATTCCCTAAAAGTACTCACATCTCAGAGTTATTTACTGGCTTCTTCTGAAATTTGTTCAATTCTTACATGTGTGGAAATTGACACCTTTCTGAAGTCCTCCTAATTTCTTAAGAGAAATTCTTTTAAAAGTCATAAGCATAAAGGAATTGAGTCTGGGCTGTTGGTATAAAGCAAAGGAGCTCTGCTCTGTCAAAAGAACAACGCCAGTTTACATTAGCTTGGGATCTGGCCTCAAGGTACATAGGCAACCTCTCCTGGCCTCTGAGATGAGTTTCTGGTAGAATGAAACCAGCAACACCTTTGGAGCCTGTTTTAATTGGCAGTACAGAACTTTTCCCAGAATCTACTTTACCTTACAATGACTCACTTGAGGGAAGGATTAAATAACCTGCAGCACTAAGGCATACCCTAGTATGCTAACACATTCTTTTCTGAAGTTCAAGGGTCTCCAGCTACATCAAAGGAATCCGTTTTTCCTAAACACATAGTAAATGTAATGCCATGCTGACTCTTTTCACTAATGAATAGTCCCCTTCCTTTTACCAGAAATAAATCGGACAGGGCACTATGTGTTTGTAATAAACAGCAGTGCAAGCACTGACTCAGTACTTTGCATTTCCTTTGTGATCATCTAATCTTACCTGCTATTCAGAAGTTCACACGGCATTAGAAGCTGATAATCAGTCTCTCGAAATACTCTGCCACGGGAAGAAGTTCTATTCTTACATGAACTGATCTTGAAAAAAGAGCCGATAAGAATGGCTCTTAGATGAGAAGCAGGAAT
>NW_009952879.1:2188419-2204223 GCF_000747805.2 Chaetura pelagica | reverse complement strand
AGGAATGTTCAAATGGCACTACATTGCCCTGCAAACCCTCTGTGCTCTCTGTATCAGAGCTATCCATTTTATCAGGAGCAGCAAACATGCTGCATGTTACCCTCTGCACAGCAAAGCCAGCAGAGCCATTACAGATGAGCAGGACTCGAGTTCCCCTTGGGCTGTTACTACCACAGCCACTAGCTCCTTTCTAAGCACAGGGTAAATTTCAGCATTCACTTCATCACTCCCAACCCCTGAAAACAATGAGCTTCCACAAAGGCAAGCAGAAACAGCTTAGACTGTCAGCTCTGAAACTTCTTTCATTCTATGTTTTTTCAGAGTAAGCACAACAGGACTCTGGTTTCACACTCCAGCTTCTTTTCTAACATAAATAATGCATTGGTTATCAGTCAAAGACACTAAGGCCCCTCTGAAGGAGTCCTGCAGCATATTTATTGTTACTCATCACATGTGAGTCCAGAAACAAGCTGACTGACCAGTTTGAGTTCTGACCGTTAACATAATCACAGCAAGGCAAATTTTATCAGGAGCCACAGGGAGGCAACAACAACAGATCTCTTTGATGCTGTGTTTTTTTTGTAGAACAAGACTTTAAAGTTTCATTGCTATGAATAAAAAATAGTATGCAGTCCCTCAAAGCCCTGGCCTCTCTGAAGTCTGTGCTCCTTTCCAGGACACTATTCTCTGTCGGAGTCTCTGCAGCAATCAGAGCTGGGTCAGGATGCCAGAATTACACTCTGGGCCTGAGGTGGCCAATTTCTTGTGTAACCCCTTTTTAGCTAAATGCAACTAACAGCCATTTGTTTTCCCACAGCAATGCTAAATAAATGCACTTGCTTTGTTTGTTTCTGTCATTTGTGGAGCTTCTTCTCTAGACAGTTAATGTAACTAAACTGCTCTGTTTACCCTTGGTGTGTTTTCCAGTGTTTCCTGTTATTCTTTAAAAGCCTGAGTCAAAGAGCACCAAAGCCTGTGGAAAGCCTCCTACTGCCCTCGATGCACTGTGCACTGCACCTTCAACATCTTAAGGTCATGTATACAAATCTTCATCAGAACCACTAGGACTCTTAATAGATTTCCCATTCAAAGCCCCAAATTGGAGTTTAAGGACAATGCCAAGAGCTGGGGGAAACTGATTTAGGAGGTGCTTTGAATTTTTTCAATAACTACAACTTTGTGGCCAGTTAACAGACCACTTGAGAAATGCCCAGGATTGTTATCATGCACTCCCCCTCTGGTGGGGAGAGATTATTAAGTTAGGAGAAAGAGGCAAGTTTGATAGAAAATACAACCAGCAGTAAAAGAAGGGTTTTTCTTCAGAAAAGGCAGGAAGAAGGTGGCAAGTGAAATAATTATGAAGAAGGAAAGCTTGAAAAAAACCACACGCAGAAGTGGAAACACCATGATCTCCTACAAACCTTCTGTTTTAAATAAGCACTTCAGCTGGCTGTAAGAGCTTTTCCATAACCTGCCTGTAAAAGCCAAATCATTGCATTTGCCTCCAAATAATCCAGGGCACATAAAATGCTGGTTCACTTTAGAAAAGAGTGACAGTCAGGTCTAGCAAGGCTACCCAAGGTGACCTGGCTGCCACCCCAGCTGCTTAGTAAACTTGGGCACGACACACCATTAATTGCTTTCCACACAACTGGCCCTAACCTCAGAGTCACCAGTTCTCCAAAGGACAGCAAGGCCATCCAGGTACCAAGAAGGAAAAGAGGACAGTGGTCTGTCTCTCACTTGTACAGACAAAGAAATCCAAGGAAGAGTTTTCTCTTCCTGAAGAACCAACTTAAAAATGTCTGCAACTTTGTAAGGTTGGCAAGCCATTAAAAAGGAAGACCTTCTTGGGACCACTTGCCCTGCAGACCAACATGAACTTAAAGAACTGAGCAAAGGGCCTGTTACAGCAATGTCCCCAGTACAGAGTGGGACAGGAGAAGGCAGTGATATCTCTTGCTCCAAGTGAAAAACTCAGTGGGGCCACTAAGGTATTTACACTCTTGGCTGATTTTGTTGGAAAGCACATTTTCTCTACCTGTGTTTATAACAGGAGGCTCTTAGCCTGCAGATGTTCTCTAAAAGGCTCTGCTCCTGCAAGGCAACAGTGAACTGCTGCAAGCTGTATGCAGCATGTCACAGCAGAGTAGGTCACTACTGACCTTCTCAAAAGAGCATATGAGAGAAGCCGTTCCCTGTGACCCAGCTTGCCATGACTCACCCAGAGGTAATGCAGGAGTTACTGCAGAGCCAGGATTAAGCACAAGATTTCTTTCTAAGCCCCACTGGAGAAACAAAATGAGAGAGCAGACTGGACAACGTCCTCCATAGTGTGAGAGGGAAGGGAGAAGGGGAGCTGTAATTTATCCTCTCTGGCATTTCAGTGTGGGCAGGATGACAGGGCCCCATGAAAGCCTGCTATTTAAACATGCTGTGGGCACAAATGCCATCTGTGTATCCATATGAAGGACATAACTGAAGGGCAAAATTCCTCCCCCTTCCCACTTCCTATAGGGTCTCCATAAATGGTTGAGAAGGGAGTCCCTTTTCTATAGTCCATCCAATCTCAACCACAAAGGAAGATGCTGGTATGGAAGGAGGTTATACAAGGTGCATGCCTGACAGCTGAGAACATTAAACACGGCCATTAAACTCGAATCAATATAGGTCACTAAGCAGAGAACGTACGTCAACAGCTCTCAGCAGCTACTAACTTGGGCTGGATTTGAACCAGCAACTTAGAAGTGGGAGAGAATATATCACATAATCAAGCCTGTGAGCCGTCCAGTCCCAAATCGAGTTCAATGTTAGGAATTTTTATTAACGTTTGAAATTGAAGCTGCATCACTGGAAAGATGCCTACTTCTGAAATGGTTCAACATGTTCAACATTTCAATATAAAATGCTGATATCTTGCAAGTTACGAGGTTTGCAACCGGTTGAGAATAAAGGCACAAGAGTGGCTGAAATGAAATGGGGTTGCTCATTAGAGCTGGAATTATAATAATCATAGGAGCTGCAGCGAAAAATGAGGACAGTAAGTTTTAAGAGAGTGACCTAGGGAGGTGATGCATCTGCAAAGCAACCAAAGAGAGGCAGAGACAGCCAGAAGGGTCAGAAGGGAATCCAAGTGAGGCTTGGATGGAGGGCAAACTAACAAATGTTGGGAAACATGCTGAGGTGAGCTGAGCTGGGGAGGAGGCAATGAAACAGCTTACATAACCTTCTTACAAAAACAACAGTCACCAAGACTGTCGGTTTAATGGAAAACAGGCTTTTTCACCTTGTGCTTTTCAAACATGTAAACACAGTTGCTTAAAAGTAACTCTGCTATTTCAGAAGCTGTCAGGAGGTACTTTGGGAAGCTGTGATGAAGAGCTGGAGACGACCCTACTTAGAGCATCTGAAGTAATAAAAGATGGTCACTGTGTACATAATGTTATCTAGAACAGGGGCGTTGAGGATGGGTGCTGAGCTATTGGCTTTTTTTTTTTTTTATTAGAAGAGACAACATTTAAAGGGAGCCATGACTACTGGACTCTTGTTTTCATAACCAAGTTTATAACACCCTCCAATAATGAAGTAACCAGATATTTTATATGGTTATCTACCCATCAAACAGCCAAGAAGTCAACATCAGTGAGTGAGAACACACGAATGCCTATGGTGAATAACAGCATGGAAAGCTGTGGTTTATTCAGCTGCATGACAGATCCAGCCCTTTATGATATGGTTTTCATTTAAAAAGAATTAGTTCTTTTCCCATGGAATCTGGAAGGCAGCAAGTATGAGCTTGTGCCACAAGGGACAGATAGCACACATGGGAGGCTGACACGGCAGGAACAGGCAGTGTGTGGCCTTTTACTCATCCAAACATTTGTTCTAAAAGCTTGTTGCCCATGAGGTCCTAGATAGGTGTAACAGGGCTGGCCAAACCCCACTGTTATCAGTGATAGTCCTTTTATATGGTTTGACGGAAGTTAGACCAGAGCCATGAAGAACAAGGTGAATCATCTGCTTCTCCCCAGCAATAATATTACATGCTGACACTACTCACTGCTTTTTCCAGTGGACACTTGCTCATGAGATCCTCTCTTTCAAATCCTTGCCTCCTTTGCAGAGTGTCTGGTGCCTTACCTGATGTATTTCAAGATTTTTTTCGTAAGATGCAGGAATCCAGTTGGGATGCAACTCAACACTTAACCATTCCAATGGCCTGCCTCTACTGCACCTGATTTGTAGGATGTCGTTCCAGCATACCAATCTTTTCCTGAAAAAGTTTCACATTGTTTCTGGCAAAAATTAGCAGGTTCTGAGAATGCAGAGGGTCGTGTGCCATCTGGCAGAAAAAGGAATGTCCCACCAAACACAGAGTCTTAGGAAAAGCTGAAGTTGATCAATACATGCACAAATAAACTCAGTGGAAACTGCCAATAGAAGAGGCAGCATTACCTCAAGAAAACATCCTTCTTCCTGATATTAATGTTCATTCCTTTCCAAATCCTAAGTAGTAACTAAGACAAACCTCTAAACAGGAGAGCTGTCAACCAGAGTAGCTCCAGCAGTATGCACTTACCCTCAGAAAGGACTGTGATTGCACAGCACAGTGTAAACCATTCAGTACCAACCCTCTCAGCACTGGCAGGGGCCTGGGCTCTTCCCATCCCTCTGAGGGAAGACTTTTAAAGATGCAAAGTAAGGAACAACTACCTGTTCTGAGAGGTGAGCATGTCATGGCTGTAACAGCCCATCCTCTACTGCATAAGGGCTCAGAAGTGGCCACAGTGGTCCAGCCTGATCCTGCTGATGCAGAGGGGACTCTGACCTACCAGGCAATGGAGATGTGGGAAAGGCTCATGCAATGACTCCAATTCCATGACCATTATACCCAGTATCCCATGGGAATGACTGCCAGGGATCCACATGCTCCCTCTCTGCCCCCACACCCTCCTAACAGGATCAGGAGCTCAGCACACTTATGCTTAGAGTAACACTTTCACTGTCGATTGTGTTCATCAGAGCTCACAATGGCTTCAATTCCTACCTTTTTTTGGCCCTATGGGCCTTAACATCACACAGCATGTTCATTCCTAGCCCCTTTACATTCCTAGAGCACAAACCCAGCTCCACAGCAGTCATCCACCCAGATGCTCAGCATTTCTAAACCCTTTCACATGCCAACAGCACAAAGAGGCAACAGGTTCCTGACACAACAGCATTGTTAAGCATCAAAGATTGCTTTAACAGTCCAATTCTTGTTGAAGGGGTAAACACAGATATATCAAAAAACACTCACTGTAAAGCAGACATCACTGACTCTTTGCTGGGAATTACTTCTCTCAAGATATCAATTAAGAGAAACTGGCTGCTTGTCATGATCACCCTAGAGCAAGAATAAAGTTATCTGAGAGCCAAAGGGCCCCATGACAATATATGCACTGAGCTGCTTCCTTTCCCTCTGCAAGATTTAATCCACTTCTTGGATGTAAAAATGCTCTATTATTGCTTACTTCAGTCTGGTTTCAGAAAGCAGGGAATTATTGCAAAAGGAACACAGTGACTATAAATGAGACAGTGCTGGGCAGAGAAACATGGCTCATTTCTCTTTTTCTGGTGAGCAGAGGCTGCTGTGCTCCATCTGTAGCTCCTTGTATGCTGAAGGCACCCTGGTGCATCGCTGAAGTAACATGCTGAAGGGTAAAAAGCTGTTTGCTTTCAGCACTGCCTGAAGTGGGTGAGAACGAGACCTCAGAAAATGTGACATGCATTTCCTCAGAAGATGAAAAGGGAATATAAACTGCAGGGTGGAAAAAAGACAAACCCCTGGGATAGCTGGGTGGGATTTCCCACCCACTAGGGAAGAAACACAAAAGCTCAGTAAGAACAGCTAATGTCTTTGTCATTTAAAGTGTTAGCAACTCAAGGGGAAGCTCTTGCATGCAACCACTTGAGTGCACTTTTCTAAAACTCCTGTGGAAGCAGTGAAAGCCTCCAGTCAACTACATTAATGACTGAAGGGCAAACCTGAACAAAGAGATGCAACACAAGACACCCTTAAAAGAGGAAGCAAGGAGAACTGAGAGACGGTGGAGCACATTTGCCAAATGTGTGCAACACAAGTAACTGCAGATGTCCCACACTCTGCCCCATCAGGAAGCCACCCACTGCCAAGCACTTGGGGAAGTGGGGTAGCCTGGGGAATGCACTGTAGGAGTCAGGAATGCTGGCTGCCTTCCCCACAGTGGGAGATGAATTCTCCATTCCTGGAGGTGGGAATGAGGAGATGGCCAGTATCAAAAGACAAAGAGGTGCAAAGTAACTGTAATATATATAATTCTACTGGCATCAAGTCTTCTAAGTCTCCAGACAAGCCAGTGGATACATGCTTTACAGTTCCCAGAGCTGCAGAAGTCCTTTTCACAGAACAAAATATTTTTCAGCCTCTTTCTTTTATTCTTCATGATCTACATTGCCAATCACTGTGGGCTTGCAGATTCAGAGCAATCCATTCTGTGTGACCCCCTTTACTGACTCACTAAAATGGCAGGTGACTGTACTGGACAGTAGCAAACCTGTACTCTCTTCTGTTTGCAAGAATGAAAAAAAAAACAACCAACTGCCTTGAAAAAAAAGTCCCACAGGAAACTCATGATACAATTCTATTAATTGCAGTTATTGTCTAGCAATGGATCAGTCTGCAGAAGTTCAGCTGAAGACATTTGCTATAAGGACACAGCACGTTCAGTGGTATCCTTGTCATAATCACTCCTCTCACTCAGAAGTGCTTCTCATCCTTACGGAAGCTTTGTTTCCGGCAATGCTCCTCCTGTACACCAGCTCCCTACACTCCTGGGATTTTTCATAATGGTGCAGCTGGGAAAATCATTCATAATCCCAGAACCATCTGGCTGTCGCTATTCAGAAATGATTTTAAAAGCTCAAGCACGCTATCTTACTTAGTCTCACTCATTTGATCAGCAGGGAGAGACCTGATATCAAACAGGAATGTTGCAAATTATGGCTTGGTATCAAAGCAATTTGGAAATGATATGTTCAGACCAATACTGAAGTGGAATTCTTTGGGTAGTGGGTGTGCCTGGATGCCTACAAACCTCAAGGCTAATGAAGCCAAGTTTGCTTTCATATAATTCTTGTCTGAGATTGCCATATAAAATAAGTAAAAAGGAACATGAAATGAGTAACTTGCTTTAAGCAACTTTGGCTTGAACATGTTAATGTGAAGAAAAATTACAGAGGAACAAAAAAAGTCTGTCATCTTCAGAAGCAGATACCTCTTTAGAGGGTCTCTAGCTGATAAGAGGTGCAGCATGGATGTTATTTAACTGATGACAGCTTTCTGGAGACCACGTAGGAGTTTTTCTCATGTGATTCTGTTCATCACACTCAGAGGTGCTGCCTGCAGTAACATATTTGGCAAACTTGGTGAGATTTCTTTGACAAACACTGTAAACATTTCAGAATGAGCTACAGGTATATATTGTAGTACTTAAGGTATAAAAAGAGAACACGTATACATTTTTCTAAATAAACAGGTTGTTTTTTTAATTTTAATGGAAAGAAACCTCAGGATCACATCTGGATTAGTATTGAAAAGGTGTGAATAACAGACTGAAATAATGGAGAAATTGGTAAAAAAACCCAAACCTGATGGAGAGGATGACCCTTAAAACAACGTCAGTTGATGTTTGTGCCCACAAACAGAAAAGCAGAAGACAAAGTCATATTATAATGTCCTGCAGGAAAATACAATTTGCCACATTACTTTTAAGCTACTCAACCCAGGCAATCTGCACCTTTATAAAAAATTCACCTCTGAGGAACACTGATAGCTAGGGAAGAGTTCTGCCCTCTTGGGCTAAATCTGTCCCATGTTACATAGTAAGCAGCTTTACTTGAGATAAAGTAAGCTCTAGAGAGGAAAGAACTTACCCACTGAAAAGTGCTAGTGGTTGTGTTTTGGACAGGAGAACCTCTGTTTTTCTTCTGAAGGAAAGATATTTTTCCCAAGCATAAAGACTACCTTAACTAAGAAGCAAACTGCTTCTAGGGAGCATTTATTTATCCTCTCTCTTGTTTTAATGTGTATAATTAAAATGGATATTTAAAACACTGAATTAGAAACCTGCCGCTACATTAGCTGTCTGTGGAGTGATGCTGGCAGACAGCAGGGTGGTAGGAAGGGAGCACAGCTGGCAGCAGTTGGAAGAGACAGGCAGGCTTGAGATTGTCACTGCCAGGTAAGTTGGCTACCAGAGGGTAGACATCAGAAATTTCTGCAAGGTCAAACTATCCCATATGAGATCTGGCATACAAAATGAGCATCTCAGTGGCCTTGAGAGCAGAGAAAGAAGGTACAGTACAAAACACTCAGTTTTAAGGCTTAACATTCTGAGCTAATTAGAGCCCAGCAGGAGGAAAACTTTTAAAGCAAGTGAAAACAAACCATTATGATCAGACTCCTTTTGCTTTGATTTGCTTTACCTAAACAAGAACAAAAGCAAAAAGCTGAGAAAGCTGTGGATTACTCTTCTCTTTTTTGGAAAGTAGGGTTCAAGTAAAGACACAGATGACAAAACTCCCTGCTGGGTTGGATTCAATGACGGAAAGAGGCCCAGCATTTGGTGTAGGGAGGATTTTGCAAAAGGAAAGGGATCAGTGAGAACAAAGAAAGCCTGTTTATTTCGTTTGTCTAGTAACCTCTTTCTGCTGAATTTTATTCCTCAACACAACTGTTGGCCAAGAGGCAGCCAACCTTGTTCCACTACAGTGCAGCCTCCCACTGACAGAACGGGAAAGGGAACCACATTTTTAGAGGGAACATCATTTTCGCTGGCGTTGCTGCTGCTGACTGACAATCAGAAGCTTTTCTGAGTGACAGTCTGGGATTTATCACCTTCCCCAGCTCTGCAGTCATTTTCACCTGGAACCTGTTGAACTCAGCAGGCCAGGAAGACAGCATGGGTTACAGGCTATTGGAACCCCACTGCTAGTGGAAAAGTAAACATTTCAGCTAGATTGCTGCCTTTGTATAAAAACAAATGATTATTTGGTAAATGGCACTTGCAAACCTAATATTTCCTGTGTTGGTGTGTACTGTAGAGGTTGTACAATGGGGACTTGTACTGTCCCTGTGTTTTGGGTCACTGGGTGCACAAAGCTGTTGCCAGCAAAGTCAATGAAGTATGAAACCAGAACCCTTGTAGCAGGAAGCATATACAAGATTTGCCAAATCATTACAGCCCAGCTATTTAACATGGCCTTGGCTTACTCAGCAGAACAAGCCTTCAAAAAGAAAGACACAGCTGGCAAAGCCACAAAGCTATTGATTCAACCAAAATTGTGTTGTCTGGGAGTTTCTTAATGACTGTCGCTTGCCTGTTTGGTGCAGTTTTATTATGTTGGGTAAAAGCTGTACAAGATGCTCAAAAACAAAGAAATTAGAGGGGCTGAAAGAGAATGTTGCTTCACTAAGGATTACACAGACATCCTTCACAAAGCATAGAGTAAAACCATAGAAACTCCTGCCCAGGACCACACTAATGCTTGCCACAGGAGTATAGTACAGAAAGCACTGGGAGGTGGACCATGCCCAGTTCCAATGTGGTTACACTCCAATACACTACTAATATCAAGCTACTTAGGTACATAATATCATTTTTTTGGTGTCAAAAACAGCCTCTTCAGTGTGTTACTAGAAGTGGAAGAAGCATCTAATGAAATTTTAGGCTACACTTATTTCTCTCTCCAAACCAGAACATGTTATTAAATAATTGCTTTGACTAGATCATACTGATTCTGATGTACAAACATATATGATGAAATAGGCTGTGTTCCATTATGTCCCTTTGGAGCTGTACAGAGAAGGGCAACTTAACTGTGAAAATGTGCTTGCAATTATCTGTGGAAGAAGAATGAAACCTGGGAGGAGGGGCACAAGAAAAGGGAGCCTGGGAACTGAGAGACATTCCACAACAGATTTACAACACAAATGGCAGAAAATAAAATTAGCAACTCCAGGGTGGGTACAGACTGTTGCCAGCATTTTTGGCCAGCCTCAGGGTATGTCTACACGGCAGCCAGTCACTCCCAGGAATCCTGGGACTCCAATACATACTGGAACAGTGACATACCCCTGTGAGATTTAAAATGAAGAGTACTGGCACTGGTAGAATACAGCTGGGGCTGTAACTGCCTGAAGCAAGCTACACAGGCTGCTCAGGAAGTCTTGGTGTAGCAACACGATGACTAGTACCTGAGCTTGCTAGAGTAAGGATTACATGGGGCTGCCCCTGGCTCCAGATCTCCTTGGCATCCAACTGACTTAGACTTTCAACCACTACAAATGCAGACAGGTGAGATCCAACAGAGTTTCCTGCAGAATGGTCAGAACAGCCACACAGAGTTTTACAAAGGCACAAGAGGGAACTGCAGCACACCTCTCCACCACAAGACAGAAGCTACATCCAAACCACCAGAAGTGCCACCAGTCACAAGAAAGATCCTGGTAGCCACAGGCTGCATCCCTGAGCCACCACATAAATGGATTCTACCCTACAGGCCCATAGGACGGGCACCTCTTTACAAGGTCTCTCTGGTAAACACTCATGCACAGGAGTGAATGGGCATGTGTTACACTAGTCTTTAACTAGATGCTGAAATACTACCCTATGCAGAGAAGTTTGGCCTCATTTGCAGGACAGAAGGACTAAAGTTAAAACTGAAGTTGTCCAGATAACCCTGAAACTGAGAATTCAGTGCTTCTACATGTTAGATTCTGCAAGTTTAGTAATGTTGGTTTTAATGCCTTTTGGGATGTAAGAAGTAATCTGGGGACAGCTTGCTTCCTGGCAATTAGTGTACTTTTGCAATAGCAATGAAGAAAAACATTCCACAGAAATTCAGGTCAGGCAGAACCTGCCTGATAAATGTGGGACTAACTCATGCCTCTGTTGCACTTCAAAACAGCAGTTGCAAGGTCTGCCTTCTTTCCTGTGACTGATCTTGCTGTCAGCACCATAACACTCTAGGATCCTACTGGTTGTTTTGCTCATATTTCCACAAAACAGCTCTTTACAAATGCTATGAAGAAATCCTGCATTTGCCATCACTGCAATGCAGATGGTCAAAAGAGCAACACAGAGCAGAAAAAGGAGCCCAGATGGGAGCTTTTCTGAAAAACAGGGTTAATGTTTCAAGTCAGGCAGGATGTAAACTACTCTTGGCTGTCTACATCGGTGGAGTTGTGTGTTCAAGGCTAGACTATGGTCAGCTGCTCTAAAAAAGACAGAGGGCTGTGTTTGGTTCTTTTTTCTTTCCAAACTGTTTCTCCGCCCCCACATCTTGCACCAAAATGTTATAAACCCAGGATAAAATGAGAGAATTTATAGCAAAGGTCTCTCAATTTTTATGCTGTTTCCAGAACTGCTCCCCTTGCAGTAGAACCATGATCTGACTGGCTGGCTCCATTGCTGATTGCAATCACAAACCAAAACTGCTCCAGAAAAAGATACTGGTTTATACCCACACAGTGTGTGCTCTGCAGTGCTACCTGCTCAGAGCAGTGTCCTGTTTACTCTGATGGTCCTCAGCTTCCATGTGAAACTTCCATTTTCAAAGGCATTATGACCAAATCTTTATAAATTGCAGGGCAGAGGAGAAAGGGAACTGTTACTTTCCTGTTTGGCTCTTTGGAATTAAGCTTGTATGCCTGCACCACACTGACCTGGCTTTGCCAGTGCAAGTTGTCACAGGGCATTATTCTGTACCTCTTGGATCTGCTCAAGACACGTTCCCCTTCAGCCTGCAATATTTTCAGATTCTGCCTTACAACTATTTGCATGACAGAATCTCTCCTCTGGGTGCTGCACTAGACAGATCAAGGGAGGGAAGTTTATTCATTAGTCTATTAACATACATGCCAGGCCACAAAGGGAACAACCAGAGAGTGCTTTTCCCTTACCTGCAACACCACTGTTGCTTGAGACACACACCACAAAGCCATACTTAGTTATGCAGCAAATAATTACCCACCCTAAAGTAACTGTTAACCAAGCCACACCTATCAATACTTAATGCCTAAAGTAAATAATCATACTGAATAGAAACCTGAAGGTTCTAAACTCATTTCTTGGTCAATTCCAAATCCAGAGCTGTTTGTTTTGTGAACTACAGGCTTTTTTACCTTTGGACTCGTTTTTGTCCTCATCTGTTTCAGCTTCAAGTTTGAGGCCATGCGGTTTCAGACTGCTGGCAACAGACTGCATCTTGCTTATTGTCAGTTGATTTTGATTCACTTTCTTAAGGGCATCTGACACGGCGTGGCTCCCAGCCATACCACCTCCGGCTATTCTCTCACCATCCAGGCAGTGCCAGGTTCCGCTAGCTCATGAATGGGAATCTTCCCTCTCCACCCAAGCCTGCCCCCATCCCACAACAGGAAAGCCGAGGCTGTTGAAAGAAACAGGAATGGCAACAAAGCTGGCATTGTTGTCCTGAAAAACCACTGGCTACAGCCCACCCGCTTCACTTTGGGGATAACGGATATAAGGATGAATCCCAGCTTTTGTTTAAAGAACTTATTTGCTTTTTTCTTTGGAGAATGACTTGACAATGGTAACAATGTCACTGCTGTAGGGAAAAAAAGAGAACCAGGGGAGGGGGAAGTGGCACTGTTTTTCAAAAAGTCACAGTTGTTCAGGGTGGTCTTTGGGGTATGAATCTCAGATCAGCTTCACACTGGTGCAGCTCATGGAGAAGGAGGGAAGCACCATTCAGGATCCTGCTTACAACAGTAGAGCATTTTCAAGCTCTTACTGATGGAGTTGCCTGCTAGTCTGACAAAGGATGAGAGTAAGAAAGTGTGCAGCATATTATGCTGTTTTAGACTTTTTAAGACTTCAGGGACCACTGTGATCTCTGTGTCTTCCCGTTGGTGTACATCAGAACACACCACTCCACTCAGCAATCCCTGAATAAAAGACATCTAACTATGGTTACATGAAAGTGTGTTATTTTAAGACATCCACTAGTGACCATGAAGGAGCAAGACTTGCTGAGGGTCCATCAAGCAAAAACAACTCCATAGGTTAAACCTAAAGATGAATTTTTATAGGACCTACAAGCATCACCCTAATTGACCTATTTAATGATGTATTAATGTTTGCACAGTGCAGCTGTCCATAATAGTGTTTCTTGCAGAGTCCAAATTACATTAGTGGTAGATTAGGAATCTGACACAGCAATTAGTAATCCATTCACTTTTTCCAAAGTCCACATCAGAAACTATCTGTGAATGCCAAGCTGGGCTTATGATATCCACAGACATTTGTTAGTCTTTGGGCAAAAAGTAATAAATCTCATCTTTTCTACACTCATAAGGAAATCAGCCTTCTATACAGCTCACAATTATGGCTCTCCAAAATTTATTTTTTTGCCAATATGGATGTAAGTTTTAATTGGATATATATATTTTTTTAATTAAGAAACTTACACCTAGTTTTCCTTGGTTTTCATTTTTAAATCTGAAGCTCATGTCAGCTTCTTTCTCTTAATTTCTGCAATACATTTCCTTACATTTCATAGTCACTTAAAAAGTACAAGTTTGTAGGTAAAGTTTGCAAACAATCCTTCTGTTTGCACAAGACCTGCTGAAACAAGACTTCTCAGAGCATCCTGTTGCAGTTCAAAAACAGACAAAGAAGGAGAGGTCTGACACTTAGTAAGGTCAATGAAAAGCCTCCTGTTGACTTCAAGGCCAGAAAGGCACCAGTAAATTGACCACATTTTGAAATAAGCAACTAGGCCACTGCTGGATGGCAGAAGGGAGGGATAATTTTGATGTCCAGATTGGGTGATGGGATAGCATTTTTCCCATTCTGTTTTGATTTGGCACACTGGGGTTTGATTATGCACAGGTATGGCAACAGAAGAGGGGGCAGAAGGGCTGGAGGATGTGATCCAGCATGTGATAGGGAATTGCTACTCATTGTGCAACAGGATAACCTGGAACATGTCCCCAGAAACCCTGTGGCAGCAGAATCCTGCCAGCAGCCTCTCTATTCTAACCCTGCTGGCTGCTTCAGTTGGAGCCTCCCTGGTTCTTGTGCCTTCCAAGAGCTACATTCCCCAGACCCAGACACCTTAGATCCCTCAACTGACTCTTACAGACCCTCCAAGTCCTTCCAGTACCCAGGTACTCTTCCCAGTCTCTCTTGCCTGAGCATGTTCTAGTCTCTTCCCTCTCAGTAAAGGGGCTCATAAGGCAGCTCTGATAAAAAACAGTCTCCTTTGTAATTTATACTTTTTCACCTGCAATCTTCATTTAAGCTCTCCATCTCTTCCCACAATGGGATCTATGACTCTGCTGAAGCAGAAGATTCTCTGCCCAATTACACACTCACTGTCCAAATCCTCCAGGGTACTGAACACAAGCCACCCTCTGTCAGCACCTTTAGACATCTCATACCAACCTCTTGAAAGAAGTTTTCCAAGATGGAGGCAAAGAGAGAAAACAAGCAGAGAAAGGATATTGTGGTCTTACCACCAAAACTGCACTGAGAAAAGAAAATGGAGTTTGCTATTTTCAGCACAGATGGAGAGCTGTATCTGAAAGCATTACATCCCCTATTTATGTTGTGGATTTTTTGCAAGGCATTATTAGAAGGAAGCTTGACAGCTCTGCTGGGAAACTTGGCAAACCAGGGCAGACCAGTCTCGCTCTTTTACACAGCTGGATTTTCTGCAGCTCAAGTATTTTTCCCTCCTGCTCTTGGCCCATCGAAAGATGAGTGCTGAATTTCCCTTAACATTACCCACAGGTTAATTTGTTATTAAATTTAGGCTCAGTTTAACATCTTGGCGTGCAATTTAAATAAAACCAAAACCAAATGTCCTTCATTTCTGCTGAAACCACCCTCGGTTTGGCTCAGCTGCCTCTGGTGTCACTGAAGGGTGAACAAGAGATTCATTTTCGTCTTGTCATTTTTGGTAGTAACCTTAATATCCTCCAGGCAACTTTGAAATACGTTGCCTTAAAATAATTATTTGTCATGGAATGAGACTGGCCAGAATTTGAACACGATACATTGGCTCTGACTTAGCTGTCAAATACTTGTTACTGTAGGGAAGGAAGGTACAACAGACACGTAAACAGTAGGAGACCAGAAGGGTGCAGACAAAACTTACACACAGCTTTTTACTAAAGGAACAATGGTGGGATTTTCCACCTTCCACCCAGAGAGGCTAAAGGTAGGAGTACTATTTACAGGCAGCTTTCAAAAAAAAATCTTCAGTCCCCTGCAGAAAGTACCCAGTAATCTCATTCTGCTGATTTCTGTCTGACTAAGAATTAACATGTTCTTTGCTGTTTTTTTCCAGTGAGTGTTCAAAGTGTGCTAGTTAGCTGTGACTGAGCTGATAAATCAAGTTATATGGTTTCTGTTGATCAAATAATACTGCTTAAGGGCATTTCCAAAATACTGATGTATACAATTTCAGCCACAGTAGATTTCACACGCAGAGATGAAACCATTACCAAAGGATTTAACTATTAAAATCCATGACACGGACACCCGAACTTCAGAGGAAATTTAGCAAGTTCAAAGATCTTGGAGTTGATGTTGTTTCTGTGGACCTATGCTACCACAGAAACAAAAGCAGAATTTGTCTCTACCTACTACCATCGATCACTTGAGAGTAGGAGGCCTCTTTGTGCTACTTAAAATCAAAACACAGAGTGGAAAATAGGGAAGGATCAAATAGAAAGATTTATGTGTGCTGAAC
>NW_009952879.1:2179680-2188184 GCF_000747805.2 Chaetura pelagica | reverse complement strand
TTTACATAAGCCTCCTAAAAATTAAGTTACTTATCCATCTGCTAATTTACAAAATAATAACAAACATGCCCCACTAGTGATTTTGCTTGTATGGCTTTAAATAAACATGCATTAGTGGCATCAGTAAAGAAAAAACAGAAGGACAAGCTCTTACTTGTGCCCAAGTTCATGTGCAATCGTAAATGCCAGATTGAGCCCATTGTCTTCAGCAAGAACACACTTCCTCTTGGCACTGCAGACACCTCCCAGGTAAGCAATTCCTGCAAGAAGAACAAAGAGAATATTCCCATCATAACCAGTGAAATAGCTCATTCACACAAAATATACAGCAGTAATTAAATCAAAATGGTAAAAATTAATAGAGCAGTTTGCACACAAAATAATCTATTTTATTCATCATTCTATTGAAAAGTCAGTCTAGAATTTTGTCAGACAGGAAGCAAGCCAAACACACTCACCTTCACTGCTTTAATTGAAAAATATCTTTCACTGTCTCAAAAATATATTTCACTGACTCAAAAATTCATTCAAGCCTGTTTGCATGAGCAGCACAAATGCTGGTAGGCTGAAGTCAGAAAGCAATTCAGACGTTACTGCATGAAACTTCAGCTATGGAAAAACAACCATCCTCATATGGCCTTCCTGCATCCAGACTGTCCCCTGCAAGAAGTGCCATTGTACTTGGAAGTGCTGTGATGGTACCATGGGCCATGCACAGGAGAATTTGCTGATGAGACTTTGTTTCACCTGCCACCTAGAAACCACAGTTAAGCCATTAGGAGTTATGCCCAAAGGTGGAAGGCAAAGACAGCCCAAAGCTGTCTCTGTTTCTAAAAGTCCTCCACTGCTAAGAGAGCACCTCTCAAAAGCCACACAAAACAGCTCAAGTGTGCCTACAAACACCAACATTTCCAGATAGTATGCAGCAACCTAAATACTGAATTCATCCTGCTACTACACACATCCTTCTGCCATGCTGGAAGAAGGGCAAGTGGAAAGATCTTCCACAAATGCATTTTTTTTATTTTGCACAGCAGGTATATATGCCTACGTTTATAAGAAAACAAGAAATCAACTTCCTCACTGTAATACTGTTCCTACAGAGGGGCAGCTAGGATCTGCCTTTGTTGAGTAGACCATAACTTTATTTTTTTCTGCTGACAAGAGTTGACAAAGCTGTTGATCACAGTGCAAATGGTGTAAAGGTTCAGACCTGGAAGAAGGACAGTTCTTCTATGAGTTTTGACAACAATATAGATAGTTATTGCTGGGGGGATTCTGGATGCAATGAAGGGATGGGCAATAGCTTTTTAACTCAGCACTAGCAGGAGAGAGTGAAGGCAGTGCAAAAATTAGTCACTAAAATGTGCTTACTTCAGAAGTGCTGGCTGTGGAAGGCCAGATCCATACCACATGCAAAAAATAAAATCAAGATTTAATCTTTTAAAATCAATGCCCATAGAAGGCTGGATTTCTTCTTAAAGTAACTTGCTTTTTTCTGGCAGGACAGTCATAAGGATGTCAAGGAATTGCCCAGGAAGGGTATTCTGGTTGCCTTTCAGCACTTCTAGGTACAGCTAACAGCAATGACCAGAGCAGGATTCTTGCTGGTTCCTTCTAATAAACCTGATTATTCCACTCTTATCTTCCATTTAATCAGTGCGAATACATATCTCAGTTGTATCTGACAAATGAGGTTTTAACTGAGAAGCAACTATGGCATCTCCAGCTCAGTGGTCCATCCAGCAAGCCAGTTTAGCCTGCAATGATTCATGCTAATTTCCTTCTGCTAAATTTCATCAGATGAGGCTGAGTCAATGTTTGCTGTCACTTGGAGATGGAAGGAAGCAATATTTCCATGTTTGGGAGATGTGTAGCAAAATAGCCTAGAGTTCTGTCAATATATTAGAAGAGGTTAAACATCAATTAAAATGTCAAATACTTTACCCCAAATGGTAATTCTTCTGAGGTCTTTGTTTAGCGGTTCTAATCCCCACTGAAACTGACGGGCTGTAACACTTCTCTGTGCTAAAAGCCTCGTGATTCAAAGGTGGAAAACTAATTATTAAGGATTTGTACACCAGAAAAAGAAGTGACTGTGGCTCAGTTACTGACTCTTAGTTACCTTATTCTTATTAGTTATTTTCAATTCTTAATGTGAATCCTGTGTGGTCATTTTATAATATTTGCAATGACCAATTGAAAAATGTAGACATTTAGGTAGCCACGTTTAGGCAGTGGCTTTCCTCAGGGACAAAAATCCTTCTCTTTCCAGATACACTAATAACTGCCAGCAATTACCTACAAATCTATTTTTAATATCAAAAAAGGTCAAGCAGGAGCATCAATGATAGAGGAAAAAGAAAGCCAATTACTATTTTTACTGTTACCAAGTGTGAGGGTTTTTTTCCTTTCTCTCATGAGAAATTGCATAATTACAGTCCATAACTTCTGTGCTTGGGTTTGAACATGCACAGCTATCTACACTTCTACAGCAAACCCTAGGACACAGGCAACTGTGTAAACTCAGATTTATCCAAAAAGTTGTCATACAAAAACAGTTTGCAGCTGTAGGCCTTTCTGCCAGCTAATGAGCCCTCTGCTAGCAATATCTCTAAGGGGAATGATTATTTTTATCCTACCAGCTCAGCTAGGCATTAGGATATTACATACTTGCCACAGTGATAGCCAAGGCTGGAAGAAGACATGTTCTAGTGCGTGGGTTCACATTTCATCCTATTTGAAACACCCGGCGCTTCCTTCTGATGACCATGGAATATTCACTCAGCAAGTGGTTTATCCAGGTACTCCAGCTTTCAACTCTCTAATGTCTTGTTTTCATTGCACTCCTAATACTTTAATCTCTTCTTTTGCCAGCCACCTCTGGATACAGAACTTTTACTTGATTAAAACTTGGCCAGCTTTCCTCTTCTCAATGTATTTGCTGTTGGGAAGGGAGCCAGGCTTGAAGTCCTGAAGTCTGCTTGGCACAGATGGAGACTCACTGCATATCCACATGCACAGAGCAAACCTCCCATTCCCTACCATGACTAGTTTGGTGTTGAGCTGATGTTTTCCTCATCCTCCCACGACTTTCAATCTGTGCAGCTCACACACTGCCATCAGTTACACTCCTGTAAGCCTCTCTTAACATCCTACATAAGTAAAATCAGGAAATCCTAGAAATTATTCATGCTCTGCCCTTCCGTTCAATTGCAATAATACATTTGACAGAGATGCCCTGCCTGTATTTACACATCAAGTCAGTCACCAAGGGAATCTTTCAGTGCCTATGATACTTAAAAATGAAAAACACTTTTCCTTTCTAGATAGTTTACATACAGAAGGTTCAAAAATTAAAACCAAACAACATTAAAAAAGAAGTACCCACTGAACTACCTCCAAGATAGGTAATAACACAATCCCTGTTCTACAGCTGCATAAAAAGAGGTCCCAAGAAGTCAGTGGTATCTGGATGAAAAAAGAACAGTACCCATGAAAGGACCCTCCCCTGCATGTACAGCCCAGAGAGGCAAAGGTTACCATCACTACTAAGCCTGTAGTTCCAAGTTTGGTTTACAGGGATATTCCAGAAGAAGCTAACAGGGTGACCTGTTCTTTTTTTTTTTTTCTTTTTTTTTTTTTTTAATGAGACTGTGCTAATTCAAAGCCAGACATGCAATTTTAGGGGCACAGATCTATTTGGCTTAATGCTGGATAGCCTTTTAGATGCCAATTTATGTAAATCTTGCAGTAACAACATGCTTTCCATTAGAGTTTAATATTCACGCATGGAAACCGTTTTCCTTAGCAATAATATTCATTGTCACTGTATGTAATGAAAACCACACTGGAAACAATAGGCTCATTATGAATCACAAATACAGGAATTACGGTACAACCATCCAAAGCACAGGAGACAGGAGCAGTCAGGTATGAAGTTAACAATGATGCCAAGTGCTGTACCCAGTGCAAGTCACAATATTTTAACTCAAGAGTTTATATAGGAAGAGTTCCTGAAGCGATGGACCATCTGATGGAATGGGCTCCCAGGCACTGCAACCAGTCAGCCATAGCCTATTTCAAACAGGCCACTCAACAGGAATGTCCTTGCTTATAAAGGGAATGTGAAATACGAAAGAAGCTCAATCTGTATGTTCCCGAGAAAGAAATCTACCCTGGTAATAGGGATGCCATTTTCCCTCTCTTTCTACCTCATTAAAGGACAGGTGTGTTATGTGTACAACTTCTTTTAGCTGGTGGAGGAAAGTAGTGGAGGAAGTAGCTTCCAGCACTGATTTCTTTGAGCATTGGTAAACCCATGCCATTTCTGCAGGCAGAAGATCTGGATTATGGGAATCCCAAGAAACCTCTAGCCAGGGACATGTGAGGTCCACTCCTATGACTCTTCAGCACACATTTGTTTTTATACAGTTTTCAAACTGGTATCCAAGTCCCCATATATACTCACTGAAAAACTGGCAAGTACTGCGTCAGAAAAATGACCTAAGACCCAACACTCAACTGGTAGGATCACACAAGGTCACCACTACTGAGAATACACATCAGGCCATGACTTACTGTACCTAGCCAACTTGATGCAAATGTGCCCATCATTACAGAATCCTCTTCACTGGAGAATCTACCTCATCCTGAATTCAACATGACCTCTATAAAACTCTGTTCCTTGCCTCCCAGCCCGCAGAGCTGCAGCACGCTTTCCCAGAACTCAGTGTACTCTGTGGCTCGACACCTCCCCTACGGGACTGACTCTTGTCCTGTAGTGCCCAATAAAATCTTCTTCCTTGTAACTCTGAAAACACTGTCACTTCCAGTATACACAACTGCTGTCAGAATCCCAAAAGCCCAGCAGGAAAAATAAATAGCTGAAGCACAAAGCATAGTTGCTATCTAAATCTCTTGATTTTCATGACACACACCCCGAAACACTAACTAATAAAATCTCTCCCTGACAGTCACAGTACTAGCTGTGATGTTTCCAGAGTTGATAATGCCACACTCCTCAGAACACAGGGTCCTAATAGCACAAATTAATGAAATACACAATCTCTTTTATAGGGAATATTTTTCAGACTAGAGGGAACACTTAAAGATATTTAGTACTGAAATACTGCTACAGCACCCAAGGGTCAGCAACTGGCTCCGGATAATGTTTCACAAGACCAGGACTTGAACTGTAAGAGCCAGATTCAACCATGTGCCTCAATCCTTGTGAAATGACTATGGTTCATGTAGATACACCCAAATCTTAGCCCTGGAACACTGAAGCTCAAAAGAACTTTGCAGGTGACTCTTTCAGCACACACCAAACTCTGCACAGGAATGTGCAGCCCCCATTTTCAAACAGATTAGCTGACATCTAACCAGGGTGTGTCTACACAAGCTTCCCTACTCGATACCTTTCTGATCAAAAGGCTTTTGTGAGGCTAGACCTCTTCATGCCTGTAAACCTGCAAAGAAAGCAAAACTCTGCAAATCATTAGAGCTTAAAGGATTGCTTTTCCTATCTTTGCTATCTTTTTTCTGTTTAATTACTCTGCAGGACAGCAATTAATGTAACATGTGGAATCTCTTCCCCAGCATGGCCAACTCTCAGCTTTAGCTTTTAGTCCTTCTACAAGTTTTTGTGTTTCCCAGAAACCTTCCCATGGTTTTACAAGTTTAATGGATTAATTTATCTGCTTCTTTACTAACCTGCCTACACGTAGACATCCAGGAGCCTTACTCTAGTGCTACCTGGATTTACACTGCACTAATTCACTGGTTTAAGTACAAGGGTACAAGGGGCTGCCCAGGCAGCTGAAAAAACCCTAGAGACTGAGACTTTTCATGACTAGAGGCACAGCTGTCCTCACCCAGGCTAGTAAAAGGTCACTGCTGATACCAACCACATTGAAATTAAGAAAGCTGACAGATAAATTTTAACACCTTTTTGGCCTAGAAGATGCTTTAACCAAGACCTACAAAAACATGCCAGACAGGCTGCCAACACTGCATGATACCAGGAAAGAGCAGGCAGCCTTTGAAAAGCTCCAGAGGTTTTGCACAGGCATCTTTGAAAACCACATTCCCTCCCAATACAATTCCACAAGGATTTGTGATCACAAACATAAATATTAACCACACTGACCATACCTGAGGAGAGGTATGTCATTCACAGGGATTCAAGGACAGCTAGAAACAACTATACTGGTTAGCCTCATAAAGCAGCTATGCATCAGGAGTGACATGGGTATCACTGATCTTGCCTTGGAGCAAGGGAATGCACTAAAAAAACACCTGAAGTTCTTTCTAGCCCTAATTTTCTAAGCTTTTACGATGAAGTGCTGGGATCTAAGACCTCAGCAAAGGAGATAAAAAGAAATATCCTGTTTTTTTGACATCTGCTCTTTGTTCAGCATGACATCCTCTATGCCATTAACATGGCTCCTCCCTTTCAGCAAACCATTGCTTCCCAAGATGACAGCACATTAATAAATCCTCTCCATCTAACATGACATGAGGAATGACTTAATTAACTGAAGCAGAGGAAGCAGGGTATCATCTACATGTTTACTCTACTTTGATATGCTAACAGCCACATTCCAGAGAGCTTCTCCCTCATACTCCCCAGCAACAGGAGCCTGGGCTGCTGCTCAACACAGATCTCAAACAGGCAAAAACACAGTTCCTTTCTGCATTCCTGTTTCTCTAGTTAAATATGAAGTTTTGGATATATGGTCCAAATCAAACCACCATTCCTGAATGTAGATTCCCAAACTCTGGCAGCTAATTCACCATCTGTTTAGAGACATCATTACATAGTGCTGAAAGTCTCCATGCTCATGCACACACATAAAAATACATGGGCTTAATTGCCCAAAGTAAGATACATTGCAACAGTTGTACTTCTTTTAAGAGGAAAGGCAGGGGAAGAGCTAGGTGAGTCTGAGACATATCCTTCAGTGAGCAGGAACTGATCAACTGCATGAGTCAACCCATAGTGCTGGGTGGTATACAGAAGCCTGGCATCATTTAAATTTAGTGAACAAGGGGAAAAGACAGATGGGAAGAGATTGGGGATCGAGAGGAGACCATGACAGAAATGTAGCAAATGGAGATGAGTTTTCCAGAAGTCTTCAAGAAACATGACTTTGATCTCGTAAGCAGCAGGGAGCCACTTCTGTAGTGGGCAAAGGTCAAGAAGGCAGGAGGTAAGATCAGAAGGGAAAACGAGCTCCCTGAGAACTTCTGTGTGTACTTAGTGCTGGAGAAAAATGGATCTATAGCCCTGGGTCATGTATTTCTAGCATCACAGGTTCACCTGAGGAAAGGTAGGAGCTGGAAGGCAACAAGGCTTAGTGAGGACACTGAATTCAGGCAAGAAGGCCTGTGCCTTAGTGTGGGCAAAAATGGCACGTGGCGTAATGAAATGGTATAAAAACAAGCAACGGAAATCAGTGGGATACAAGCTATTGAAAGAGAGAAGCACAGAGGACAAGGTTTTTCAAGTGTATTTTACACCAAAAGGGAATCAGATGCAGCAAAAGTCAGGAGAGATTTGATGCTTTTGAAAGACTACAGGAACATGTGACTGTGAATTAAAAAAAACCAAAACCCACCATCAGCAACTCTGATACCAAACTGTAAATCAGGATTTGGATTCTGGCCCTTGAGAGTCACTCCTGCCTGAGACTTGAAGGCATTCGGATTTGAACATCTTCTGTTGGCTTCATTTTGTTAAGTGGATGTAGACTGCTCTGCAAAGGTAAACCTGCTGGTCCTTCTACAACCTGTTGGAGAATTAAGCAGGATCTTCCCTTTCCACATGCATGCAAATATTGGCATGATAATATGCAAAAGACAGGCAAACTGCCAAGGCAACAGGAGGACTCAGTGCTGGGTTCAGCATTTGTGGAGCTTTCATCTTGCTTTCTTGGATGAGTTCTGTGACTTGCAGTTTTGAATTTGTCAGTTTCTCCCTGCAACTCATCCGAGCTTCTGCTTCAACAGAGGGCCCGAGTTCAGAGAGAATGAAAGGGAATGAAGAAAAAGATCAAACCAGAGCTTTTAATGAGACTGCTAAACAAAGAGGAACATGAAATTCAGCAGCAGGGATCCTGAAGCCTTTTAATTCCTCAGTATCTCCCTTCCAGAATGAAGAGACAAGGTCAGACTTGGCAATAAATCAGAAAAAATATTTGGAGTCTCTGTACCAAAAAGCATCTGCTTTAAGAGCTAACAGTCAGGGTCCAGCACTCAGTTCCAGTTGTTCTTTCTTGTAATTGCAAACACAAAGAGACTCATGAAGCTACTCAAATACATTTTAAAAATCCTTTAAAAGTTTCAAGAGCTTTACTGAGCCATGCCTAGCTCAGCCTGCTGTGGTGTTGGTCAGGGAGTGGGTTCACGAGCAAGAATCAGTTCTGCAATCATTAAACAACATTCAGCAACGTTCCATGAACAATGCTCCAGTGTCTGGAGAGTTTCAGCACAGTCTGCTG
>NW_009952879.1:2169720-2179311 GCF_000747805.2 Chaetura pelagica | reverse complement strand
GTTTTGGAGATGGCTAAACACCTGTGCTGCTGATGAATGGCATTCTTCCACGGCTCTCAATTAAATTCTTTCCATGTTCTTGAAGAATGACTAAGCAATTGTTGCTCTCAAAAAGTGAATGAATCTATACTTTTGAAACATGTTAATATTTAAAGTGTATTTTATTTGAGGCGCTGTGTGCGTGTCAAGCTGTTCTCTTGGCAAAACAAGAGCAGCTCAGGCGACTAGCAGAGCAGGCCAGCAGAACAGGATGATTCACTGTAATCAAACTTTGAACAGATGCTTTTCCAAATTGCTTCTGTGATACTTCTCAGCTACAGCTCCTACATCCTGACTTACAGGGCTGTCTAAGCTCCTGGCCTCCCTTTGTCAAGCTGCCAGCCAACGCACGCACTGATAAACTTATTTAGCAATTCTTGGTTCAGCCCTTCTGCTTTAATTCTTTGCTGACTGCTGATTTAACCTCCCAGCCTGCCTGACTTCAGAAAATTGACAAACCTGGGTTTTGTGCCTGACAATGTTAATAGGGTTGAGCTACTCTGTTGAAGTCAGAACTTCAGTCGAGAAGCTTCTATCATGCAAGAGAATTGCAGCTGGTCCCTAACACCTCAACACTGGCTGCTACCTCTGCTTCCAGAAGCAGGGAGTGAAAATGATCCATGACAGCAGGCAGGAAGAGCAGACTAAGGCAGTGCCATGGCTCTCCTCTTCTTACATGGTACTACAGTACAGTCAGCACATTTTTTCTGGCAGTGCATGATAGTATGGTGGCAGCTGACAATAAGAAACAACAAAGCCTAAAGTAACTGCAAAATTAATGGCTTTATTTCCTCTACACATTTGCACTTCCACTTGGGGTTTCTGATGTAAATGTGGGTGCTGCAATCTTTCCCTCAGTGGCAGCACCAATGGGAGAGGGCTTTCTCCTCTACAGAGTTTCCTACTTCCACAGTTTTCAGAAAACTTCCAAAAGACTAATATTTCTGAAATTCATATCCTCAAACTTGACTCAAACTGGTCAGTGGGTTAAGGGAAAGACCACCATTGGGATAGACAAAAGCCCAAAGTACACACTCAAATCAGGTTAAAATGACCTTAAGAGCCCTCCTCTGGGCTCCCAAACAGAACTATCTGTTCTGACTTCCACCCCACAAGAAGGGAAGGACCTACATGGTGCTTCACACAGACATAAGCACATGGCAGCACCAGCCTGACAGAAGAGAAGTAATGGCTAATTTCAGAGGTAATGTAGCTGAACTATTTTTGGTATGTTCTGAATATACTTTCTTTAGTTTCTCTTTCTCTAAATTACTCAAAAATAAAATATCACATTCAAATTAACACAAGCAAGAGAAAAAATGTCATTAAGACCAGCATGAGCTTTTCTCACACTTTATAAAAAGAAATCTCTCATGTTCAAAGTCGAGCTCCTTTGAAAGAAAACTCAAACTTGGATAGATACTGCTGAGCTCCTTGCAATGACTGACAGCAGCCAGAAGAGTCCCTGGTGCCTCACAGACACAAGTCAAGGCACAGACCCAGTCCTGAGGCCTTTACAGTCTGAATTCAGAAATGACAGCTTGTGAGGCTCACAGAGGGACTGCACCTGCAGGCAGCACTAACAAAACTTACTGTCACTGCAGAAGGCAGCAGGACATTACCATTCATGTGTGTTCATGTTACTGCTCTAAGTCTTTGTGCTAAAGTACCAGAACCAACAAAGGCAGAAACACCCTGAGAAGTGCAGAAGCTCCACTATACTCGTACACTGCCTGGGTGATGTTTCCAGTTCTGAATCAAATCTATGTCCCCTTGATTGAAAACGGTGTGCTGAGTCAGCACCATGGTCTGCAGGGGTTTTCTCAGCCGTCATTTGTAAGTGGCTCATGGAGAGAATCTGCAGTGGGAACAGCTGTACCTTCCAGCCACACAGACAGTATATTTTTGTACCAGCTTGCTTTGGTGCCCAGTGGCAGCAGCCTCCTGCCAGCTGCCATGTGATGAGATGCATTTCTCAACAAAGCCACCTGATTCATGACAGCATTAACAGCTTCATGGTAATCACAAAAACCAAGCTGAACATGTATTACATCCGATCTAATTGTACCAGCCAACATAATCACCACGGGCTTGATCAAAATCTTACTGAAATCAATAGTATTACCACTGGCTTTGGAGAAGGTGCATTAAGCCATTTCCTGGCTTCTTTTACTTAATTCACAACCCCTGAAGGCTGTTTTTTGTCTTTTTTTTTTTCTTTTTTTTTTTTTTTTTTTACTTCAGTGTAAAGCCAAAAAGCTTTATTTGCTTCAGTGTTTAGACCATGCTGTGGCTCACAGACACTGGTGCCTGAGGGGGTGTTCTGCATCTCTGTGGACACACCAGCTCATGGGACAAATATGGACTACAGTTTTCCCCTGTTTGAAAATGAAACAAGCAACAGAGATAAGGATACAAATATAAAAGAGAGAGGGCATTCTGAGATACTCAGGCAAAAGTTATCACTTTCAAATTTATCATTAAGACAAGGAAATCCCAAGGATCTAACCAGTACAGCAAACACACCTCTGCATTGCAACACAAACTGCAGCAGTCAAAAGGACCAAAAGCTCTCAGAATCCAGGGCTTCTGCTCTGAGCTGAGGGCCTCACACCCCTCCCCATTCATCAGTTTCAGAGGGACATGACAAAGAATGCAAACATGCAAGAGAGTTATGTCAAGAGCCTCTGCTCCTCACTTTGCTTCCACACAGGGATCTTCCCATTTTTCTTGTCCAAGTGAGACAAACATACAGAAAGAAATCTGGAGCCAATCAGAGAACGTGATGGAAGAAGGAAGTGAGACAGGGAGGAAGAGACACAAAACTGAAACATAATTAAGTTATCAGACCCTCAGGAGGCAAGTGACATCTCTGAAAGAAAACTACAAAGCTTAGGACTTCAACAGTGTGTGTTGCAGGACATGAGGCCCAGGTTCACCAAAGCACCTCTACTTCCCATGCTGCTTAATTATGCGTCCAGATACAAACAGTCAGGCAGGAAAACTATCTGAAAGGACAGAGCAACTCCAGTGAATAATGATGATTTGCTGAAGTCCAAGTCAATAGACATTGTAAAATGTAATCAAAAGGATTAGAAGGAGCACCAATATTTCCCCAGAACTGGTCAGGAGTCAAGAGAGGGTGAGAAAGGCATAGTCAGGAATTTCATCCATACTTGGACATAGGCAAGACCAAGGTAGAGACAGCACTCTCTCTGACCAATACACACAGCTAGAAAAGCAGACAAACTAGAATACAGAAGATGGGGAACAACTCTACTGGTTTCTTAAACAGAGATATAAAATATAAATTCTAAACAGAAATCTAATTTCAATCTTATACTCCTCTCACTTTAAGAACAACAAAGTCTGTTTAGACTGATGGATTCATTTTACAGCACCAGTTTAACTTTCCAATAAATAAAAACATCCACACAGAGTTTCCTAACTTATTGGCCAGTTTTCTTATAAATAACTGCAGTGTTTACTCTATTTGTCTACTGCAGCGCAAATATTGCTGTACATGCTAGAGCTTGATGGATGACATTATTAAAACTAACAAGTAGATCCTCAGCAGAACATTATTGTGTACCCAGCAGTCTAATTATGGTCAGACAGAGCCTTAATACAAACAGATCAGTCAAAATGACTACACAAAAATGGATGACACAACTACACAAAACCAACAAATATCTTCAACCTGCTGACTGCTCATGAGCACTAACTAAAGTAGAAATACAAGGCTAATTCCAAGCTAAGCAAACACAGAAATCCTTAGCATTCTAGAAATCATGCTGAAAGAGTACAGAAGGAGAAAGGTATTTGATGGGCTGGGTCTGGGATTATTTCTTATTTTAATAAGTACAACATATTTCTATCAGCTGATTGAAAAGGTAAGACTTGTCAAACTAATTCAGTCAAGTATCTTGCAGATTATAAGATTCTGAACTTGAAAAGCAAAAGTGGATATAGTAGCACCTCTGTATCCAAATACAATTTCAGGGGTTCAAAGGACAGTTTACATATACTCACATGCACCTCAAAGACAATTAGGCTAAAATTTCACCATCTCCCACAGTCATCTTTCTATCTAAATTGGCCACAATTTGATAAGGAAACCCCAGTATCTGATCAAATTCAGGTATGTAAAATTAAAAGTACTATTCCATACATTTAGAGACAGTAATTTTTTTCCAGAATTAGCATTATCAAAAGATGTATGTATTCACATACATGGAAACAGAAATGAAAACACATTCACAGGCACAGATACATTCTCAAATTTTTGCATTGATCTAACCAGGAAGCAAAAAACCCAAACAAATCCAAAACAAATAACAAGACCAACAACACCACCAAAAAAAGAGAACCAGTTTCTCCCCTGTTTGTATCCAAACCCAGAACTCATTATAGCAATTCAAAATAAAAAATTGCTCAAAGGAAACAGCTGAAAGTTAAGCCTATCAGAGCCACTGATCACAAGCGCCACTTGTATTCACTCTGGGTTGAAGAAGATTGGTCCCAGCAAGGAACCCATACAATCTGCAAAACAGCTGAAAAGTCAAAAGATCCTATGAAATCTAAATTTTTCACTGCACACCAGTGTGGCTGATTGTTAATACCTCCTTTCTCCATAGGATGTGTAAAAATCTTATTTTTTAACTCATCAGCCTATCCATTTTTTAAAACACAGAAGCCCAGAGGAAACGGTTGCTCCCCGCAGTATCTGTCTAAAAGTTTTGAATTGGCACAAATATAATGGACCTTTTATCAGTACTTTTTCCTCCTTTCTCTTCAGGCCACTGAAACCAATTATTTCTCACATTCCACGACCACAAACATCAGACACTAACTACTGCAATGAAACTCCATCATTAGCTTTTAGAAAAAGCTAGGAATGTGAAATCCACTGCATCTCCTTATCTGTTCTGGCAGGAAGAGTCTTCAAGAATTCCAACAAGTCACTGAGTCATGATCTTGCTTTCTTTCCTAGAAACTACGTTGGCTTTCCTTTTATCTGTTTGATATGTTTGCTCACCTCTACCCTTTTCAACCTTCCCAAGAAATGAGATTAAAAGAATTGTTCTGGATTTTCTGGACGTTAAACATAGAAATGTGAATTTGCTGATTCAGCAAGTGAGTCTTTAGCTGAGCATTAACTCCCCACCAGATGTTCTAAGGCCAGGCCAAAAGACAACCAAGATTATCCCAAAGGCATCAACCCCGAGCAAATTATGAAGTTACCGCCTTCTCTTTGGACCCAGTCTCCTGTGGAGTCAAAGAGTCAGTTGGGATGGTTCACATGGTTACCCTCTGGTGTTTGCATTGTCCCTCTCTAAACTTTACTGCCAGGGAGCAGATAAGGCAGGCACTGCTCCAAAAGGGAAGGGGATTTTTATTCACATGGCAGGATTTTTCAGGCATAGGGTATCTAGACAAATCTAGTTGAAATTTAAAATCTCCTCCACTATGGGCAACAGAACATTTATACCACTTTTAATTTAATGCCCTAGTTGAGACCTCCAAGTAGGTGAAATTTACTCACTCTTTCATTTACAGCTATAGCACAAAACAGTCACAGCTGATCAGCTTGGAGTCAGGAAACTATTAAATACAATTATATCACTTTTATTTTGCTTCATTATAACCATTACTCAAGTGTGGGACAGAACCTCTAAACATAAGACTATTTTTAGATGCTTAAATACAGCTGTGACCACAGACCATGAAGCAGCCATCTTCTTTAGCCCCTTAGTTTTACTGAACTGTGAATACAGTGCAAATCCAACTACCAAATAGCATATCCCTGCAAAATACTTATTTTGTCAGCAAAGTGGAGGTACTTCTCTCTAACACGTGATGGCAAACAATGGGCTTTGCATTCTTGGGTCAGCTCAAAATTTCATCACCTCTCCCCCAGCACCTGCCATTAACATTTACAGCCATGAAGTGAGCTAGTCCTGGCTCATAGCTGGAGCACACCTCCTACTGCATTTTCAGCATGCTGGTAAACACAGGGAAGACTTTCAGTGGTGTCATGTGCCCAGCTCCTATTTGCATTTTGTGTAGCACAATCACAACTCAAAGGTTGGAGCCTGTGCTGAGGCAGTGGGAGAACTGTTAAATAAAAAACCAGCAACATTTCCAGGACTTAAACTGACTTTCAATCTATTGAGTGCACTTAGTGTAGCAAAATCTTTGCAAGTTCAGACACCCTGCAAAATAGGTTAGGTATTGTACTGGGTCATGTTACCAGATGATTAACCAAAGTTGAAAAAAACCAAATGAAAATCAGTCCAGGTCAAGCCTGCTTCTTGGGGATGGGCAGGGGGAAGATGTATGCACACTTCCCCATACCATTTTTCTGGTTATCACTAGTAAAATCTCATCTCTACATTATTTAAAACTTGCTTTCAAAATTGCATTTAGTCTTGGCAGCTATAAGACAAAAGAAATGTAAAAGTACAGTAGGCAACTGTCCTTCATTTCCTTCCTTTACGCTTACATATCCTGTGTTCAACTGGAATGCTTCTATTTGATTATCCAGTGGAGCAAATGCTACAATTACTGCAATAATGCCTTATTACCCTACGTGTCTGTAGTCTATTGTGTAGCTACAGATGTTTTCACACAGCTTGGTTTTTTAGCTACAGGGTCTAGAAAACAATAGAAAGTATCTGAAATGTTTTCAAGCCAGAAAAGGATAAAGGCACTGTAAAACAGTCAACTGGATAAAAGCCATCTATGTCTGACAGGAGGAGAAGGAAAACCTCAGCTTTCTCAATTATAAATGCCTCAGCTTTCTTATACAATATGTGGCTACAGTCTGTAGCAAACTGACCAGGCTGAAAGGTGTAAACAGAGGTAAAAATAAAACACAGGCAGTGAAAAGACAAAACACAGTTTTCTGGCCTGTTGAAGGGTTGAATCATAGTTTTACTGACCTGAAGAACTGGCTGCTGCCCAAAGAACTTGAGCTTCCACAGGGAAGGCCTGGGAAGAGATAGCATTGCCTCCAGCTGAGTGGTCTGGACTGAGACTCAGGAGCTGTGGCTCAGCCCTCTGCCAGCTCTGTCCTTTGGTAAGTCCCTTCACATCTCTAGGCTTCATTTCCTTACTCAGTGCAATGGGATAACAGTTCTGATTTTTGGGAAAGAGCTTTGAATTTTACTGAGGAAAAGCCCTATTTACAAATTCATTTCCTTCTCCTTTCAGGAAGTCCTTTTTTCCATATCAAATATAATGGGATGCAAAAAGACCCTAACATATTGTTTAATGGCACAGGTCTATGAGGGAGGCACTGTGAATTAATGGGTAAGGGACTGGATTGGAAGTCAGATGTGCAAGATCTGTTCCCTGCTCTTGGATAAGAAACAATGAGCAAATGCTGTTGTGACTCCATGTTTTCCCTGTCCACCTGGTCTGAGAATGTCATACCAGAAAATCTTGCTTCCTGCTGCAGAGAAACTTTGGTTGGCATTTCTAGAACAGATAACAATAGCAAACAGTTTATTTATTTATAGCATACTGACAGCAGGTTTGGCACTGTAAAAAATAAACTACTTCTCTTTCCACAGCTTTACAGAAAGAAGAAAAAGAAAGAAGGAAGCACGATGAGCTATTAAAGCAGAAGAGATTATTTTGTTTAATGTTCATTCTTGTGAGAATCCCCCTGAGAAACAAACCCTCAGCAAGGGGAAGTGATGGAGCTGGGGTGTGAAACTGGTGAAGCAGTGCAGAAAGCATGGAAAATCTGCAGGTCTCCATCCATTTACAGGGATGAGGCAAGAGACAACAGCAGAAACACCCTAAATCCCAAAAGACAGAATTGGTCTGTCCACAGACCTGAAATAATGAGATTGTTCTGCTCATGTCTGCCTCAAAGGCTTCTCACTCACAGTAGCAAGGAGCAGTTCCAGAGCTGTTCTTCACAGTTGTTTGGCAGTACGTGCTTAGCTGGATATCAATTAGGCTTCTGCCTTCAGCTTGTCTGTTGCAAACACAATGATCACTTTCAGAGATAAACACCAGAGATGTCTTTAAATCATGATTAAGTGGTATTTAGCCATGAGCAAAGCCCTGGTTCTTAGGCAGCGTCCTACAAATCATCTCTAATTTATAGAATAATCAAAGCAGAAAACTGTCTAGGAGATAAAACTATAAATTCAGAAGTTCTAGCACGGTATATTCAGGTGAATCAAAAACGTAAGAACTGCCTGTCACACACACACACAAAAAAGAAATATTTAAAAATCATGTTTCTGATTGTTTTATGCTCCAAGCTAGCAGGAAAATCTACTGTATTTCTTACTGTATTGTAAATTCATAGGGAACTGTTAGTAAAAACAGTAATAATGAGTGCTTTTCACAATGATTGTGTGTCCAAGCCCAAGACTTAGGAAGGGGCAAAAAGATGTGGAAGGGAACATCGTATGCAGGTCTCTTCCCTTTAAGCTAGGAGACTGAAATTCCCAGCTGCTTTGTGTACATGTCTATATAATTTCACACAGACATAAATGGCCCTGGAGTGGAATGCAGTACAAGTTTGCACCTGTACAAGTCAAACTGCACAATGATTTAGTGCATAAAGTGAGTTATGACATGGAGCTGAAATGAAATAATAAAGTCAGAGTATCAGAATAAATATCAACAAAGTCATAGCAAATATTTTCCCTCATAACATTCTCCTTTTAATAAAGGCAACAGAAAGGAGCTTAGTTACACACCAGTATGACATTAGGCTAGGATTTGGAGTCCCAGATGCTTGATGGGGAAGTACCATAACACAATTCTTGTAGCCAGTGAGTTTTCCAAAGGTCTCTTTCATTGAACTAGTAATCAGCACCCACACCTTGTTCAACAATGAGATGTGATGGCCTGAAGGATATTTACTCAGAAATGGGTTGCCTGGTAGAGGATTACTAAGGTTCCTTTTCTAGACAGTTGTGCTTTTGTATTTATCAAAACACATTACCCTGGACCATTAATAAAATCGTGGGGGAAGGTAATTTTTTCAAGCTAAGATTAAGCTGAAAGAGTCACAATAAGAAAGACAAAAGTGCTGGCATAAATCCTGACTGGAGGGATTGAGAGAGCAACAAGAAAGCAAGATTTAAGATCAGCAAAGATATGCTAACAAACAAAACCAGGGTGGCAAGCTGATGAGAAGATTTTTGGAAATGCTGCTTTACAGTTGACAAAGACTATGTATATCAGCAAGCCAGCTTAAGTATGAGCATTAATTACCAATAGAAGTTTGATGGTGGAGGAAATGACAGGTCAGGTACAAAGCAGGGAATGTGTTATTCCTGCCTGTTGACAGTGTTTAGTTCCAAATTACTGACAAGGTAGCTTCAAATATCCAGCACTACAGTGAGGCCTATTGTTTTACCTTGTGGGATGGGTGCTTACTAAGAAGACAAGACATACATAATTGGAAAATAAAAGTGCTTGAAACACATTTTGGGGCTACAAAAGGAGAATGATGTATGAAGAAGAACTAATCAGGAACTGCTGGAAGCTTATGAAGAACGAAGTGTAGTAAATGTAGGG
>NW_009952879.1:2168006-2169706 GCF_000747805.2 Chaetura pelagica | reverse complement strand
GGACAAACCATATGGTTGGCATGATGGAAAAGAGACCATCCAGGCCTCTCTAGGGAGAGTAGCCACTTGGTGTTCAGACCCAGCTAAACATGAAGGAACAAAATTGAGCAAGAGCGTCTTAGAGCTCTGAACCACCACTAGCAAAGAGAAAGACCCTTAGCAAAAAGGCAAGGGAAGGGGATTAGTAAGGAGAGCAACCAAAGGTCTGTGATACTTCAGAGTTGGGGACTGAAAACACATGGAACAATGACAAACATACAGAAAATCTGTCACTAACCCTCCCTCCATTAAAAACCCTTTCATTTATTATAGTTATCCATGTTAATTCTTGCCCCAAAGACATAAAACAGAGAAAAGTTGAAGAAAACAGTTTAGATAACTAGAAATTCAGTCAATAGCAGTCACAGATTAATAAACTTTAAGAACAGAACAGAGGGGCTTTTCATCAGAGAAGATAGTGATAGGACAAGGGGTAATGGTTTTAAGCTGAGAGAGGGGAGATTTAGGTTAGATATTAGGAAGAAATTCTTCACTATAAGGGTGGTGAGGAACTGGAATGGGTTGCCCAGGGAGGCTGTTGATGCCCCAGCCCTGAAGGGTTTTAGGACCAGGTTGGATGAGGTTTTGTGCAACCTGGTCTAGTGGTAGGGTTCCCTGCTTATGGCAGGGGGGTTGGAACTTGATCTTTAAGGTCCCTTCCAACCTTAATGATTATATGATCAATCACCTCTTTTCTACAAAAATATTCTGAAATAGGACCATATAAGTACTGAATTAAGGACAGAATCTTGTGTTTGGCTACTGCATCTCTTCCAAAAAGTCAGTCATTTTTCAGCTCAGGAGACCAAGAATTCACCACTGCCATTAGTGTATGGAATGAATAAAGACAACCCTAAATAAGACTACTGAGCTGCAAAACAAACCCAAAGGCAAATGAAATTCAAATGCTCTGTTTTCCATAACAATAACCCCCCAAAATAAGTCTCTATAAAATAATATCAGCACTCAACTCAGCCAACTACATTGCACACATTGTAAGTTTCCATGTAAATCAGTAAGAAAGTTGATATATTCAACAATAAATACATAGTCTGTTAAAAATGGCATGCCCAGCTTTTTGTGTTTTACAGACTAGATGGAGGGGGATAGGATGTGTATATGGCCTTTGTTTGTATTTTGTTTTACTTGTCTTTCCAAAAGCAGACTGATCAGCTTCACTGTGGTTTTTGCTGGCTTTTGTTTTCTGTCTCTCACAAACTATTGTTTCTTGGCAAGGCGTTCAAATACTGAATGCTCAATTAGCTTAATAGACATGTCAATTGATTGCAGAATGTACAAAGGACCATCCTCTGGATATCAGACTTCCAAAGATGTCACAAGTACCCCAAACCAACTAGTATCTTTAGAAAAAACCACAGTCAGATTTTTTGACAGAGGAGGGCTGCATGTCTCAGAAAACATATAAGAATAGGACCAGGATCCTAAGCTTACTGAAATCACTAACAAAACTCTCACTGAGTCCAGTGTAAGCAGGATTTTCCTCCAGTCTTTAGCTGAGAGCTGTGAACAGCTGTGCATATGTGAAAAAGCCTGGCTGTAGCCATGCCCATGAAATAAGAAAGAAGGACAAGAGCACACAGGACACTGAAGTGAGGAAGAGCAAGGGTTATGGCAGCAGGAAATCCTGCTTACTTTTGTGG
>NW_009952879.1:2164556-2167993 GCF_000747805.2 Chaetura pelagica | reverse complement strand
AGCAGGAATTCCTGCTTACTTGAGTGGCTGTGCTCATCCCAGTACTTCTATTAAAATTTATGCAACCTTATATTACACTCACTTGGCATGCAAATTTTCAATGGGAATTTGGAAGAGGAGAGATTGCTAGCTGGTGAAAAGAAATTGGAAGGCTGTTGTGGGAAGGGTGGGGCCTGAGAGATGGTAGTGATGAATATGCCCAATAGCACAGTTCTGCACCGTCTGGGTTGTGCAGCCGAGCATTTATTCCCTAGCAACCAAAAGGCAAGGGAAAAAGTCTTCCACTGCACTGTATCAGGGCTTCATTAAGCCAGCAGCCTGACTCTCCATTGCTCTACACAGCCATGAGTGACATAAAATGTTGCAAGGTCCCTTTCACAAACAGCAAATCAACCTGACAGTGTCTCTTTAAGGGACATTTTCACCTACAGTATGTTCATTTTAATGCACTAAAGTGTGTTTGGTTTTGGTTCAAAGGACAGTCCCAGCAAGGCTTTTGCTAAAGCCAGGCACTGCTTCTCTAATGAATTGTTTTAAGCAGCAGGTATTTCTATTTATTCTGGCATCAAATAAAAACCCGCCCTGGAATATACAGAAACATTCAACACGAATCACTATGGAAAATGTTTTTAATGTGAGAATTCCTTTTCTTTTCCACTCACAGCAAACCAGCTAGTCTTTTCCCTTTCCTTGGGGATTAATTCTCTGTTGTGACACTGTTAGGGGACTGGAATCAATATTACATAGGGAGAAAGATTTAAATGGACTGTACAGGCAGGACTGACCAGAACTGATATTTGCTGTAGACAGGAGGCCACCCAACTGAACAAGTAAATGGCCAAGAAAAAGGTAAAAACGTACAGTCCTTCATTCAGATGTTTTATGCGAAATAAAAAAAGATAAAATCTACTTGGATACACAGATCAAATGTCTCGTTTGCAATACCTGGGCATATTTTGAAACACTTTAGTATGATAAACTCTTAGGAAGAAAAGCAAGGTGTACCTATAAAGAGGGGGAAATTGGCTAATATTAACATAATATGCAGCTCTCTGTGACAGCATCTCTCAGCCATGGGTCTCTTCAGACTTCTGAAAGAAGAGAAGGGTTAAGATATGAAGACAGTGGCACAGCAGGAGGATGTCACCTGTGCAGTCACCCAGCTGTGCAGCACCAAAACCAACATATGAGTGTTCGGCAAGACTCCAGAAACAGGACCCAAATTATGGAAGGCTTTTTAAGCTTCAGGACTCTCCGTAAGTTATCTTTTGCCCTTTAATTAAAGCCAGCCAGAAGATGGGAATGTTTTTCATAAAACATTGTGAAAACAGCCTGGAAAACTCTGTTTCTCAATCACCTCCACTCTGATGCTTGGTTTTCTCGAGGCAGCTATTCCTCCAACAAAACTTGCCCATCTCTAGTATCTAGAGTACACTCTGCTTTCTTTTCCCCAACATCAAGCCACAGAAAAGCACATGTGACAGCAGCAGAGGTAAAGACATTTTTAACCAGGGCAATTTAAGGATATTTAAGACACATTCTCATTTTCCATTTCCCAATTCCACACTGCCCCCACTTTTATTATTAGCTGAATACAGGGAAGCTTCAGTTTGGATCTGGGGTAACATGTACACTGAGGAATCAAGGCCAAGCTTTGCCTCGAAATATGCAGGATCATTCCTAACTAACCGTAAAGCTGCTTATTTGGCACCAGCAGTGGAAATATTGAACGAAAGGGGCATTCTCAATCTGCTTATGTCACAGAAAGGTTGGATTCTGACAATGTGAAAGGCTCCAAGCTGCAGCCTGATATTAATAGCTAGACATTAAACTCTCAATTTGGCTGGCTTAGAGGCAGCTCAATTGGAACAAAGATTTTTCTGCAGGAAACGGCAGATCTGGTTAGAGTCACATCACGGGAGATGAGTCTGAGCAGCAGCAGCAGCCTGCAGACTTTTTGACTGGAGTGTGACAAGGCTGTGTCCCACAGAGCAAACCTTCCCTGCTCAAACTACAGAGCTGACTGGAGCTCCTGTCCCTGAGGCTGCTGAAACACATATTGTTTTCCTGCTCCTTTTGGATTAACTTTGTTTTGGGGCTAATCTATATAACCAAGTGGGGCAATAAGCATTAACAAACTATTTCTTAAACAAACGTGGCTCTGTTTCTTGAGGCAGGCAGTGAGGGTATCACCCCACAAAGACATACCTACATATTTTCACCATTTTTTAGCTTCTTTCAGCCATTATGTAACCTTCCACACTACCTTGGCAGCTGGACCAAGAAAACTTGAACCAAGTCCCCAGAGCAACTGGTTTCAGAGAGGGGCCCCTGCCAGAATACAAATACAAACCTCCTGCTGCTGTTTTCTCTCTATGTCTGCATGGCAGGCAAAGATTCCAGACAGGTTTTTCAATATGGATCTTTTTGAGCACAAATGAACACCTCTTATAAGCCATTTAAACTTCACAATCCCACTTCCGATCAACAAGTGGGCCTCAATTCTTCCACCACCAAGAAAGTTTTGCTTCCATATTTCTCACCATGTAAAGAAAATCAAGACTGTCACTAAAAGACATATTACATACAGCACTCTGAGAACCTCTTACTTCAGTACACTTGCACAATCTAATAGATTATTTATAGTCTCTTAAACATGACTAAGCAACATGAGGTTTTGGACTTGCATTGCATCATATATTCAAGGACATCACATTGCTTTCTATGAGAACTTCTTAAGCCATGCAACCTCCTCTAGCTTTGCACTCAACATCCTCATTTCAGAGAGGTAGACAGAAGCATTCAGAATGTAAGTGACCTGCCAAATGTCACACAATGAGTCAATGCCAGAGCTGGGAAATCGGGAGCCCAGATTCTCTGCCTTATATACAGCAGTAGCCTCAGTCTCCTAGTTTGGGAGAATGCCTGCTCACCAAAAAAGATGTTTCTTCCTTTACAGGATGGCAGCGAACCACATTGCAATGGCCGCCTTCATCTATAAGCAGGTATAAATTCTCCACTGGAGCCAAATGCTGCAGCAAGTCACAGCACAAGAGAGTACTCAGGTATTGAAAGAACAGAAAAGAAGTTATGAAGTATTTCCTTAGTCATGCTGTCTATGGTAATACCAGTCCCTGAACTTTTTTTCCTTTTTTATTGTATCTTACCCCAGCCATCTCCAGATGCAGGTACACAGTATAAAAACCAGTGGAAGTATGTTTTACATTGGACATAGAATAAACATACTGTGAGGAGCTCCCACTGAAAGGAAAACTTGGATGCAGAGGTCAGTCCTTGCTCATGTTTGAAAAGAAAATGTACGTATTTTTCAGCTCTGTATTTTCTCCTTTCACTCGATCAGTCTCCACAACACAGGGATCAGTCTCCACAACCTGCATTCTGAGGTGAGACTTTTGTAGGTAGTCTCAGAGCTCCTG